>NC_060273.1:128812666-129140166 GCF_021613505.1 Equus quagga
CACACACACACACACACGCACACACTCTCACACTCACTTAGAATGTAAGTCCCAAAGGTCAGGGATCCCGTTACTTAGAACAGTTCCTGGCACATAGTGGATATTGAATAAATGAATGTGCTAGACCCAGTGATAAGTGCTTTATGATGATCTCATTAAGTCTTCATAACAACCTGTTTGAAATAGATACCAACTTTTAATTTTGTTGATTTTTCTCTATTGTAGTTTGCTTTCTCTTCTATTTAATTCTCTTATCCTTTAGATCCTTACTTTTTCTTTCAGTTTAATTTGCTGTTCTTTTTCTAGCTTCTTGAGATGGAAGCTTAGATGATTGATTTTCAATCTTCTTTTTTTTTTAAAGATTTTATTTTTTGTTTTTCTCCCCAAAGCCCCCCGGTACATAGTTGTGTATTTTTAGTTGTGGGTCCTTCTAGTTGTGGCATGTGGGACGCCGCCTCAGTGCGGCCTGATGAGTGGTGCCATGTCTCTGCCCAGGATTTGAACCAGCAAAACTCTGGCCTGCTGAAGCAGAGTGCGCAAACTTAACCACTTGGCTGTGGGTCCAGCCCCTTAATCTTCTTTTATAATGCATTTAGAAATATAAATTTACTTCTAGACAAATTTTGTTTTTTTGATTTGTTTTGTTTTGTTTTGTTTTTTTGGTGAGGAAGACTGGCCATGAGCTAACATCTGTTGCCAATCTTCCTCCTCTTTTTGTTTGAGGAAGATTGTCCCTGAGCTAACATCTGTGCCAGTCCTCCTGTTTTGTATGTGGGATGACACCACTGCATGGCTTGATGAGTGGTGCATAAGTCCATTGCCAGGATCTGAACCTGTGAATCCTGGGCTGCTAAAGCGGAGTGTGTGAACGTAACCACTACGCTGGCCCTGTAAATTTGCTTCTAAGTACTGCTTTAGCTTCATCTCATGGGTTGTAAAATGTTGCAGTTTCATTAGTGAGTTCAAAATATTTTCTGATGGGGCTGGCCCCGTGGCCGAGTGGTTAAGTTTGCGCACTCCGCTGCAGGCGGCCCAGTGTTTCGTTAGTTCGAATCCTGGGCGCGGACATGGCACTGCTCATCAGACCACGCTGAGGCAGCGTCCCACATGCCACAACTAGAAGAACCCACAACGAAGAATACACAACTATGTACCGGGGGGCTTTGGGGAGAAAAAGGAAAAAATAAAATCTTAAAAAAAAAAAAAAATATTTTCTGATTTCCCTGATAATTTCTTCTTTGGCCAATAGGTCATTTGAAGTATGTTGCTTATATTTCCAAACATCTGGGCATTTTCTAGTTATTTTTCTGTTACTGATTTCTAGTTAGATTCCACAAACTCTGTATGATTTTAGATCTGTGAAATTTGTTGAGGTCTCATCCAGCATATAGTCTGTTTTGGTAAAGATCTATGTTCACGTGATAAGAATGTTATTCTGTGGTTGTTGGATATGGTGTTCTATGCATGTCAGGTTAGCTTGGTTAAGTGTGTCGCTCAGATTTTCTGCATCTTTATTGAATTTTTTTTTCTGCTTGTTCTATCAGTTACTGAGAGAGGTATGTTAAAATTGCCAATCATGATTGTGGATGTGTGTTTTTCCTCTATTCTTTCAGCTTTTGCCTTATAGATAGAAGGTGTAAATTTAGGATACATATAAATTACATATAAATTTAGAATTCTTTTATCTTCCGTTTTTTTTTTTTTTTAAGATTTTATTTTTCCTTTTTCCTCCCAAGGCCCATGGTACATAGTTGTGTATTTTTAGTTGTGCGTCCTTCTAGTTGTGGCATTTGGGATGCCGCCTCAGCATGGCTTGATGAGCAGTGCCTTGTCCACGCCCAGGATCTGAACCAGCAAAGCCTGGGCTGCAGAAGCAGAACGTGCGAACCTAACCACTCGGCCACGGGGCCAGCCCATCTTTTATCTTCCTTTTGAAATGATATCCTTTTATGTCCTGGTAGCAGATCCTCAGCTTTTATTTATCTGAAAACCACTTTATTTCACCTTCAGTTTTGAAGGATATTTTCAATGGGTATAGAATTGAATGTTGTCCTTTTTTTAACTTTCAGCCCTTTAAAGATGTCATTCCATTATCTTCTGACTTCTATCATGTCGTTAAAAAGTTGGCTATCAGTATTATTGTTGATCCCTTTAAGGCAGGGGTTAGCAAACTATGGCCTGCTTGTTTATATAAATAGAGTTTTGTTAGAATCCAGCTGTGCCCATTTATTTATGTATTGTCTATAGCCACTTTCACTCTACGATGGTAGAGTTGAGCAGTTACATCAGAGATGATATGGCCTATAATGCCTAAAATATTTATTATCTGGCCCTTTATGGAAAAGGTTTGATGACCCTTTCTTTAAGGAAATGTCTCTTTTTCTTTGCATGCTTTTAAGGCTTTTCTCATTGTCTCTGATTTTCAGCAGTTTGACTATGCTGTGCCTAGTGTAGTTTTCTTTATGTTCGTTTGTTATTCTTAAGATTTAAAAATATGTGGGTTTATGTCTTTCATCAGTTTGGAAAAATTCTTAGCCATCAGCTCTTGAAATATTGCCTTTGTCCCATTCTCTCTCTTTCCCCTCTTTTTCGGATTCTAATTTGAGGTCCGTTAGATATTTTGACTATGTTGCACATGTCTCTGATGCTCTGTTCTGTGTTTTCCATTCTTTTATTTCTTCGTGCTTCAAATTGTATATTTTCTCTTGACCTGCCTTCCAGTTCAATAATCCTGTCTTTTGCTGTTTCCAGTCTGCTGTTAAACCTATCTAGTGAGTTCTTAATTTCATATTCAGTCATATGCTGCATAATGACATTTTGGTCGATGACTGACCACGTATGTGACAGTGCTCCCATCAGTACCACATAACCCAGGTGTGTAGTAGGCTATACTGTCCAGCTTTGTGTAAGCATTTCATCTCTTTTATCCATCTTTTCCTGTATTTTCCTGACCATATTAATTGCAGTTATTTTAAAGTCCCTATTTGATAACTCTGGTATCTGAATTACCCATGGATCTGTTTCTATTGCTTTTGTTTTTTTTCTCTCTTTTTTTTTTTTTGTCATTTGTTCCTGTTTTTAGCATGTCTCATAAGTTTTCATCAGATGCTAGATATTTAGGACAAAAATGTTGATGAGGCTCTGGATGATACTTTCTTCTGGAGAGGGTTGTGTTTTTTCTGACAGGCTGATAGAGTACTAACAGATCACTTTGATCCTGTTTAAGCTCAATTTTAGGCTTTTTTTTTTTTAAAGATTGGCACCTGAGCTAACATCTGTTGCCAATCTTCTTCTTTTTTTTTTCTTCTTCTTCTCCTCCCCAAGGTCCCCCAGTACATAGTTGTATATTCTTGTTGTGGGTCCTTCTAGTTGTGGTATGTGGGATGCTGCCTCAGCATGGCCTGATGAGCGGTGCCATGTCTGCTCCCAGGATCTGAACCGGTGAAACCCTGGGCTGCTGGAGTGGAGTGCATGAACTTAACCACTCCGCCATGGGGCTGGTCCCCTCAATTTTAGACTTTTTAAGGTCTTGTCTATTTCAGTTTTTCTCTTACTTCTAGGGAACATCCTTACTCTTCTACTGTGGCCCTTCTGTGGCCTTAATTGAAAGGCCAGGTTGTTTACCAAGACCTTTCTACTTGGGAGACATTTAAATTCCTCTTCTCTTCATAGCAGTGTGTGGTTGCTGAAATCTCTGCTCAGGTATTTAATCTCCCAGCTCCTGTTTTCTGCCTGGTTTCCCAGAATCTTGTCCTGTGAAAATGTAGCCAAGTACTTGAAGGGAGTTTGTACACAGATTTTTTTTTTTATGAGAAAGGGTTGCCCTGAGCTAGCATCTGTTGCCAATCTTCCTCTTTTTGCTTGAGGAAGATTTGCCCTGAGTTAACATCTGTGCTAATCCTCCTCTATTTTGTGTGTGGGATGCCACCACAGTATGGCTTGATCAACACTGTGTAGGTCTGTGCCCGGGATCTGAACCCTTGGATGCTGGGCAGCTGAAGTAGAGCGCGTGAACTTAAACACTATACCACCAGGCCGGCCCCGTGCACAGATTTTTGTGTACCTTTTCACTGGTTCCCTCCTCTGTAGTTTTGCCCTTCAAGTTCCAGTCTCTTTGGTAGCCCTGAACTTTCATGTTTGTCTCTGGAGGCTCTTAAGACTGTCATTTCTCCTTGTGTTCTATTCTCCCAAATGGCAATTTGGGAAATGCACTCAGGGAAAAAGCTGGAGAATGAGGAGCTCACCTTATGTGCTTCTCTTCTTTCCAGAATCTTGGCCTCGTAAGGCCTGCCTGCATTGGTTTATTGCCATTGCCTTCAGGAAATTATTTATTTTTTCCAGCTTTTA
Source organism: Equus quagga (assembly GCF_021613505.1). Classification (NCBI taxonomy): domain Eukaryota; kingdom Metazoa; phylum Chordata; class Mammalia; order Perissodactyla; family Equidae; genus Equus; species Equus quagga. Next base: position 128,817,014 of record NC_060273.1, read on the forward strand.
TCGTTATTTTCTGTGGCAGGGTCAGTCTCTTACAAGCTACGGCACTGTGGGCAGATCTGGAAGTCCCGATGGTGCCTTCTAGACACAGCAGCCAGAATGATTCTGTTAGGTCATCTATCAGGTCATGATTCCCCTCCATTCAGAACCCACCCATGGCTCTTATTTCATTCAGAGTAACCCCCAAAGCCTTTAGTGTAATTACCCTCCTTTCATCATCTCTTTTGCCTCGACTGCCCTTCCTCTTGGTCCTTCCCTGCCAGTGTCTGCAGGGCTGACTCCCTCACCTGCGGATCTTTGTTCAGAAGTTTCTTTGTTTAGGCTCCTCTGACCACCCTGTTGAAAGTTGCCGTGTCCTCTCTCCTGCATTCTCTCTCTCTCTGCTCTGTTTTTCCCTCTTATCACTTCATGACTTAAGATTTACTTATTTATCGTGTTTGTTATCTCTTTTATTTATCACCATGAAAACTCTATGAGGGGAGGGATTTTTGTCATTTTTATTCATTTGTGTGTCACAAAAGGAAATAGGAACCAGATGAGAATAGAGTTACAGAAACTAAGGAGGAGGGAATTTCAGGATGAGGGAGTCGTGGTCAGTTGTGTCAACGGTAGAGGAATAATCTAGACATAGTCATGAGATTCTGCATTGGATTTTTAAATTAGGAAGTTATTTGTTATCTTTGTGAGAGAAGCTTTAATAGAGGAGTAAGAGAGAAGACGACGACCGCCAAGGGTTGAGGAAGTGGTGTAGCAGTAGTAGATTATTCCTTTTTAATTTTGTAAACAATAGAGGAGGAAAAGTTCATGTTTCCTTGAGTGAGGTAGGGTTCCTCCTTTTTAGAGGGTTAATAGATGGATGATTAGTTAGCTGGAGTTTTTTGTTTTTGCTCACTCTTGTATTTATTGAGTGAATACGTTGTGCCGAAACCATGCAGTGTTCTGCGTGTCGTCCCGGGAAGTACAGGCCCTCACGGAGCTGAAAGTCAGCAAGCCTTCGCGTTGTGCGGGTAAACCCACTATACAGGCCAGTCCCTTTAACTGCATAGCACTAGAAAAAAGGAAATTCTGACTCTGGTTCCCAGCCTTTTTTTCTGCATATCTATTCCTGTTTACAAAGCTCCACTTGGAGTAGAAACATCTTTCGCTCGATTGGTTCTCAAAGCACGAAGAGGTGCCCATATTTGAGAATTTTTTGGCAGGGCTTGATAAAGGTCCAGCCCTCCCCTCCTCAAAGATTCTGATGTGTTTTTTTGGGGATGTACCTTGATTGCAAATCAGTATTCCTTATCACTTTTCTCAATCTATCATTCCTGGATTTAAGTTTCAGGTGTTGTTTTTTATGGTACACAAATTTTGTTGAGTGTTTTGAGGAAGAAGACGGTAATTGTGTAGTTCAGTGCTCTCAAACTGGTGAATGGCCTTTTTTTTCTTTTGAGTTTCCAGTCCATCATGGATGGATACTTCTGTAAAATGCAATAAAATATAAATTACTAGAAAAATGAAATGGAAAAAAACCATGCAAAATACAAGCCCCAACTTTTTATTGAATTCAAAAGATAGAAAATTACACCGTTGACTTGCCCTGTCCGGTTTCTAACTGTGCTTGCTCTCAGTTTGAGTACGTGTGTCCTGGATTAGAAACAAAAATGTGTGGACTGGCAGTGGTTCTTGGAGCAGACTTTCTCAGATTGCACTTTGAGTAGCACTGATACAGTGTACCGTGTTACACAGTCTTAATTTTTCCCCTAATTTACATTGTCATTAAAAGGAGTGGAAAGTTTTAATGAGTTAGGATTATAGATTTTTTAAAAAGAGGTAATTTATACTATGAAAAGCCTTACTACCTCGTAAGTTCTTCTGTGTAACTGGTAAAATTTTGCTTTTCGGTCATACTTACTGCTCTATACTGGTGCTCAACTAAGAGCAACTTCCCAGTAATAGTAAGATTTCCTTTAACATTCCAGTTAGGTATTTTTCTCTGTCCTGGAAACTATAAAAACAGGTGTATTTTGAACATGAAAGGAAAAGTTATACCTCTTAACACCACAAGATGTCACTTATGTAAAAATAAAGTTGATATCCTAATACTCAAAGCCGGAAAACTACAGGTACACAGGTAAATGAAGAACCAGGTTAAAAAAAAAAAATTTTGAAACCTGTTGGTTTTCAGCAGATTCTATGAAAATATTGCCATTTCGGCATAATTTTGAATCCGCTCTTTTCATGTTTAGCAAAAGGAACTGCTTAATTTCTGAGATTAATGTAGTAATGTGTGTTAATAGGTGATATTTGATTCTATATAACAAAGGAAGTAGACCTAAAATGACTCAAAACAAGGGAACGTATTTTGAGGGTAAACTGGTGTTATGATATTAACTTTCCCAAGTCTGTACTGTTTTGGTAACAAGCAAAGACAATTTGGGGAAGAAATACGTAATTTATATCAGAATTTTCAATAGGTCTTTATGTGACATGTCTGTGAGAAGTGAATATTGCGTCAGGTTGAAACAGTGCCTGGGATTTTTCTTGTCTCTTTTCTCTGAATCTCGAAGTTATTAGCTCTCTGCCCGTGTTAACACAGAAGATATTTATATTTGTTGTTGAAGACTGTCTTTTCTGTTAAACACAAAGAGCAAAACCTTTGGCTTTAATATCGGGATCTTGTTTTCTTGTTTTTAGTTTGTGAGAGTGGGTCAGGACCTGAATGTGGCGGGAAGGGGACTCTCGCATCCGGAGCTTAAGAGGAACAAACCGTGGTTCCATCAGGCCATGAATAAGATTACGCTGGGGTCAGAGGCTGGGATGTCCTAAAAACTGACACTTCATTGTTCTGCCTTGCTCGCTTCTCTCTCCAGTAATGCTGTTGGAGAAGAATGGTGGAAAACTCCTGGGAAAAGAGAAGGGCATCAGACGTGATAAATGAATTTTCTTTCTTTTTTTGACCTGTATCTGATCACATTTTCTATTTAGTTCCTATCTAATTAGTTCAGTTTTTTCGCTTTCTTGCCCACAATAAAGTTTTTAAGATTTCTTGTATGTTTTAGGGTTTTCATTTATAAAAGTGTATATGGTCATTAGGTAAAATAGGAAAATAACAAAAAGTAGAAAGAGAAAAACATTAATTTTTCTCCTCTTTCAGTTACCTGTGTGATGCGAGAGTCTGAGAAGTTTTAAGAAGCGATTCTGTATTTGGCAGTTGTATATCCTCAGATACAGTTTTTATATATTGCTCTCTCTACTATTTATATATTTAATTTTATGAGCTGCTTGCAAAGGAAGAGTAATTTTTTTCATAATGAATTTCTTTGCCTGTACTCTTTTTAGGAAGAATGTACTTAGTTTTCATTTGTCTATTTTTTACTTCAATGACAGTTTGTGACATTTAACTCCTGTGTTAGTTTGCTGGGGCTGCCATGACAATATGCTGTAGACTCGGTGGCTTAATCAGCAAATCTATTTTCCCTCAATTTTGGAGGCTGGAAGTCCAAGATCAAGGTGTTGACAGGGTTGGTGTCTCCTGAGGCCTCGCTCCCTGGCTTGCAGATGGCCGCCTTCTCGCTGTGTCTCACATGGTCATCTGTTGGTCTTTGTGTGTCTGTGTCCTAATCTGCTCTTATAAAAACATCAGTCATATTGGATTAGGGCCCACTCATATTGCCTCATTTTAACTGAATTATCTCTTGAAAGGCTCTATCTCCAAATATAGTCACATTCTTGGGAGTTAGCATTTCAACGTACAAATTTTGGATGGGACACAACTCAGCCCATAATGACACCTGATTGATATTCATTGATTTTTTTTTTTTATTTTAAAGATTGGCACCTGAGTTAACAACTGTTGCCAGTCTTCTTTTTTTTTCTTCCCAAAGCCCCCCAGTACACAGTTGTATATTCTAGTTGTGAGTGTCTCTGGTTGTGCTATGTGGGATGCTGCCTCAGCGTGGCCTGATGAGTGGTGCCATGTCCACGACCAGGATCCAAACCGGCGAAACTCTGGGCCACCAAAGTGGAGGGTGCAAACACAGCCACTCAGCCACGGGGCCGGACCCTGATGTTCATTCTTGGCAAGTGCTTACTGCCTACATTTGGCCTCAATTTGTAAAATGTACAAAACTAAAGTAAGAATTTTTGTCAGGGATATTTGGAGTAAAGGGTCTCTTCTGACCTAATTTTAAGCCTAAAATGAGGTGGAACGGCTTCTGATACTTTGTTTTTGGGGATTCAGCTGTGTTGCATGAAAGAGCCACGTGGATTAAATATTTTATCGTTTCTTTTCTATAGAGCTTATTGTAAAAACTATGAAAGACTGCTAATAACTGTTGCAAGTAGTTAATTACAGTTTGTAATACTATAATCTTAGTGTCCTGTCGATTTCTTACAGTCATTTAAGAGGATTTTCCTTTGTATTAACATTAGATTCAGTGCTTTAAATTCTTGAGTAAGCATGAAGCTTAAATGTGATACTCTAGTTTCAAGGTGGGTAAAATGTGGCTTATCTAATCCCTAATAATGCATTTCTCAGAAATAGATGTGTGTCTTTTAGTCTTCCTTTGGAGAACTAGGTGTCTTTTTCTGGAACTAGAGCATCCTAAGACTTTTTAATATAAACTTTATGAAGGTATAGTTTGTGTACAAGTTTTCCACCTAAAGATTATAATTTGATGTTTTGACAGACGTATACACCTGTGAAATTACCACCACAATTGAAAAGACACAGAACATTTCCATAATCTTATGGAATAAGAAATTTTCTTATGTCCCTTTGTTGTCCATTTCTCCCTCTACCCCATGGCCCTAGGATACCATGATCTGCTTTCTGTTGCTACAGATTTATTTGTATTTTCTAGAATTTTAAATGGATTAAATTATGCTGTTTTGTATCTGGCTGCTTTCACTCAGCATAATGATTTTGAGAATTCATCTGTCTTGTTGCATGTATCAGTAGTTAATTCTTTTTCATTGCTGGATAGTATCCCAGTGTATGGATAAATCATATTTTACTGATGGACGTTTGGAATTTTCCCAGTTTTTTACTATTATGAATAAGGCTGCTGTGTATATTCATGTAAGTGACTGTGTGGAAGTACATTTTTATTTCTCTGGGGAGTGGAATGACTGGGTCACATGGTAGATTTATGTTTAAATTTGTAAGAAACTCCCAGTTTTCCAAAGTGGTTTTTTTTAAACATTCCCACCAGTAGTGTGTGAGAGTTTTAGTTGCTCCATAGCCTGGCAACATTTGTTATTGTCAGTCTTAACTACAGCTGTACTAATGGATGTGTAATGGTATCTCATTTAATTGGCATTTCCCTGATGATTAATGATCTTAATTATCTTTTCATACGCTTATGGGTATTCCTAATCTTTTGTGAAACGACTTTTCCAGTCTTTTGGCCATTTCTTTTGGTTGTCCTGTTTGTCTTTTTATAAATGAGTTATAATTAAAAAGTTATGTAACTTTTTAAAATTAAACTTTTGATTTTGAGATAATTGTAGATTCATGTGCACTTATAAGAAATAATACAGAGAGATCTTGTGTACACTTTACCCAGTTTCCTTCAGTGATAAACTATAGTATAATATCACAACCAGGAAGTTGACATTGATATATTTCACCCATCTTGTTCAGATTTCCTTAGCTTACTTGTACTTCTTTGTCTCTGTGTGTGTGTGCTTTACCTGTGTAGGTTTGTGTTGCCATCATGACAGTAGGGATCCATAGCAGTTCCATCACCACAGGGATCTCTTCTGTTGCCCTTCTGTATTTCCCTTCCCTTTCTTGAGATTAACCCTCAGCAACCATGAATCTTTCTCCATTTCTATAATTTTATTATTTCAAGAGTTTTTATATGAAGAGAATAACAGTATGTAACGTTTTAGAATTAATTGACTTTTCTCACTCAGCATACTTCTCTGGAGATTAATTAGAGTTGTTGCGTGTATCAGTAGTTGGTTTCTTTTTTACTGATGAGTAGTATTCCATGCCATGAATATACCATGACTTGTTGACCCATTCATCCATTGAAGGGCACCTAAGTTGTTTCCATTTTGGCTAGCACGAGTAAAGCTGCAGTGAATACCTGTGTACAGGTTTTTGTGTGAGTATAAATTTCTGTTTTTCAAGGATAAATGCCCAAGAGTGCAATTACTCTGGGTTGTATAATTGCAGAAACAGCTCACCTGCCAGAGTGACTGTAATCTTTTACATTCCCACCACAGTATGTGAGGGATCCATTTCCTCTCTGTCCTTACTATCATTTGCTGTTGTCACTATTTTTTGGTTTTAGATGAGAGCCCTTCTCTTATGTCTGTAGTGATATCTTGCTGTGGTTTTAATTTGCATTTCCCTAATGGCTAATGAAGTTGATTATCTTTTTATTTGCTTTTTGCCATTTGTGTATCTCCTTTGGTGAATTGTTTGTTGATTTCTGTATTAGTTTGCTAGAGCTGCCACAGCAAAATAGGACAGACTGGGTGGCTTGATCAACAGACATTTATTTCTCAGTGTTGTAGAGGCTGGAAGTCCAAGACCCAGGTGTTAGCAGGTGTGGTTTCTCCTGAGGCCTCTCTCCTTGACTTAGAGAAGGCTGCCTTCTCTGTGTGTCCTTACATTGTCCTGTCCTGTAGGACCACAGAAGTCTGACAGCCTTCCTTCATTTTATCCCATCCCTTCCCTTTGTTCCAAGCTGGCAGTGTTTCTGCTGGTATAACCCCATCTCTACTCCTGGCTTCTGCTGAGATGTCAGATTAAATCCATGAGTGGTACTCAGGACCTCTTTATCAAATGATTTTCCAGCCACACTTTTGAAAGAGGTTTGAAGATGCTTTCTTGTTTTTTGCAATACAGATAGACTGAGAATTTTCCAAATCTTCAAATTCTACTTTCTTTTTGCTCAACAATTCCTTTAATTTATCTTTCTTTCTCATGTTTACTATAAGCAACAAGGAGAAACCAGGCTGCGCCTTCAGCACTTTGCTTAGAAATCTCCTCAGCTAAATATCCAGGTTCATCACTTTTAGCTTCTACTTTCCGTGTACACCAGAACACAGTTGAGCCAAGTTCTTGCCACTTTGTGACAAGGACCGCCTTTCCTCCAGTTTCCAATAACATCTTCCTCTTTTCCATCTGAGATCTCATCATCATCACCTTTAAGATGCATATGCCTGCCACAGCTTCTTCAAGGCAATCTAGGTTTTTTTAAACATACATCTCAAAACTGTTCCAGCCTCTACCCGTTACCCAGTTCCAAAGCCTCTTCCACGTTTTTAGGTATTGTTATGGCAGCACTCCACTTCTGGGTACCAAAATCTGTAATAGTTTGTTAGGGCTGCCAGAACAAAACACCACGGACTGGATGGCATAAACAACGGAAGTGTGTTTCTGATGGTTCTTCCAGGAGGCTGGAAGCCCAAGATCAAGGTGTTGGCAGGTTCGGTTTCTCCTGAGGCCCCTCTCCTTGGCTTGCAGATGGCTGCCTTCTTGCTGTGTCCTCACATGGCCTTGTCTCAGTGCCACCTTTGGTGTCTCTCTTCTCATAAGGACACCAGTCCTGTTGGATTAGAGTCACACCCATATGATCTTATGTAACCTTAATTACCTCTTGAAAGTCCCTGTTTCCACACAAAGTCACGTTGGGGGTTGGGGCTTCAACGTATGAATTTGGGGGTGCGGGGACACAATTCAGTCATAACAATGTCTTTTGTCCCTTTTCTAATTGATTTTCTTTTAACTGTTGAGTTTTGGAGTTCTTTTTATATTTTGGATACCAGTCCTTTGTCATATATATATGGTTGCAAATATTTTCTGCCAGTCTGTAATTTTGTTTTCCTCTTAAGAGGATTTTTCATGGAGCAAGAGTTTTTAATTTTGATGAGGTCCAATTTATCATTGTTCCCTTTTGTGGGCTGTGCTTTTGGTGTCAAGTCTGAGAATTCTTAAATCTTTTCTGCCATGTTGGAGGAAAAACGATTATAAATTGCAAATTATACATTTTCTTTTGTTGGGGGGAATTTGCGAATTTATAGAAAGAAGGTTCACTTGAAAGAATAGAGGCAGGTCTGTTGTGAGCAAAAGAAACTATTGAGAGACAATTCTTCATGAGTTTTTCTCTTTTTTTGCAGCTCTTCTGTATAAAGCATTGATAGTTTTTGTTCTGCACTCTCTTTTAGGGAGGTTTATATAGTGCTGCTTGGAAAAGAGAAAATCTCTCTCTCCTTGGCAAAGTTATCTTACCTGGTAGCATCATCATATACTTGTCATCCAAGCTGGGAAAGGGGGCGTCCTTATTGAGTGCCACTGTCGCATCCCTCATATTTAGTCAACTTCTAAGTAATTCTTGAATCTATCCTTCATTTTCATCCTTATCACTAACTACTCTGGTTCATTACTTCCTTTTCTCATTTAGATGTTAAAATTTCCTTAATTCTTTGAATTAGGGAGTACCAGTGGGGGTTTCCTATTGTATTTATGTCCTTTTTTTGGGAGGAGTCAGGGATAAAAAAAGATGGTGTGAATGACACATACCCTTTCTGTAATCAGTGCTGTTTCTTTTGATATTCTGAAGAAAGTTCATTTTGGCTTATGAAAATATTTTAGTGCCAATTCAAGGATTTTTCTTATTTTTTTTTTTTCTGATGATTATGCAGAAGAAATTTTGGGATGAGAGAGTGTATGCCCATGTTCACATTGATATTTTGCCCAGAACTGAGGTACAGTTTTATATTTTTGTTTCACTGATGGGTTTCATGACAACAGAGCACTTAGGTCTTATTTTGTAGGATTAGATGAGAAATATATATAAATTATAAATAGGAATGCAGTTATGCATGTTCTATCATATTATTTCTAATTCTTATGAAGGTAGTATATTTTAACAGCTGTGTAATGTAGAAATCTAAATATGGAAATTTTTTGTTTTCTTCTGTATAGGAATGAAGATCTCAAGCAAATGTTGGAGAGCAACAAAGATTCTGCGAAGTTGGATGCTATGAAACGGATTGTTGGGGTAGGTAAAATAGATCATTGCAATTTTTGGAAAATGGACACGTAATGATGATATTAAATATATATATTCAATAATATGTTAAATGTCAAATCGAATATCTCATTTGCCCTTTAATATTAACTTAGAATTCCCTGTCTACAATGTTTTGGGAGAAGTATTGAAGTGTCGGAATTCAGAAACTTGAGTTCTAATTCCATTTTTTCTGTATTTAATTACCCTATATCCAATATCATGATATTTCTCCTATGAGATTGAGAGAGCTAATCATTTTGAAGGCAAAATGAGATTATATACAACAATATTCTGACTGTCTAAAAAGAGGGATATGAATTAGCTAAAAAATATTTTTTTGTCATTTCATGACTTAAAAATTGTGAGCATGCTTTCTTCTGTGTTTTAGATTCCATTACTACCAAGAGAAATGCTTTATTCTGTTTAGTAGCATAGAACTTGTAATGAGTATTAGTAAGCAGAATTCAAACCATCGACTAATGTGTTATTGGAGGGATTCCATGGTCAGAGAGCTAAGAATATAATGCAGTTCCTAATTATGTGTAAAATCTCTAATAGAATACTTTTGCAATTTGTGTTGCTCTTGCTCTATTTTTTTCGTTTAATTTTTTACATTCACAGTGAAAAAAACTGGCTTAATTCAGTGACTATGTAATGCTAAAGAGTCCTGCTTTTGTCTCAGTGGAATTAAATTAACGAAACCTGTCTTTCTCATCACTACTATGCGTTTTATCACCACTATTGCTGATTTTATTTCCCACGCATTTTTATGCAATAAGGTCAAAATATAATAAATTTGCATAATTTCACAAATAAACTCTATTGCCATAAGATGACAACACAGCTGAAACAGTACTGTTTTCCAGCAGGCAGTGCCACCATTATGAGTGTTTGAAATTTTCTTTCTTTTCTTGATACAGTCAAGTCTAAATCCTATTTATAAAAGATGATTATAGTTATCAATATGTTTTGTTAAAAGGTGAGTTGTTATGAAAGTCAAATATATAAAAGTGAAGGTCTTATTGCATCTGCTGAACACCTGTAAATTACTTGGTTCTTATATTCAGCTTTATGCCATTTGGTAATGTAGGGGAAATGTTGAAGATTCTTTAGTAAATTTTTCATTTGTTAATGTTATACTTTATAAATAATAGCATTTATGGACAGGTAGTTCTTGCTTTGCATGGCTTTGATATGCAGAAATTTAAGTTACCCTAGTTTAGTTAAATAATGCCAGTACCCTAAGACACCGTTCAAATTTCAGTTCCTGTGGTATCATTAGCATAGTAATTGCATAATATACCAACTTCAGCACTAACTCTTCAGTCCACAGCTCACTCTGTAGATAACAAGTGTGCATGGTGGTCAGTGACTGGTCATGTCACGTCTTCCACAGTCTTGTAGTGATTGGTCACTGTGTGTCTCATTCAGTTCATCCACATGTAGTTGGGTTCCTTCCTTGTTTCCCAGTGAGAAACTGACTTGACATTTTACAAAAATGGATAATTGAAAGAGGGATTTGGTTAACAAAGATGAAAATGCAGCAAAGAAATGAAAAGTGAACACTGGAAATAAAAATCCGATAGAATGTAAATGGAGTTAAAGAGAAATAGCTGACTGTGGGAATGGTGACACGGCCACTTGTTGAGAGACTCTAAATATGTAGCTGGAGAAACTTCGTGAAGGTGAACTTTTCAACATAAATGAGGAAAATGGTTGTGATGAAAAGGGTGAAGATAAGCCAGAGGAAGTGATGCTGCCAAAAAACTTCACATTAGAGAAATCCTAGGAGATAATTCACAACACTGAAAGTGCCAAGGATGAAATGCTGGAAAGTGATCCAGCCTTGGATAGGAGTTTGGTAAGTTACCAAGGTATAGAAGAGATGCTTGCTCAATATCTTAAATTAAATGGTGAGAATGAGGCACAACCATTCCAAATACTCTTGATAAGATATTCTCAGTGTTTCCAATGTTCTAAATTATAGTGTAATAAATAAATGTCAGTTTTACTATTTTTCATTTTCCTATTCATTTATAACTGACAGTAAGAGAGTTTTAATGTTTTTGCAAAATTTTTAAAAGTCACAGATCAATTGTAAGCTTTACAATTGATTATCAAGATTGCTTTGCGTGGTTTCAGTTTGCGTTCCTGCTGGTTACTGTCCCGCACTGACCTGTAAAGCAGCCATTGCTCTTAATTATTTCATTTAACTTTGGCTTTTACGTCCCATTAAGATACGTTATTTCACTAAATCTGAGGATACTATCAAAATTCCAGTTTCAGTTGGATCTGAAACTCTCTAAGACCTTCTTTCTTTTTTTTTATGTTACCTGTAAATTAACCAGTATTTATTTATAAACTAAAAATTTTGAACTTTTTGGAGTAAACCATTTTTATTGCTATGAAAAATGAAGCCAGTTAAAACTGTTAAGAAATTAACTACAGGGCCAGACCTGGTGGCCTAGTGGTTGAGTTCAGTGTGCTCTGCTTCAGCAGCCCAGGTTTTTTTTCTCAGGTGTGGACCTACATTGCTCGTCTGCCAGTGGCCCTGCTGTGGTGGTGGCTCACACACAAAGAAAGAGGAAGATTGGCAGCAGATGTTATCTCAGGGCGAATCCTCCTCAGCAGAAAAAAAGAAAAAGAAATTAAGCACAATTTCTCCTCTTTTTCTTCCTAAATTTAAAAGATTAACAAGAGTTTTTGGATCTAGATTATTCTTCAATATTTAAAAAAGAACATGAACAACATAAAGCTCAATTATTGTAATACACCATATTAACAGAATGAAGGAGGAAGAAAACCACATTATTGTCTCAATTTATACAGAAAAAGCTTTTGACAAAGTTCAATATTCTTTCATGAGAGAAAATTCAACAAACTAGGACTAAGAGGAAACTACCTCAGTATGTTAAAGGCCATATATGAAAAACCCACAGCTAACATCATACTCAGTGGTGAAAGACTGAAATCTTTTCCTCTACACTCAGGAACAAGACCAGGATGTCTGCTTTTGCCACTTCTATTCAACAAAATATTGGAAGTTTTAGCCAGAGCATTTAGGCAAGGAAGAGAAATAAAAGGCATCCAAATTGGAAAGGAAGAAGTAAAATTATCTTTGTTCACAGTCAACGTGATTTTATATTTAGAAAACCCTCAAGATTCCACAAAAAAACTTTTAGAACTAATGAATGAATTTAGCTAAGTTGCAGTATACAAAATCAAAATACAAAAATTAGTTGTGTCTGTACACTTACTGAACAATCCAAAAAGGAAATTAAGAAAACAATCCCATTTACAACTACATCAAAAGGAATAAAATGCCTAGGAATAAACTTAACCAGGGAGGCAAAACACTTTGACCTTGAAAACTGCAAAACGTTGCTGAAAATAATTAAAGACACAAGTCAGTGGAAAGACATCTTGTGTTCATGGATTGGAAGACTTGATATTGTTACGATACCCATCTTCCCAAAGTGGTCTACATAGTCAGTGTAATTCCCGTCACGATCCCAGTGCTGGGTTTTGAACAGACACCTCTCTTGTCTTATACTTTGGTAGTAGGTAATATTAGGGCCATTTATGATTAAATGGTAAGTTACGCTAGGGAACGGGGTATCCTATATCCACTCATTCCCCGTGGTAACTAATGAGTAGATGGTTGTTTTCCGAAATATCTCCAGTGAACCACATCATATAGAAATTTTTTGAAAATTCTGTCATGTATATACTATCATATCTGAAATAAAAAAATAGCCTGGACTGACTCAATAGCAGAATGGATATAACAGAAGAGCCAGACGTTGAAGACAGATCGTTAGAAATTAGTCACTTTGCAGAATAGAGATTAAGAAGTACAGCCTCAGGTTCTTATTGGATGATATGAGAAGATCTAACAAATGTGTTCAGAAGAAGAGAAAGAGATTGAGGGAGAAAAAATATTTGAATAAATATTGGCTGAAAACGTCCCAAATTGATGAATGACATAAATTTGTAGATGAAAGAAGCTCAGTGAACCCCAGTCAGGATAAACTCAAAGAAAACTATGCCTTAACATACAGCAATTAAACTGTGGAAATCCAAAAATAAAGAAAAACATCTTGAAAGTACCTGGGGAAAAAATGATACATAACATACAAAGGAACAGTGATTTGAATAACTCCATATTTCCCATCAGAAACCATGGCAGCCAGAAGACCGTCTTTAAAGTGGACCATCTTTCAAGTACTAAAAGAAAGTAACTGTTAACACAGAATTCTATATCCAATGGAAATACCCTTCAAGAATGAAGATGAAATAAAGACATTCTCAGGTGAAGAGAATCTGGGTATTTTTAGCTGATCTGTTTTAATGAAATGCCAATGAAAGTTCTTCAGGCTAAAGGGAAATGATATCAGATGGATTTTGAGTAAGACCAGTCAAAATGGTAAATATCTGGTAAACATAAAAGTCTAATTTTATTCCTCTTATGTTATCCCACTGTCCAAGAGATTTTCAAGGATGTAAATGTAATGGAAATGAGAGCTGTAACATAAAGGCTAACAGGGAGGGAGGGACTCAAAGGGCCTATATGGTTGTAAGGTTTCTACACTTTATTTGGCCTGGTGCAAGATTAGCTCTAAGCAGACTGTGAAAGGTTTGATAAATCTCGATTGATCTATCTATCTTATAATCCCTAGAGGAAGAACCACTAAAAGTCATACAAAAAGATATAGCCAAAAAGTCAATATAAAAATTAAAGCACTGGGGCCGGCCCCATGGCAGAGTGGTTAAGTTCGCGCGCTCAGCTGCGGTGGCCCAGTGTGTCATCGGTTGGAATCTTGGGCACGCTGAGGTGGCATCCCACATGCCACAACTAGAAGGACCCACAACTAAGAATATACAACTATGTATCGGGGGACTTTGGGGAGAAAGAGGAAAAAGAAATAAAAAAAATTAAAGTACTAGGGGCTGGCCCCGTGGCCGAGTGGTTACGTTCGCGCGCTCCGCTGCAGGCGGCCCAGTGTTTCGTCGGTTCGAATCCTGGGCGCGGACATGGCACTGCTCGTCAGACCACGCTGAGGCAGTGTCCCACATGCCACAACTAGAGGAACCCACAACGAAGAATACACAACTATGTACCGGGGGGCTTTGGGGAGAAAAAGGAAAAAATAAAATCTTTAAAAAAAAAAAAAATTAAAGTACTGAATACTAAAAAATTCCCAAATAATGGGGATAGCTGCGGGCAGAGCAGGAAACACAGGGAATAAACAGAAAACATGTAATAAAACGGTAGACCTGAATCTTACCACATCAGTAATTTTATTAAACGTAAGAAGTCACCTGCTAAAAGAGATTGTCAGATTGGATGACAGTATCAGGATGCAACTATGTGTTCTCTAGGAAAAATCCACTTTTAATGTAAAGACATAAATAGAGTAAAAATGTAAGGATGGAAAAATATATACCATGCAAACACTGACTGAAACATGAAAGAGCGACTCCCGCTCCCACCCTAGCACTTCCCACTTCTCTTAGAATCCTTTGTTTTTCTCCGTAGTACTGTCTTTTACCACCTCACATATTGTATTTGTTTATTGTCCCTCGCCCCCGTTAGAAGGTCCAATGGGCGAGGACTTCCTGTTAGTCATGGCTGTATCCCCAAGGCCCAGAATAGGCCCTGGCATGTAGTGTCCTCACAGCAGTATTTGTTGAATGCGTTTGACTGTAGGATTTTTTCCTCCCTCGTGTGTAATGTCTCTTTGAATAGCATTCTGTAGAACGAAGCTGGGGAAGCCTTGGAATAGGACATAATAGGACAGGATCTCTGATTTCAGGTACTTGTGAATAACTGAAGGAAGGGGCCCTAGAGAACAGCTAATCCGTCTTTCTTTATTTGACAGATGAGGAAGTTGAAAGAGTTGTAAAAGTCATATAAAGATGTTTTAGCCACAGGATTTTGTGAACCTTCTGTGGTACTTAGCAGGTTTCACAAAATACTCAAATCAAATAATATCACAAGGAAAGAAATAGAATATGAAAAGACTATCTTGTATCAGAGTATTTTAAAGCTGTCATGTAGGAAGGTCTTCTGAGAAATTGCTAACTGGGATTATAATGCTTATAATATCACGTAATATTTATAAAACATTTGTCATAAATTCATAACACTAATACCCTCTTTTATTTTAGGAAATTTCTTAGATATGGTGGGTAATTCATAAAAAAATCCCTTTCCAAAAAATTATCCTATAGTTAAACTTTATTTTGTGTTATCGAAGTCTGGACTATTAAAAGACATAAAGATATATTCTGGGCATGGGAGTGAAGCAAATGGGAATACAGGTAGACATAAAGCTGAAATAAATAGAAATAAAAGATAGCACATAGGAAATTCCAAATGAAAAGTGTAAATGAAAACATTCTGGAGGAAATGAGGATTGGAGACCATAGTGGGCAGAGTATTAGGAGACACCTATAGCAAGGGAGAATGATTAGAATGTGATGGCACTCTAGATGGAGTGGTAGAACTTAGAAAAGTAAAAAGAATTGGGTTGGGGGCATGATGTGAGCACAGGCATAGAGGAGTCAGAGAATGTTCGGGTAGTGAGTATCTGATCTTTGATAATAGCATTGATATAGAACAATAATGGTTGATGAACTTAAAAGAGATGTAGTGCAAATTGTGAGAGCATTTGAATATTAAGTGAAATAGTTTGGACTCTGAGGAAGTCAGAGGCTTTAGAAATCTTTGAGTGGGGCTGACATGCAAAGTAGGGTTTTAAGCATGGTAAGCTCAGTGATGTCCGTTATGGATAGGAGCAGACGGGACTGTTGGGAAGTCCTTTGTGAGGTGATCCTGACCTGTGCTAGGAGAGTAGCAGTGAGAAGCGATTAACCTGAGGGTACTAAGAAATCACAGCAGGACCTGGTGTAGGTGTGAGAAGGGACAAGATAATTCTATTGTTTCTGGTATCTGGGAGAATTAGTGGAAATAGGAAATTCTAGCATGAATGCCATTTCATTGTGAAAAGTGAGTTTGGTTTTAGACATAGTAAGTTTGGGATGAGAGAGACATCTGATGATGTCCAGTTAGAGAGGTGGAACTGGATCTCGGAGTTAGGGCTAGAGTTTGGGGAATTGATCCCCACAGAGGTGAGAGTGACGTCACGCGGGTGCATGAAATCTTAGGAGTTGCAGAGACTGTAGAATGGTGTAGCCTGAAGAGATGGGTTGCAGAGAACTTTCATGGGCAGAGGAAGAGGCTTTGGTGAAGGGGACTTTGAAAAGTCGTGGTCCGAGATGTGGGGGAATCCATGAGAAGAAAGCCAAGGGAGAAAGAATTCATTTAGAGTAACATTTGTTCCCCACCCTGGCTCCAAATGCGGTATACCTTTAATGTAAGGACGTGGAAGGTAAAGAACAGTGCAGACATGTAAAAGTATTTACAGCCCCATTAGCCAGAGAAAACTGGTGTAAATATTTTATTATATGTCTTAAATTAATTTATATTTCTTCCTTAATATGTCTGTGTATTTGTGTATTTATGTTGATACACAGGAGTTGTTTGTTCTTTGCTGTAGATAGTTGGGATAAATGAGTCAAAAAGAGTTCAGCTTGTTCGTCCCAGAGCTTATTGCTGATTTAATCTTCTAAATATTTAGTGATGTGGAATTTGTGTTTTATTTTCAAATGACTAATTAGAAAAAGTTTCAGCCCTAATATTCCACTTTTGTTCTTCAGATGATTGCAAAAGGGAAGAATGCGTCTGAATTGTTTCCTGCTGTTGTGAAGAATGTGGCCAGTAAAAATATTGAGGTACTGTTTTGATTCCTAATTTTCATGATTCCTTTTGTTGCACAAGAATCATAAACTTTTCAGTTACTTTGAAATGCAACATAAGATATTTAAGAATCACTAGATTTTTATTACAATTAGAATGTCCATAATCTTAAATAGGTAAAATAGAATAAATAGTGGATATAATCCTAGCTTTGGACTTTTGGTGGATAATGTGACAAGTAAAATTGAGAGTAATTCGCCTGGGTGAATGATGGTAACTTGTTTTGAGTATCTCTAGAGGCCACTTGACTTGAAATTCTGCTCTAGGCTCTTAATTTTGAGATAGCATATCTCTAGTGAAACAGACCTAAG
Organism: Equus quagga; assembly: GCF_021613505.1. Lineage (NCBI taxonomy): Eukaryota > Metazoa > Chordata > Mammalia > Perissodactyla > Equidae > Equus > Equus quagga. Next base: position 128,834,161 of record NC_060273.1, read on the forward strand.
TTCCCACAGTGTCAGAACAGGGCTTGGACTCAAGTATTATGACTCCAAATCTAGTGCTCTTTCTGGAGCATCACTGCTCTGGTTTATTCTGCCTCAGTACTTCAGGAGGTGAGCAGAAGGCAGAATGTAGCGGGAGCCTTCAATTACTGCTCCCTGTACAGGCCTGTATATGGAGTTTGAAACAGGACTTCAAGGAAATTTGAGACCAGTGTTGGTAGTGCTGGGTCACATGGACTAATGACTTCTGACAGAATGCAAAAGACAAATATGAGCCAGTATAGGAACCACTGAGTAAGGTGAGTAGGATGAAGAGTTCGATGAAGGGGTCGAGAGATTGATGTGAGCAAGTGGCTTGTATTTCGAAAGAACAGAAGGTAGTAATGAAAGGGATCAACTAGCCACCTCTCTCCTGAGTCTCAGCTTTAGCTGATGTTGGGTAGCGGTTGCTGAGGATACGTTCAGAGGGTTCTGAGGAGATGTGTTGGCTCAGTAGGAAGTAGTGATATCTGCAGGAGAGTGAGAACGCCAGCACGCACGCTTCCTGTTCGCCATTGCTGGCAGCTGAGCCTCAAGGAGGAGGCCTGGCTCTCTTCTGGGAAGTCTGGGAGAAAGAGCAGTCACCACTGAAGAATATTTTCAAGGACCTGGTGACATCTGGGTAGATGTTTTAGGTAGAGGAAAATGGAGTGTAAGGGGTAGAAATTAAGCATATGGGAAAGTTTTTTTATTTATAATCAAGTATTGTTAGTATTATTCTTAAAGCTTTATCTCTTTGTTTTGTTTTTTGATTTGGTAGGTGCCTTTTCTACTTTCAAATAACATCATACCACTTCACATATGCTTTGAAAACCTTACGACAGTAAATTTCCATTTGCCCCCTCCCATCTTTTCCCATGTTATCAGGCATTTTACTTCTAAATGTGCTAAAACACCCTAAATATATGGTTATAATTTTTGCTTTAAAGAGTATTCATCTTTTTAAAAGATTATGGAAATGTAATTAACATGCCATAAACCTCTCACTTTTAAAGTGTGCAGTTCAGTGATTTGTAGCATGTTCACAGAATTGTACAACCATCACCACCATCTAATTCCACATTTTCATCACCTGAAAAAGAAAACCTACGTTCATTAGCGGTCACTCCCCGTTCCCCCCGTCCTCTGCAACTGCTCGTCTACACTCTGTCTCTATGGATTTGCCTATTCTGGGCATTTCATGTAAGTAGTCATAGAATATGTGGCTTGTGTCTGGCTTCCTTCACTTAGCATAATGTTTTCAGGTTCATTCATGTTGTAGCGTGTATCAGTACTTCATTCCTCTTCATTGCTGAGTAATATTCCATTGTCTGGATATATTGCATTTTGTTTAATCCTTCATCAGTTGATGGACTTTTGAGTTTTTCCCACCTTTTGGCTTTTGTGAATAATACTGCTGTAAACATTTCATACAGGTTTTTGTGTGGACACATGTGTTGATTTCTCTTGAGTATGTACCTTGGAGTGATATTGCTGGGTCATGTGGTAACTCTGTTTAACTTTGAGGAACTGTCAAACTGTTTTCCCTAGCAGCTGGACCATTTTACAATTCCATCAGCAGTGAATGCAAGTTCTACTTCCTCCACATTCTCACCAACGTTTGCTCTTTTCCTTTATTAAAAAAAATTGTTGTCTGTCTTTTAGATTATAGCCATCCTCAAGGGTGTGAAGTGGCATCTCATTACCACTTTTGAAATTTTGCTTTATGTTTCCCTAATAAAAAATTGTTGAGCATCTATTGGCCAGTTCTGCATCTTCTTGGGGAAAAAAGTCTATTCAGATCCTGTTCCCATTTTGTAATTGGGTTGTTTGTTTTTTTATTGTTGATTTGTGAGAATTCTTTATGTATCCTGAACACTTGTTTATCTGATGTGTGATTTGCACATATTTTCTGCCGTCCTGTGGGTTATCTTCATTTTCTGGATAGTTTCCTTTGAAGCACATGTTTTTAATTTTGACAAATTCCAGTTTATCTATTTTTTTCTTTGTTTCCTTATGCTTTTGATGTCATATCTAGGAAACTGATGCTTAGTCCAAGGTCATGAGGATTTATTGGGTTTTTCCTAAGTCTTATAGTTTTAACTTTTGTGTATAGGATCATGATTCATTTTGAGTTAATTTTTGTGTATGATGTCTCCGTGCAACTATTCATCTGCTTTGTGTCACTGTACTTTTGTCATTTCTAGAATTTCTTATAAATTGAGTTATTCAGTATGGAATCTCTTGTGTTTGGCTTCTTTTACTTAGGAAATTGAGATTCATCTATGCTGTTTTGTGTATTCACATTTTGTTCCTTTTTTTGCTATAATTTGGATATTTCACAACTTTTTGTGTGTGTGTGAGGAAGATTGGCCCTGAGCTAACATCTGTTGCCAGTCTTCCTCTTTTTACATGAGCAAGATTGTTGCTGAGCTAACATTTGTGCCAGTCTTCCTCCATTTTATATGTGGGATGCTGCCACAGCATGGGTTGATGAGCAGCATGTAGGTCTGCACCCGGGATCCAAACCTGCAAATCCCAGGCCTCCAAAGCAGAGTGCGTTAACTTAACCACTACACCACTGGGCTGGCCCCTACAATTTTTTAATTTGCCAGTTGAAATACACTTGGATTGAATAAAATGCTATGTGTGGGCAGATATTTTATTTTTTGGAGGGTAAATGTTTAGGAATAAATTCGTTGCATTGTCTGGGGAAGTATATGTTTAACTTTTAGAAAATAATGGTGTATAGTTTTTCAGAGCAGCTGTAGCATTTGTATTCCCACCAGCAACGTATGGGAGAGCCAGCTGGTTTGCACCCCTTCCAACACCTGATCTCATTAGACTTTTTAGCTTTAGCCATTTTGGTGGGTGTGAAGTGGTATTTCATTGTGCCTGTAGTTGCGTTTCCCTGCTATTTAGTGATGTGAGTCTTTCTAGCCAGTCATCAAGTATGAAGATGGTCTTGGTGGACCCCTAGCACAGGGCTTTTTAGATTTTCTATTTCTTCTTGGATCTATTTTGGTAATTTTTTATTCAGGAAATTTATCCATTTCATCTAGGTTGTGAGTTTATTGGCATAAAGTTGTCAATATCCTCTCAGTATCCTTTTGCTGTCTGTAGCTTCTGCTGTGATGTTTCCTCTTATTCCTGGTATTGGTAATTTTTGTCTTCTCTTTTGCATTTTTTTTAAGTGTTGGCTGTATACATTCTAAACTTTTTACAGTACAGTTATATTTAATATTGCACCTCTTCACATAAAGTATAGAAATCTTGCAACTACGTACATTCATATTGCTCCTGTCTTTTATGTTTTAGTGATTATATGTCAGATTAAAAACATCGTAAGACAATGTAATTTTTGCTTTTTAAATATTTGTGATTTATGAAGAAAGTCAGAGAAAACAGTGTTTTTATTTATTCAGATGTTTCCTGTTTCCAGGCTTCTCTCTGTAGCCTGAGGACGCAGGCTCCTGTCGGTGCGATGTCCTCCTGCCTTCGCACCCTGCGTTGGCTTTTCTGCAGTGCAGGTGTGCTGCGGCTGGGTTTCCTGACTGTTGTTTGTCTGAAAGTGCTTCCGTTTTACCTGCATTCCTGAAGGATTGTTTCATTGCTCATGGAATTCCGTGTTACTAGTTTTTGTCTTTAATGCTTTAAAGTCTCTTGCACCCTCCATAATTTCCTGTGTTGTGTCCCTGTGAATTGGATCAGTACCCCTTATGTAATTTATCATTTTTCTCTTGATACATTCATATTTTACTCTTTATCTTTTACGTTCACTTGTCTTGGTTTGAGCTTTGTGTTCATTTGGCTTGGGGTTCGTTGAGCATCTTCCGTGAATTTTTGTCTTTGATCAAAATTAGGGAATTTTTGGCCATTATTTCTTCAGATAATTTTTTGCTCCATTCTCTTCTCTTTCTGGTATTGAAATTCCATATGTTGTGTTGTTTGATATTATCTAACAGTGTATGAAGCCTTTTTTGTCTTTTTATGTCTTTTTTGTATTCCTCACATTCAGTAATTTTTATTCATCAATTTTCAACTTCACCTACTCATTCTTCCATCGTTTCCATTTGATTGTTAAGTACACTCAGTGACTGTTTTATTTTAGAATTGTATTTTTTCATTTTAGAATTTCAGTTTGTTTCTTTTTTATCCTGTTTCTTTGGTGACATTTCCTATATTCTTTATTAATTGAGAGCATGTTTTCTTTTACTTAATTAAGAAGAAGTGTAATATCAGCTCTGAAATCCTTGTCTGCTAGTTCTACCACCTTGTTTATCTCAGGCTTGGGTTCAGTCGATTTTCTTTTCTGTGTGTATGTGTTCTCTTTTCTTAGTTTTTCATATTTGGATAATTTGGAGTTGTATTTTGACATTCTGTTAAATCTTGGAGATTCTGTATTCTTTTATTTTTACTCCACAGGTGGTGTTTTGAAGGCAGTCATCTTGACTGGGTTAAATTGCAGATTCTGTTTCTTAGGCAGCAGCTTCAGTCTGCTTTCATAGTTTTTCTCTTTTGCTGCGCTACCTGAAGTCTGTTCTACACTTGTGTGGTTCAGGAGTCAGAAAGGGGGTTGAGATACTTGAGAAGCCCGTCTCCAGCTCTCTCCCTTCTGGGGTTCTCCTACTTTCTTCAGTGGCTGTGGTTGTCCTGGGCTCAGTTTTTTGGTTCCTTCGGCCAGAGAGACTGGTTTGTCCATCAGTGCCTTCCCTTGCACTTCATCCAGCATTCACTTAGTCTCAGCAGAAAGCCATGGAAGTGCGAACTTGCTTTACACAGTGCACTTTCTTACCATCTTTGGGTGTATACTCCTAACCGTTCTGTCTGCTGCTGTCTCATCACCAGGGCCTTCAGGGCTTTTTGTAATATCTCCAGGGTTTTTAGTTTTCTGGTAGGATTTTATTCCAAAATTACCAGAAGTCCACTCATGTATTAAAGAGATTTAAAAATGAGCTGCTCCAACTAAAATCTTTTATATGTTCTCTCATGTTTACTATTTCTGGCCTTCTTGATTCCTTTGTGTAAGTGCAAATTTCAAATTTGGTATCATTTTCCTTATGATTAGAGGACTTTCTTTAACATTTCTTATTTTAGTGGTAATGAATTCTCTCAACTTTTGTTTTAAAAAGTGTTTATTTTGCCTACAGTTTGAAAACATGTTTGCCTGGTAACATTTACAGTTCTAAGTTTACAGTCTTTTCCATTCAGTGTTTAAAAAATGTTTTCTTGCTTTTTGGCCTGCATGGTTTCTTATGACAGGTCTTCTGTCATTCTTATCCTGTTTCTCTGTGTGTAATGTGTCTTTATTTCCTCTGGTTGGTTTTAAGATTTTCTCCTTAGCACTGGTTTTAAATTTTGTTGTGATATGCCTTGACGTATTTTTCTTCCTATTTATTCTGCTTGGGGTTTGTTGAGCTTCTTACATTTGTGGGTTTATGGTTTTCTTAAAATTCAGAAAAATTTTACCTATTACTTTTTAAAAAATGTATTTTCTCCCTCCTCTCCCCTTCTGACAGTTCTAGTACACATGCAGTAGATTAATTGATACTGTTCTACAAGTCACTGATGCTGTGGTCACTTTTCTCCCAGTCTTTTCTCTCTGAGCTTTATTTTGATAGTTTCTACTGCTATATACTCAAGTTAACTGATCTTTTCTTTTATAGTGTCTAACTGTTGTTAATCCCTTCCAGTGTATTTTTCTTATCTGCTATTATATTTTTCATCTCTAGATGTTTCATTAGGTCCTTTTTATATCTTCCAGTTCTCTCCTCAACAAAGTCATATTTTTGTCTACCTTCCTGCACTTGAGGAGCATATTTATAATAGTTTTCCTGTCCTTCCACTAGTTCCATCATTTCTGTCATTTTGAGTGTTTTCTATAGATTGATTTTTCTCATGGTTATGAGTCATATTTTCCTGACTTTTTTTATATCCCTAGCAAATTTTGATTGGCTATTGAACATTGTGAAATTTATGTTGTTGGTTGCTGGACTTTGTTGTATTCTTATTTTTTTGGTGAGGAAGATTGACCCTGACCTAACATCCATTGCCAGTCTTCCTCTTTTTGTTGGAGCAGATTGCCCCTGAGCTAACATCTGTGCCAGTCTTCCTCTGTTTTATATGTGGGATGCCACCATGCCTTGATGAGTGGTGTGTGGGTCCACTCTTGGGGTCTGAACCTGTGAACCCCAGGGCTGCTCAAGTGGAGCATGCAAACTTAACCATTATGCCATGAGGCCAGCCCCATGTTGTATTTTTAAATTGAATTGGGTTTCTTTAAGTTATATGGAATCATTTGAGTCTTTCAAAGCAGCTTTTAAGCTTTGTTGTGGGGATATAGAGACATTTTTAGTTTATATTAATTTAATCCCACTCCTAAGGTGACGCCCTTTGTAGGATTCTACTCCATGATCCACATATATTTATGAGATATTTTCTCAGACTGGTGGGAACTTGAACTCTTCCCAGCTTTTTGTGATCTTTGAGATCTGCTCTGCCTACCTTTCTCGAGTTTATTTGTATCTCGCCTTAGGTAGTTTCATCTTGCTCATGTGCATGTCAGTGCTTAGCCTGAGACTTGCTGGCCCCCTCTCCAGGGTGCGTGCTCTCTCTCCTTCTCTATCTCTGTGAAGTTCCCTCTTCCCTGTTACTCTGCTCTGCGAATTGTAGCGACCTTGGCCTCTGTGAACTTTGACCTCTGTCTCCTTGGCATAGTGAGTCTTCTGGATTCTGTTTGAGTTGCCTCCCTTGCCCTGGTAGCTTCACCCTCAATTGTAGGGCTCACCTTGATTTTTGTTCCTCTCTTGGGATTCACAGCACTGTGCTGCCTGTTTTCCAACATATGACAACTATTGTTGCATTTTTTTCCCCTAGTTTTCTGTTTGGTTAAGGTAGGAGGGTAAATCAGATCTCTCAGTTACTATTATTTTTAAATTATAGCTGTATATCAAAATCTGTAACTGTTTTTAAAGCTTTAAAGGATGTGGAATGTTATTGATCAAATAAAAACATTGGTCCCAATTTTCCCTACTTTCCATGAAGAATTTTCACTTTGGAACTGCTGAGGTACTTAAAAATTCCCTGCTGCTTCTCCAGCCTCCACCTCAGAGTCCCGCAGCGGTGCCTCACAGTGCGTTACAGCCAGGTATACTGAGGGAGCCACAGAGCGTTGGCGGTTTTACAGTCAGTGCTGAAGTGTTTTTAGTTTTAAAAACAAGGCACTTTCGAATAAAAAGATTGCATAGATACAGGAAAAAATAGAGTGAATAAAATAGCCATGTCCTGAGAATGGCAGTAGAATTTTTTGTTTAAGTAGGGTGATAAGATCAGCCAGGTCGCACTTCAGTTGTGTACTACAGACACAAAGTTGAAGTGAAGTAGACGCTTAGCTGTTATTTTAACACTGTGGCAGTGGATGGTTGCTATTATGTCTCTAATAGAAAGCAACTTAGCAATTTATCTTACTTCATGTAAGTTAAATTAGTAGTTTAAATAAAAATCTAGAAAAGCAAAGGTGAAGTATATATTATACAATTTCTAGAGTACACATTTCCATATATAAAAAGAATTATCTTCCAGTTCCTATTATTTTCCCATCATTAGAATAATTGATGTTATAGGATTTTAAAGATATGTACTTTAAACCACTTTTTAGATACGTTGTTGAGTATGTTTCATTTTTTCTATTAGTAAGTACGTTAAATATTTCAGATAGGTGAATTTTGCTGCCAAAGTGAATAGCCATCGTAAAGTCAGTTTCACTAATTTGGGTAAGTTAAAATCAAAACTCATGTATACTTGCTGCCAATTTAAGAACTAGATTGAATTTATTTAATATTAGACTTGATAATATTAGACCAGACTTAAATGGCTCTAGAATTAACTGTTAAATTAACTCTAGACTTAAATAGCTTGATAAACCATTCTTTCTTTCCAAGATTCCAATTAATGGGAGAAATCTAGACTGAACACATAAACTGATAGTATTTGGAAATTTTACTCATGATTAAGTTAGTAGATGCTTGTTAAGCACTGTTGATGTGCTTGTTACCATGTCTAATTCTGAATTGATAATTTCAGGAGTTAAACAGATTCCCTTTGATGTGTTATGGCCATGCTATCTGAGCGTCTAATCTGATGTGTACCTTAGTTTTATGGCCTTTGATATAAGAAGGTCCAAATATCTGAAAAAAAATCAAGATTTGACTTAGAGAAATTGTGAGATGTGGGTAGAATTTGTCTTAGTGTTATCAGGAGTAGAGTCTCTCAGCAGCAACAATAATTGCTAACAATAAAAAAATGCCATCTAGGGGCCGGCCCCGTGGCCGGGTGGTTAAGTTCCCGTGCTCCACTGTGGCGGCCCAGGGTTTCACTGGTTTGGGTCCTGGGCGGGGACATGGCACCGCTCATCAGGCCACGTTGAGGCAGCATCCCACATGCCACAACTGGAAGGACCCACAACTAAAATATACAACTATGTACCAGGGGGTTTTGGGGAGAAAAAGGAAAAATAAAATCTTAAAAAGAAAAAGCCATCTGTGCTAGGTTGTTAGTGCCTTAGATATATCAGCTCATTTCATCCTCAAATACCTCTGAGGTTGGTTCTGTTCCCTTTTTTATATATGAGGACAGGGTAGCAGAAAGGTTAAATTATCTGACTAAGGTCACACAGGTAGTATATAGCAGAGTCAGAATCCAAAGCCAGGTAGGTTGGTCTCAGAACCCATCTTACACCCTTCCCCTTTTAGAGCCATCCTTCCTGTCTGATGATTCCTTCTTCCTCTTTCCACCTTAGTATCTTTGACCCTTATCATCAACATCTGGAATTAACTCCTCTTGGGGAAGTATCTGACATTGTTAGATGTGGGTAGAAAGGACCAAGTCCTTAGAAACTGGTAGTAAATTAACTAGTTCCCTTTAGAGTTCTAAGTAGTCTTGTTGTTGTAAACAGACAATTCTGTACTGTTTTTTTCATTCAAAGCTGTTTGTGTTGTTCCGATTGTTACAATAGTAGAACTTTCTATTTGTTCATCTTTTTCCTTTACACTCAGATTCTGGTATGCTCCCTAATGTTCTGCAACAAAAATGTCACTATAAACATAATTATTGGTCTGTTTGTTTGGGTTTCTTCTTGAAATACCTTGTTAGTTTCTTGAAACATGCTTTATCTTCTAATATTGTGGGAAGACTGAAATAAGCTTCTTAAAATTTATGTTCAGAGAATTGATTGATGTTTCGTTGTTATGAAGTGCAAAATTTCGTTTTTACCAGTACATGCTGCCTTAGACACAGTTGAGCTGTATGTCATCTGCCATTCGATGTCACATAATACCAAAAGTACCTAGTAAGCAATCAGTGGTTATAGTACAAAAATAATCAAAGGTTTAGTCAATAACTCATGAAGTTTGATGTACTAGTATTGATAAACTAATTAAACAGATCTGCCTGTGTTCTCCCAACCTACTGGGGCTCTGCTCTGATTAGCTTTACAGCGAGGAGTGTTGTAACATTGAATGAAAGTAACTGATCGGAGGATGGTGTAGTCACGGAGCTTTAAGTACTCCCATTTCTAGTCACAGAATGGTTTCAGGGAAAGTAGGCTTTCTCTGCACACCTGCAGCCAGTCAGTGCATAGGCCTCTTGTGGTCAATATTGATTGATTCTTATAACAGAACTAGAACAAATTTAGTGTTTTGCAACCTTCTGTGATTTAATATTGTTATACTTTTTGCTATAACAGTCACAAAAATCCTTCTCCAATAGTGAGTAATTACAGCAATGCCTGCTAGCGCAGCTGTGGTTCAGAATGTTTCAGTGTCAACAGTATAAACCCCTGGATATATTCTGGAGTTCATTATTCAGCTTGAAAAGTTGGCTGTACAGTTACTTGTTAAATAAAGATGTTGCTGAGAAATAAATCACAAGAAGATGAGGGGATGGGTGTCCTCTAGGCCATTCTTCTTTCCAAACTTTCCAGAGAACTGTAGACTGAGACCTGAATATAATTAATAGGGAGAAAGAATATTTTAAATGAGTAATTAAAAAAAAAATCCTCACAAGGTAAAGACTTTGCAGGCAATCTTCTTAATATCTATCATTTCCTCATAGTATATTGGTATCCTTCTAGATGTCTGTTTGATGAATTATAAGCATTGGTGGTAAGTTAGATCCTAAATATAGCAATCTAATGGGAAATGTCTTAATTTTTCTCCCTCTACCGTTGGGCTGTGATGTTTCATTCAGCTGATAGTTATTGAGCTCTTACTGTATGCCAGGCAATATGATAGGTCCTGGGAATATACAGATGAATAAGGAATGTTTCTTGTACTGAATGACCTCATATTTAGCCCAAGGATTTGAGAAATATCTTACTTAAATACATCTTGTGTGTTGATTTGATATATTGAAATTGCCATAAATCAGTTCACTAACAAGTGTTAATTGCTTTTTGGCACTGTTGTAAGCTTAGGAACTTTAAAGTCTGGTTGGGGAGAAACTCATTTATATCTCAAACAATTAGATAAGTGCTTCTTAAACTGTAATTTAAGAATTTTAAAAATTTGTATTTCCATTTAAATATAATCTAAAACATTGGGTATGTTTTGGATCATTTGGTTGTCATCTTAATATACTAGTATCACATAATTTTGGAACTCATTTGTGTTCTGTGTAAGATCGCTTGGTTCTAAGAGATGGTTTAAAGAGTCCGTGGACTTTCAGGGGCCTAAGTGGTTGACCTGATCTGCAGGTGCTGGCTACTGGGTGAGACTGCTGTAGATTGATGGGTGCTCAGAGGTGTGTTTTTTGGAGAGAGTTTGTTCTTGATTGGCTAACATTTAGAAGCAAGGGGCTGTCGCAGATTGGTTGAATTGCAAAAGCTTGTTCATTTAGTTTAGCTGAGTTTTTGTTGATCTGTTGAACAGGTGTAAAGTAGTCTGGTGCCTGTATGTGGCAAGTGCCACAGAAAAAGCTGTCTTCCTTGGAATGTGGGAACTTAAAAATCTTTTCAGTTGGAGATTTTTTTTATAATGAAGAAGTTTAAAGTACTTTTATAATCAGAGAAAGCACTATTATTTTGTGTTAGAGGACATCTGGAAAGATGAGATGAGAAAGTGAAGGTTACTGGTTAAAACCAACACCCACAGATAGTCACTGTTAACATTTTCATATGTAGGTTTCTCAGCTTTTGTGCTTACCTGGTTTGAACCCTGGTTCCTCATTTAATAGATGTGCTGTCTTGATCGAGTTACTTAACCTCTCTGTGCTTCAGTTTCGTCACCTGTACAATAGGAATAATAATACCTGTTCGTTGAGTCGTGACTATAAAATGAATTAACCTGAGTAAAACATTCAGAATAGCACCTGGCACGTAGTTAGTGCAATATATGAGTATCTGCTATTGTTACCATATTATGTCCATTCTAAGACATTTATTTTCTATTTTAAAGTTTCTGCAGTTGGGACTTATCCTCACAATTGGTGGTGACTTATAATTGGCAGGGATTTTTGTTCCTTTCTATGTGTTTCATAAAATAATGGTACATCTTACATTTGATGGTGGTCTTAGATCGAAAAAATACAATATGTGGGTATCGCTTTTTATTAATACAGAAGTGAAATTATACAATGCATACTATTTAGCACCTTTAAAATTTTTACAAGGACATATTTTCAATGTGAACTATAGATTTACTTGATTCTATATAGTGACTGCATACTATAATGTAATATGAATGTACTGTAATTTATTTAACTGTTCATGTATTTATGGACATTTTATTCTTTCATTTTTGCTTTTGTGGAAGATTTTGATTAGTAGAACTTGGGGCAAATTAGGGCGATAACCTGAGTGGAGATTGAGACCAAAAATGCAAGTGAAATTTGGGGACTGTTCCTATGTGACTAGAAAGGAAGTTTGGGTCAGATTATGGGCTGTATTGAGTACTGAATTAAGGATTTTAGATTTTGTGGATCCATTTAACACTAAAGAGTAATTGTAAATCAGTTTTTTGTTACTTTCACCTGTAACGCTATCCATATAGTATAGAAGAATGGATTGATATCAACTTAAAATGGTATGTTTGGTATTTTTATTAATGGTGATGAAGATGTACAAGATATGCTTATGAAGTTTTTACTTGTGTTCGTGAAATTGTGAAGAAAAGCAAGATAGGTTGGATTATAAATTAAGGTCTAAGATTATCTTAAGAGGGTGCCGTGATGGGGTGAATTTAAGTTGTTGAAAATTTCTATAGGTAAATGTAAGGTCTTGCCCTTCTTTTAAAAGAGAAAAAATCTTCACCGGGGCAATTACTCAAGTATGGCTGGGTTTGGTCAGTACTAGTACATTTGGGGAAGCTGTATTGTTAATTATAACAATAATTGTAAGAATTAGTTGTATCAGTGGAAGTGCCTCATCTAGAACAAAGTCTTAAGTTTATTCTGCTTAGACTTCATTTGTAGTTTGGAGTGCCACGTTGAGAGAAATATAGACAAATTGGAGTGAGTTCAGAAGGGAGCATGCAGGGTGGTGAAGGACTCAAAGCTGTGCCATGTCGAGGGACATTGGAGTGCGAGGCAGTGAGGCCGTGGCACTGTCATTGAGTCCATGCTGGCCTGCTAGCACTATTTTTCCTTTCCATCATCTGTTCCAGCTACTTCTCATATCTTCTGCTCTTTGAACATTCCTTAAACTTTTAGGTATGTATGCACTGATATATAGTAAAATTAATCAGGCAGTGGTATCCAAAGGTAATTGAGAAGGAAGACAAGCCATGAGCAGTACCAGAAGGAAACAGTGGATGAATTTCTAATTCTAGAATTTCAAATTCTAATTTTCATTTAATTTTTCTTTTCCTTATAATTTTGTTATAAACTTAGTGATTAAATTGCTTTTAAAAACAGCTTTCAGAATACACTTTGAGCCTTTTGTAATTTTTATTATGTTAAATTGATATTTTGTCACACATTGTTCTTGCTGGGCTGAAAATATCCTGTCCTGTATACTGGACGTGAATATTACCGTAGATGCAGAGATGGGGCTCCAGCACCTCTGGACAGATGAGGGAACATGGGCTCCCCCACCATATACTTGGAGGACACAGCCCACGTTCTTTCTATTATGTGTATCCTTCATTTTGAAAATACTTTTGCAATTAAGTTAATATTTGACTATTTTTGTATGAGTTTCACTTAGAGACTTTTTATTCCCTTTGAGAGGAAGGACATCTTGGTAAGATGTTGCTATTGCAGAGTGATTATTAAAATGCTTACTTCACAAGCTTTTTCTGTTGCCCTTCATTATCCTACAATATATTATCTTTATTTTACAGGCTAAGCTATGACCAGGTTCAGGTATTTACTTTGGGAAAACTGAGAGTGGATTTTGGTGTAGAAAACATTGAATTTTTAATTTTCACTCTGGCTAGGATTAAATGATTTTTTTTTTTAACAGATCAAGAAATTAGTATATGTTTACCTGGTCCGATACGCTGAAGAACAGCAGGATCTGGCACTCCTGTCCATAAGCACTTTCCAGCGAGCTCTGAAGGTAAGTAATAGAGTGAGCAGGAAATAGCTGCAAGGTCCCTACACAGTTGAAGGTGTTTCGTTTAAAGAAGTGGAGCAATAATCCACTACATGACACAGTAGAGTTTTGAAAGAGTTAAAAAGCCTCTCATGGTGCCTATTCAGTACCCTTAGAAAATAATTTCTGTACCCAATTGGACCTTGCCCTGTATGGATTAGTTTCTATATGTTCCTTTATGTTCAATATAATCATTATCATGCATCAAAAAACTCATCATTATACCGACTAGTTTTTGAAAGTGTGCAAAGAGGGAACATGACTTTTGTAAAGATGAAATTTATGACCTGAAGCATTTTATTATTATTAAACTAAAACCCCAGCATGTTTAGTAATAAATGATCAACTAGAAGTATAACCATTACTTTTCTTGTTAAAACATTATTCAGAGAAATAAGCGTTTATTTAATTCTTTTTCCTTAGCCATTTCCATATACTGGTTGTTTGTTTTAAATTAAGTAGCTTTCGTTTGCTACTGTTATATCGCACCCTATATGCACCTATTAACTGTATCATAAAAATTCTTTGAAATATTGTAAATTGAAATCTTGATGAATATTTTTGCACTGTTTTTAGGACCCAAATCAACTAATCCGTGCAAGTGCTTTGCGAGTTCTGTCGAGTATTAGAGTGCCGATTATTGTGCCTATTATGATGCTCGCTATTAAGGAAGCTGCTGCTGATCTGTCACCATACGTTAGGAAGAATGCAGCCCACGCAATACAGAAACTCTACAGGTGAGTGCCTTGTTAGTAACACCGAAGAGCTCTGATGTGACGTGGAATGTTAGGGCATGTGAAATCTGATTTTGTTAGCTCTTACCATTAGTCTGTCCTTATACTAAACCCAGTGAATGTGGCCCCCCCCCCCCCCCCCACCCCAATCCCTGGAACATTCTTTAGACATCTTTAATTTTGTTTTGGTTGTAGAGTTTTTACTTGTAAGCCTATTAGGACCTGTGATAATTTATAGATTTTATAACCTAAAGATAATCAGAATTTGAATTCTCATTTATCTAATCTCTCTCTCATGTACACATACACATATATTGTTAGAAAATTGAGATTTTTTTTCTGTTTATTGTAGGATAGAAACTTAAGTGGTTATTCTCTTAACTCACTTTGTTTTCTCATCTTCCTTCTTTGGTCCTGCTGTTCCCTTCCTTGTCTGATTCTTTTGCGGAGCTATTTTATTAAATAATTTTTTAAATACTGATTTTTAAATAAAGCACCATACCACATTTGTAAGATATTTATTAAAATATCATATGATGCCTTGATCTATGTGGAAAACATATTGCCTAAATAAAAGAATTATTATCTGTAATAATTTGGTATTATTTTCTGTTACTGTTTATTCTACTCCCCAAACTTTCATTAAGATCATTTTGTGTTTCTGGTGTTGTTTTATGTATGTATGAAAATGGTACAAGATGGATTATCATATATTTGAGGAAAAAAATTAACTGTATGCCACATAATTAAAGGCAATTTATAATTGAATAAGATGTTGGTATATGATGTATCTGTGTATACAAAGGCACGCTAACAATGCCTTTGGTAGGATAGGGCTCAGATTATCATAGAGGGTTTCATTATGTAAAGATGTAATGAAAAGGGATTACTTAGGAAAGATTGCTCGGAGAAGGGATCCTGGAGCTGGAATTTGAAAGAATTCAAAGGTTTGGATGTTCAGATAATTATAATGGTTAATAATAAACTTAAATAATGTTTGTAAACAATAACTCGTTTTCTTAGGTCAACTGTCAGACAAAGTTACACCATGCTTCTCACTCTTTATCTTTTCTTCTTGTAAACTTGCAGAATAAGATCCAAGCCCACTGTGACAGTTTGAAAGTCCATCCACTGGGCTCTGTTTTACCTCGCGAGCCTCAGCTCTCACTCTCCTTTCCTTGAACTCACAGTCCAGTAGCTCAGTCCTGCCTGTTAGTCCTCTACGTAAAATGTTTTTGTCTCATTACCACATGTTGTTCCTTCTTTGGTCTCTACCTAGAAAATTTCCTCTTTTCTCCAGCTCTAAAGTCAAGTTGTTTAAAATTCATCTGAGATGTCACTTCCTATAAGAAATCCTCCTCAACCCTCCTGCCTCCATTGGTGCCCTTCCTCGTTGTGCTCATAATCCCTTATACATGTTTCTGTTGTGCGGGGTGATTATGTTTGGGGCCATCTTTACTAGATTCTGTCTTATCTTTGTATACTCGTTGTTTAGCTTCTCAGTAAATGAACAACAATTGAATTCTGTGCCAGGAAGAAATTATATTGTTATCAGTATTTCAGTGCTTAGAGCTGCTATTAAGATGCGTTTCTCAATTCTGTACATATGTAAGCCTTTGCTTATATTTCTTGGTTTTAGGTTTATGTAATGTGTATCCATCCCTGTGTATCCATCAGGGAACTAGAATGATATAAAATTTTTATTTGGAAATTCTGTGTATTTGTTTTTGACAATTATATATCCATAGTCAAAAGTGATTGCTGTCCTGTTATTTTTTCCCATAGTTAAAAAAAGCGGTGGTGGTTTATCTACTTGGAATTGCTTTCTAAAGCTTTTCCAACTTTTTTTTAGAAGTGAACTTGTTCTTTAAATACTTTCTTAATGGTATTGGTATCTGGGTTTAATTAATATGAATAACTTTAGAAAGAAAGATTAGGATACATTTGGGAGAAAAACCATCCAATGTTACTTTAAATTTGTTTTTTTTTGTTTCTATCTTTATATAATTCTTTATATAATTCTCTCCCTCCCCCCTTTTAAAATTTCTCAATGTTCTTGAAATGATTAACTTCTTCTAAAGTTAGAATTAAAGGAAAAAAATTTAGTGTAAGTTTTCTTGTTATGTTTTAGCCTTGATCCAGAGCAGAAGGAAATGTTAATTGAAGTAATTGAAAAACTTCTGAAGGATAAAAGCATAGTAAGTAATATCTTTTCATGTCAAAGTAAATTGTGCTTTATTTACATACTGTTGTTTTACCATTGTATACAAATTTGGTATAATTATTCTTACTGATTTTGAAATGATGTAACTATTAATGGAGCTCATTAAAATCCTTGAAGAATAAAAATGTCCTTGTAAAGTGAAGGATTGCATTTGGAATTTTAGTTTGTTGCATGTTTCTTCATCAGAGTCTGACAAAGAGCAAGTTGGGAAAAAAAATCCTTTCTTTAATCTGTGGCTAAATTGTTGACTACTTTTGGTGCCTAAGTTTTTATTTCAAGCATTGATTTATTAGGATTTTTAAAGGCTGAATTACCTGGAAACAAATAATTGTTTTAAAATGAAGATTAAAGAGATATTGAAAAATTAGAAGAGTGTGTTTTATTATTATAAATGTGTTTCTTAAAAAAAATACTAAAACATTCATATTTACAAGGCTTTTGTTGTCTGGTAAGAATGACCTTATGGCTAACATGAGTCATCTTTTGGGAATGTATGTGTCTCCTCTTACCTTCTCCACTCCCATTCTTTGTGTGTAGCGGTAATGAGACCTAGGAATAGTAATGGCCCATGGGCTCTGTGAGCAGCTCTTTGGACAAGCTGGTGTAATGATATCTTTGATGGAGGCTTCTGTGCTCACCTGCATGGTTCAAAACCATTGAGGAAAAGGATTCCAGCTCATTGTAGGATGATATCACCTGGGAGCATGTAATATCTGTGTATAGCAGCTTTCGAATACAGTAGCCACTAGCCCCATACAGCCATTGTTGTATGTTTAGCATATGGTCTATACTGGAGAATGTTCAGTGTGCACTTGAGAGAAATGTGTATTCTGCTGTTGCTGGATGGAGTATTCTGTAGTCATCTGTCAGGTCTAATTGGTTCACGGTATTGTTCAAGTCTTCTGTTTTTTTGTTGATCTTCTGCCTGGTGGTTCTATCCGTTATTGAAAGTGGAGTATTGAAGTCTCCTGCTATTATTGTAGAGCTGTCTATTTCTCCCTTTAATTCCATCAGTGTTTACTTTATATAGTTAGGAGCTCTGATGTTTAGTGCCTATATGTTTATAATTGTTCTTATCTTCCTTTTTTCATTATAAAATGTCCCTCTATCTCTAATAATGCTTTTTGTTTTAAAGTCTCTTTTGTCCAATATAAGGGCAGTCACTCCAGCTTTCTAATGGTTGCTGTTTACATTAATATATTGTTTTCCTTGCTTTTACTCTCAATCTGTTGGTATTTTTTAATCTGTGTCTCTTGTAGACAGCATATAGTTGGATCTTGTTTTTTAACCCAGTTTGACAGTATGTGCCGTTTGATTAGATTGTTTAATCCAGTCACATTTAATGTTATTATGATATAGTTGAATTTACAGCTGCCATTTTACTTGTTTTTCTATGTCTCATATCTTTTTTGTCCCTCATTTCTCCTCTACTGCTTTCTTTTTACATTAAATGAATATGTTCTATTGGACGTTTAATTCCTTTAATGGGTTTTTCACTATATATTTTTGAAAATACTGTATTATTCATGAGATTATATTTGGAGATTTCATTCGTAGGCCACCCAGCAAATTTCTTTTAGTCTATAATGTAGCAGAAATCTTCACTGCATTTCTTCTCTAGTGTTTGGCATAATGTAGAAGGTATGCGAATATAGACTTGCTCAATAAATGAGACAGAGAAAAGAAATTTGATTCCTTTTTGTCTTCTGCATTGCATACTTGTTATCTGCTTCTAGGACCCAGATATGAAATCAGTATTATTGATAATATGGTTAGCTTGATTTTTAGTAATAATAAAAAACATTTAGTTTCTTCTATGTGCAAGACGTTTGCTAAGTACTGTGGAGAATATAGTAATATCTACAATAAACAGATCCTTTATTTTAAATGTAGTTTACCATGATTTCTGCTACATTGTAGACTAAAAGAAGTTTGTTGCACGGCCTAAGAATAGAATCTCCATATATAATGTTTGCATCTCTTCTCAAACAAGATAACATCACAGGTGGAAACTACAGTCTTTGGAATTAAACAGAATTGGATTTGTGTCTGAACTTCTGCCACTTAATAGCTGTGTATGAATCCTTCATAAGTTTCAGTTTCCAAATTTGTAGGGTTTATAATTTCTAATGTACAAAGCTTTTGTTTGTGTGGAAAGAGCTATTGTATATAAAACCCTCAGCAGAGTTCCTGATGTCATAAAAGGGGGTTGATAAATATTCCAAATAAGAAATGAATGACTCAAAAAGGAATGTAAAAGATGATTCCTTTGTAAATTTGGAATATCCGTTCTTGTTTTCTGACCATTTATTTCTAAACTACAGTAGAAAAAATACTGACTACTTGTTCATAGTAGGTATTTAATATTTGTTGAATGGTTGTGGAATTAATTTGTATATTCTTGGTGATAGTAATTAGATGTTTACTGTTGTTTGTAAAGTTTTGCTTCTCAAATGGTGTGTGTCATGCTCAGTGTCCATAGGTAGATTTTTTGGGGCCTTTGATGGTCTGTCGTTTATAAGGCACTCCTTTTTCCTCAAGTGTTATTTAGTACGTTTATTTTAAAAAAATTAAAAACCCATCTGTATCTATTTTTCTATCAATATTAAACTGCAGTAGTTCATACTGATTCCTCTGATTTCAGTGCAACAGCACAAGGTTCCTTCTAGCCTCCTACCTTTTCAACTTCCTTCAACATTAAGAACGTGGCTCCCATTATCCACAATGTCTTTACTTAGGTGCTCAGTCCCGGCATGCGGAGAAAGTGTTGTTTCAGAATTGCCAGCATGTCCCTCTGTGGGGAGTGGTGAGATGGGGACTACTGTTTGAGTTATATGTTGGTTTAGAGTTGTATTTATCTTTAGTCTTACTTCTTTGATGCTGTTGTAAATGGAGATTACTTTATCATTATATCCTTGACCTTGTTATATTGGTATGTAAAAAAGCTATTGATTTTCTGTATGGTAATTTCATATCCTGCTTCTTTACTGAATTCTTGTAGGGTTGATTTAGTTTGTCATTCATTCTCCATGGTTTCTTCTAGAAAGAGTCATCTGTAAATAGAGGTAATTTTACTTCCTTTTTTCTAATTTCTGTGACTAATAATTTCTCTTGTCTACTTATCTTGGCTTCTACCATTCGTACAATGTCCAGTAGTAGTAGAGGTGGTGGCATCTTTGCCTTGTTTCACTCTAAAGGAAATGCCTGTACTACGCATTAAGTAAGATGCTGACCCTGAGGATTTTCTCTTTATCTTTGAAATATAATGTTTTACATGGTGTTTCAGGGTTCCTTGATGGGGTCAGTTTTTTCCTGTGGGTCAGTATTTACCCAGTGAGCCTTTTCACAGTGTACATTCATAATTTACATTATTTATGGCAAAGTGTTTTTTTTTAAGATTATGGCTTTTAAATATTAATTCTGTTCAGTTGTTACTTTTTCTTTAGAGATTTCAATTATATGTAAATTGGATCTTCTTTGCCTTCTTACATTTTAACCACGTTCCCTCCAAACCTTTTTACTTCTTTTGTTTTGGTGAGGAAGATTAGCCCTGAGCTAACATTCATTGCCAATCTTCCTCTTTGTTTTTTTTTCTTTTTGCTTGAAGAAGATTAGCCCTGAGCTAACATCTGTGCCAGTCTTCCTCTATTTTGTATGTGGGATGCCTCGACGGTATGGCTGGTGAGTGGAGCAGGTCTGTGCCTGGGATCCGAACCTGCAAACCCAGGCCACTGAAGCTGAGCGTGCGGACACTTGGCCATGGGGCTGGCCCCCCTTTTTACTTCTTTACCTCATTTTTATTATCTTGGGTTTTTTTCTATTTTTCTTTAATGCCCCTTATTAAATTTTTATTCAACTATGTTCTTCCAGGAACACCTTCCAATTTAATCATCATATCTGATTATTGTTTTCCTCTCAGTTTGTTTCCTGGTTTCAGTCAACTCCTGTTTCGTTTCTTCCATATGTCTTTGTTCATTTCTGTTCTCTTTTGAATTTCTGATTCCTGTTCGTTTTTCCAATCTTCAGATGCTTCTTTGAGGGGCACTTAATTCATTTTGGAGTGTTGTGTCGTAGTTTTCTTTTGCTTCATCACTGACTTTTTTGTGGTAATACTTGTGATTGCTTGCATCTTTACATTTCTTTGGATAAGGTTGGTGGTTTGAGTTTGAGGTGGTTTGCAGGATTCCTAGTACAAGAGCACACTCTCTGTCAGAGTAGCAAAGTATGTTATTTTATTAGGTAGCTTTTTTGGGGGAGGGCATGCATGGGAAGTGGCATATGTCCTAGGATTATTTAGACTTTTCTTTCTTTTTCTTTTTGATGAGGAAGATTGTCACTGAGCTAACATCTCTGTGAATCTTCCTCTATTTTGTATGTGTGATGCTGCCACAGCATGGCTTGATGAGCGGTGTGTCGGTCTCTGCCCAGGATCGAAACCAGCAGACTCTGGGCTGCCGAAGTGGAGTGTGCCAACTTAACCACTATGCCACTGGGCCGGCCCCTATTTAGACTTTGTGTGTGTGTGTGTGTCTTGTGGGATCCTAAATTTCCTCCTATTCTTTTTTCTGCCACCTTGTAATCTGCACCATCAGGAATCTTTTGTGATATTTTCACATTTTCTAGAGTACTCTTTCTCTGTATGCTGTTTAATTTAGTTCTCTCTTATGCCATCACCAACTCCTGTCTGCTTTGTTTTGGGCAGTTTTTTCCAGACTGCCTTAGGTCTTTGTGAAGTTTTGTGATATGAGCATGAAAGATAACTCTGTGGGATTTAGGATTTATTTTTCTATTTACGTGTAATTTGAAGTTTGGAGATCTCTGATTTTTAGTTCTGCTTAGGACATAGGTTTTTGTCTTTTTAGTTTTTCTGGGTTTGGGTTGGGAGATTCCAAATTACCCAGGTACCATTAACTTGTCTACCCAAGATTTAAATTAATTATGTTTTGAGAATGTTTTCTGATTTTTCCCCCTTTGTATGATTATAATCTGTTGCAGAAGGTTAAAAATATTCCTCTATCTATGTAGGTATTTATAGATCTTATCTTTATTGTTACTTTTCCTTCTCTTGTGTAATACTTTATTAAAGGAAGACAGCTATATTTTGTCTCTCTCCCTAATTGATAACATCAGCATTGACATTTAAAATCAATAAGAATTTCAAATCATTTTTTGCTTAAAAATTTCTCAGTTAAATGAACCAGGTCTAATTTATTTCCACATTTTGAAGAGGAATTTTTCTGTTATCAGCAGGAGCTTCTTGAGATCATTATGATGATGACATTGCTGTTGCTGCTGATAAATGTAAATTTGAAAAGTGTTAATCTATTTTAAAACTTTTCTTCATTTAACCTCTGTTGATATTGAGATATACCTTCTGTTGCTTCTTTTAGCCTACAGGAAGGTTTTCTTATAATTGAGATCTCAAAGAAAATTAGTTCTATAATTCTCATTTTAAGGAAAGATGAAAATATAAACATATTAAAATAAAATGGTTTTTCCCTTTTACTAGAGAAAGACCAATATTTGTCATATGAATAGTCCTTTTGTAAAAATAAATCCCTCGTTTTAGGACTATAGTTCTGATCATATAACTGGAAGAACGTTTTAGTGTTTCTTAGGTAACTGTCGTCTGAAGGCATCTGTAAGTTTTAAAGGATAGAATAGAAACCTCACAACTGTAGTCAATGAAATTGAAAGGGAATATTTTATCTATATTCTGTCATCTCCATTCGACTGTTCTAAGTTTTCTTTATATAATTTCTTCATTGTAATTCCTAGACTACTATTTTCATCCTGTGTTCTCCATTTAACATATGCTAAACACTTTTCTTCTTTACTACAAACCTTTCCTAATGTTCAGTTATAAATTCATTTTTTAAATTTATAACACTTTCTCTTGTTTTTCTTTAAAATGTGGAAATCCATATTTGTTGGGCAGTTTAAGCATAGCAGTGGACAGTCTCTCTTATTTTAGAGCATCTCAAAAGCGGGGTGATATTTATTTCCTTTTCCTTTAGGGTTAGTTGTAAAGAAATCCTTTGGATAGAATTTAACTTTCTAAAAGTAAACAGTTTCTTCAAAAAGAAATTGGTCCATGCCTACTGAAAAACTGAGTTTTTTAAAATATTTTTTTGATGATAAAGTTTCCTCTCCTTAATTTAGCTACAAAATGATGTTTACTGAATATATTGGTAGTTCATAACTAAACTGTTGGGGTAAGACACCTTTTTATAAGTTATTGATTTAATGTTGGTAAAAGCTTCACTGTTATGGGCAAAAAACACACCTCTGAGTTTGTGCAGATGTTTTATTGTGATAGATCTATTATCCAGCCATTAGAAGATAAATGACGGATCTTTCCCATTTTCCATGCCTCAAGAAAATTGAAATAAGAAGAGGAATATCATTTGGGCTGTATGATTAGGGCAGTTTGGATGGCCATTAATTTAAGAGAAGAAAATCTTGGCAGCATTGGCCAACTTGGACCACATTATCAATCAAACCTTGGTGCACTTCTTGTGATGACCCAGCACTCTCAGGTTTTTGCAACGTTAATTAGAATTCATGACAAAATAGATGCAAGGAAACATTTTGTACCCTTCATAATTTTATAGAAAATTTATTGTTATTAGAGGAACCATTTGCTTAGTGTGATTTTTTTCATTACCAGCTTGTCAACTAGCATAGATAATCTGGAGAAAATATGAACTCCATAGATGGGGTGTCACTTTTGTTGATGGTTCATGTAGTTTACCTTGGAGCACAGCTAATGGCTGAAGTTCATAGCAACAGCACAGAAAAACGTGGCAACCAAGGGAAGATAAATGAACCATGTTTATTGCTTTAATATAAAAAATACATAAATGGAAAACTGCATTTGAATTTGATGAGCTCATTGCTAGTTTTGTTGGAGTGATTTATTTTTCCCCTTATAAAAAAAGCTACTATTGACACAGTGAGATGGAAATTAACTGTCTGTTTTTGGGAAACCAATATTTTTGGTTTTAAAGTCTGACTAGATCATTTTATTTTAATTCTGGAAGTTTTATAGAATATTGAACATTTAATAGAGCAAAATTATCAATTCTGCTGGCAGTGTTTAGCCTAGGGTCAGTTTGTTATAACCATACAATGAAATATCTAAAACGGTCAGTTTTATTTTCTGAGGATGCTTTTTCTTTACATTCTTCCTAATTATTTTTTTGTTTCTTTAAACTTTTTTGTACTTAAGTAGTTGTTTTCTTTTTTTTTCACGTTATTTGTTAGTATTTTAGAATTATTTTGTACCTATAGCTCTTGGTTTAATAAATTTAATACCATGTGGTAGCTGATTTTCCTTTTAATTGTTTGGTGTCTGCTAGATACTTTAAAAAAAAGAATCTCTAGGCTTAGCCAAAATAACTTGATTTCATATAGTATTTCTTAAACTGAAGCTTTGTTGAATTGCTATTTCAGTTTCACGGATTATTTTTTCCTAAGTGATATTATTGATTTTTGTACTTTAACCCCTTTACCAATTGATACATCTTATATTAATATAAGATTAACATATAGATAAAAATAGGTTAAGCATTGATATATTTTACAAATACGAAGTTATTCTATAGTTTGATGTCATAAACTTAGTTGTTTTAAGAGATTTTTAAATGATATTAATTCTGACATTTTAGAAATATGATTATCACAGAATATAATTTTTGAAGAGTGATTTATGCAGAAGATATCATAATGTGGAGTTGAAAACATGAACTTAACTTCCTTTCCATATCAATAGCAAATAGAAAATTATACATATAATACATTTTGATTTAGTTCACACGAATAATCAATTCTGTGCTTTCTCGATTAAGGTGCATACATGCTGGGCCCAGCAGGCACCAGTACGTGGGCAGGGCTGGAGTCAATAAATGCGGCTGCACGTTTGTGCTGGTTGGTAATTCATAAAACCCCCACAGGACTGGAAACTTGTTTAGCATAATAGCAAGTCTATATTCTGAGCTGTTTTCTTTCAATTGTATTGTTGGTTGCATATTAATAAACTAAATGTCAGCCAAGTAGAGGGACAAACACTAAAAATATGAATATCATCGTATCTAATATTTTTCAAAAAGTACCATTTCAGTAAGTTATATTTCTATTTAATTGCTTATTTTAAGTCACTGGGGAAATTTTAGACACTAAAATGAAGATCCCTAGTGTTCAAAAGGAATATGATATTAATTTACTTTTTCAAAACCGTATTATGTTGTTGGCTAACTGCACATCTATCAGTGGTACGTATATGGAAGTATTTGTGTATTAAATATTCAACTTAGCTTGTATCTTTATACCGAAGAATGTTAACTTTACCACTTTGCAAAAGCATGACAATTCCAAAAAACAGCATTTATAGATCATCAACTGGTCGTGGAGAAAGCTACGTTTTGTTGACTATATATTGTTTTAACTTATACAAATTGTTATATAAGTGATAAGAATGTACTCAAGTTGTAGCTTGTGTGTTTTCTTTGTAAGTAAATTATATGGGTAAAAATTAACAGGTGGATTAAAATGTATAAGATTTGAAAGTGTTTTTGTACCCAAAACATTTATGAGTTCCTCACACACATTTTAAGATAAATTCATTGTGAATTATTGTCGTTTTCGTTTTAAACTGATGTAACGTGGTCCTTGTTATTTTCTTGATTCTTATCCTGAATATTATTATGTACTAAATAATGAATCTTTAGATTAGAATTCAGGTTAGCTTTAAAAATGCAAAATGTGCATGATGAATATGTTTAATCCATGTATGAACAATTTATTGAAATTTTACCTGACAAAATAAAAATATCAGAGTTTCTAATACTCATACTTCTAATTCTAATACTTCAGGAAAGTATTAGCTTTCCAGACATGTTACCACTATTAAAATTATGCTTTGAGGGAGTGACACTTTAAAATTTATTTCAAGATGAAAAATCATTTTATTAATTAAATGACTGAATACTTTAAATATTGCTGGTCATAACGCTGGTTACACATCTGTAATGCCTGAGTAGAATCTTTGATTGGGGGAAAACGTTTTTTAATGAGTTACTATTTCTTTCTTTTCCAGCTGGTAGCTGGCAGTGTTGTGATGGCTTTTGAAGAGGTTTGCCCGGATAGAATAGACCTGATTCACAAGAATTACCGCAAGCTCTGCAACTTACTGGTCGATGTAGAGGAGTGGGGGCAGGTCGTCATTATCCACATGCTCACTCGATATGCTCGCACGCAGTTCGTCAGTCCTTGGAGAGAGGTAAGTGTCCCGCGGTCTTCCACTGATGAAGTATACTAAGGAGACGGATGGGCTTTTGAAAACGTGTACAAAAAATTAAGAGTAGTAAAATGTAGAAGTCTGCGTATTTAAGGAGGACTCGTCTTCCTCATGTTCTTTTGGAAAGCAGGAAACCAGTATAAATGCCAGGAGGATTGTTTCTATACTTCACGGCGTAGTGTAAAACTTGTAGTGTGAGCCCTCCAGGAGGCCCTATAGGGACGGCAGCATGATACGGTGTTCGCGGTGACATGGCCAAATCATGTCGTTTTGTAGTTACTTTCACACCTTTGAGTCCCAGTTCTTCCAGGGACTCACTTGTAAGAGTAGGTAATATGATTCTAACACGTGTGAATTTGTGCCTAAAATAACTTCTTGCCTTTATAGATAAGTATTGTTGAATTTTAAACTACTTTTTCAGGGTCTTAGGTTTCTAAAATATGTTTGTTTTCCTTTTTTTCTACACTGAAACTGATGGAATTTCAGTAAAATTAATGATTGAATATACGTTAAAGTTAAAGTTGTTTTCTGTGTGCAGATTAACAGTAGAGGCATCCCTTATTCTATTCCACAATATTGAGAATTTAGAATCCTTCATTACATGGTTTGCAGCAGAGATCTCTCTGTGTATATATTTAAGATTTAAGTGTGAGTTTTAAACTTGTTTAAGAAAAGAAATCATTAAATATTATAAGAATAGCACATTCATTCTAATCTTGTGATATTTCTTTTTCATCTTTTTAAAAAGCCTTATTATGAATTTTGAAAATCAGCTCTGTAAAAAGTAAAAGACCAGAAATCCTTCAATTATGCAATGGTTTTTGCACAAATTTATGAATAGGCGTTGAGTGTTCAGTACATCTCATTTTTGTTAACTAGAAATAATACTAAAGTGAGGGAAAAATGTTGGTAATACATGTCAAGGTTTCAGATGTTTAAGGTGTTTAAATGTTTAGAATGTTCATCGGTGCTTTCTCCAATGACTTAGCATTGTTAGTATTAAAAAGCATTTTAAAATTTTTAAAATATATCTTTAGAAGACTATTTGTAATATTGACTCCATCTTAATTATAATATTAAAAAAGTGTTTAGGTTATTCTACTTAAAAATGGAAATATCTTTTGGATTATTCATGTCTAAAAGTCATATGAAACATAGGTCTCTTGAGTTGATGAAATCTTACTGTTCATCTGTGCTTTTATTTTATAAAGTTAATTTTATTTATCATTGAGCGAAGTCAACCTTTGATGGCCCTTTTGCTGAGTTAGGCAACATGTCCATGCTGCAAATGTCCAGCCACTTTCATGTAAATAGTAACTTTGACAACAGATTTTTGTTGCTAATAGCTATTGTTTGATTTCAGCCAGTTCCCTCCCAGAATGGTATTCAGATTTTTTTTTTCCCTGTTGTGTAAGGTTATGTAGGTAATTTTGCCTTATCTAACCACTCTCACTATTTAATACAATTTTTAAGTTTACTCTCCTGTTGCCGTCATATCATTTTCAGATAGCTGTATGCAAATGGTCCTTTGCTTTGTCATTATGTAGAACTTGGAGTTAAAATATATTTTTTCCTTACCATATCTTCCAAAAATATGTAACGAACTTTAAAATATCTTTTTGTAGTTTGTCTATTTATTTGTGTGTCTATTCTTTGAGTTTTATTTCATCTTATTTTAGATAAAATTCATGTTTAAAGCTATTTGTAAAGCAAGCAAGATAAATTCTACACTACTATATATATTTATTGTTTTGACAGGTAATTTGAAAAATTGCCACTATATGCATTTCTTGTGTTTTCACGTTAACTCTATGAACATTAATTATTACTAACACAAGATGAAGTCTGGTCATTGTCGTAGGTACACTAGAATTGGGCTAAATAATTTCTTATCTTTGCCACTTATTTGCAATCTGTCTTTGGCATTGTTCAGAGTATGTGGTAAATAGACTGATTTAGTAGTTCTAAAGTATGTGCCTCCGCTCTCAGGATGCTGTTGCGTTGCTGCAGGACCAGCCACCGGGGGTCGAGGGGCTCCCGTGGGACAGCGCCCTGGGCTCTCGCTCCAGCCTTCCCCTTGGTCCGCCTTTCATATGCAGCTTTGCGTACGCTTTCCTTTGAGAAAAAAGGAAAAATCGGAAAACCACGAAAACACAAGATTTGTAAGGGTTTTGCTAACTACAATCATATGTAGATTTTTTTTTTTTAAATTATAGGAGCAATTCAAGTACATGGTGAATAAAAAATAAGTCTTCCTTCTCATAACATCTTGATTGACCCCTTAGAGTCAGCTCCTGGCAGCCATTTAATTTCAGTTGTTCTGGTGGTTATAAATTTTACTTTAGATAACACATTTCACTTTATTTAATTTGAAATGGTATCAGTTGACTCCAGAATAATCAAGGTAACAGGTTTGCATCTCTGTATAGATATATGTTCTGTTCAGTAGTAGCAGGAAAGATTTGAAAGGGTCATGCTTTATGGTAGTGTTGGAAGGCAGGGATTGTCAAAGATGTTAGACTTTTATACAAATACGTTCTATAAAATAGGTTCAAATGGGTTATCGTCATTGGGACATGTCCGTCTTCACTCCTTCGGTTAACCCGTCTCAGATTCTGTTTTCCTGAGGCTCTGGGGTAAGCAGTCCAGCCACTTGTGGTCTTGGAGACTTCCTGGCCTAGACTTTAGGTTGCATCCAGCTTTTTAGGACTGCACTTGGTAATTTTAACTTAAGAAGTTGGCAGACTGAATTGTAAGGCAAAGTTTGACCATACCTGGAAGAAACTGGGAAGTATTCGGCATTTATATCTGCCTTCACTTTTCACTTCTCATGTTGTAAAAAGCGTACCGTGTAGTAAAGAGCAGTTAAGAGTCTGGGGCCAGCCAGGTGGCTAGTGATTAAGTTTGTGCCCTCTGCGTAGGCGGCCAAGTTGGCCAGTTGAGATCTCGGGTGTGGACCTACACACCGCTCATCAAGCCATGCTGTAGTGGGCGTCCCACATATAAAATAGAGGAAGATGAGCACAGATGTTAGCTCAGCAAAAAGAGGAGGGTTGGTGGCAGATGTTACTCAGGGCTAATCTTCCCCAAAAAAGAAAAAACCTCAGTTGAGAGTCTTACAGAATAGAAAGACCAAGTGGAACAGTACTCTAGGAGAGCCGGTGCTGAGTTGTCACCGCCCTTTTTTATCCTTTTACATCAACACTTGAATGTTTTTTTCCCTGGAATCCTTGGAGTAGAAGGTGTTTCTTTCAGCACTCCATCCGCTTTTCCATCCAGGCAGAGGGCACCTGCATAAATGCCATATGAACACCACTTAGTGATATATCAAGGGCAATTTATCTTGAAGTGAAAGAATTTGCAAGTGAGAAAACAGTGTCACTAAAATAATATATTGACTTAAAAGTTATTTAAAATAAAAAACTGCCTGTAAATACCAAATTCATTAAAATCTAGAAGTTTCTTTCTCAAGTTCTAAGAGAAAATGTGAAGAATAATACTGTGATACTTTATATTTATCAATTTATTGTTTTGCTGTGCTTTGTTATAAGGTGTTTTATTTGAGATAGGGCAGTGGGAATTATTAGACCCATTTGGTAGATGCAGTAACTGAGCCGCATAGATTTTAACAACTCCCTAAGATAATATTGCTTGCAAAAGGTGAGCCCAAAATAGAAACAGAATAACCCAATGCCCAGGTCAGCATTCTTTCCTGTATATTCTGTTACTTCATGACTTTTAAATTAAAATACCTTTTTGCTTACTTTAATAAGTTTCTGTGTGTTTGCCTATTGTGTTTCAGTCACAGCTAATTCTGAAGCCCCTCAATGCATAGTGCTCAGACATTGCAATTAGCTAACCACCATAATTAAATTTGCTTTTCAAGGAGAAAAGTCATGTTTCTCGTTGAATTCTTTAAGGCATTTTTTTGTGTTTATATGCTTGAAGGGTAGCAAAATTGTTTTTTGGGGGAATTGAAAATTAGTAGAAATACATTTTGAGATGAGCTGATGTACATGCTTTTGTCAATAAGCTCTCAAATGAACACATCAAATACAAACAAGCTTCTTCAGGGGCAGAAGAGATTTTTAATTTAGTTTATTTGCATCATTATAGATCAGTATTTAGGCTGTTTATATGTAAATGTATGATTTGAGGAACAATTAAGTGTTGACAAAGTAGATTGCAGTCATATCAATTGCAGTGCATTTTCCATAATTTTTCTAACTGACATCTTTGATGATAAATAGTAGATGCCAAGTCAAAGCCGATTATACAGTGCACTAGGAATTCATGGGGCTGTCAGGGAGAAGACCGATTGACTTGAAATTTACATATTAATGAGAAGATTTGTTAAGAGGGTGCTTGACTATAGAAAATAACAGCATATTTATAGGGCACGACATTTTATAAATAAAGCTGATGCAGGAAAATGGAAATTAAACCTTTTAGGTTAATAAATTCAAGAGACTGCTAAAATGCATATTTGCATTTTTATTTTCTTAAATGTACCTTACTCTTTGCAGTCCATGTGGGTTTTCTTTTTTATTCTAGGTCAAGTTTGTATAATTTTCAAGGATATAAAATTCTAAAAGATTTTTTTGTGTCATGCAAGCCTATTATGGGAGAATATTTGAAGCATAAATGTAAATCTCTAAGATGAAAGTTGCTTTTGTAGGACTAATGAATTTTAGAAAATAAATATTGAAAAACACCAAGTAAATTTTAAGTGTTATTAAGAAATAAAAACCCTTTTGTGGTATTAATTATAAACTAAAATAAAACTGTGTCACTGGGGCCTGACGGAAATGTTTTCAATTTTTCAATACAGCTCTTTAAAGTTGAACTTCCTCCAGGAGATGATAGTTTTGCAAGAATTATCAAAATATTTTACTTTAGTAGTTTGGAACTTAAAACTGTATATCACAGTTACTTTTTCCATATGAATCCAGGTAATATGATTCTGGTGGTCGTATGAATGCTATTTTGAAATCTGGAGTGATGAATTTCCTTTTGTTTCTCTCAATATATCTATGCTTCAATTATAAAACCTTATATGGGTTATAAGAAAGTTCCAAGTTTAGAATTTTGTTTCAAATATTTTAAAGATAAGTTCCTTAAGTTTTTCAGGGGTAGCTATAAAATAAGAACTCATCAGAACACAAAATTCGTATACGTAGTTTTTGATTCTCCATTTTCTGAAAATACAAAGGTACTTTGGAAAGGTCCAAAACTCCACATCCAGGCCCTGTCTTAGAGGACGTGAGCGTTAGAGATTATTTTTTATGGACTTTTAATTTTCTTTTCAGGTTAGTTTTCTTTGTAAAATAAATTTTTTATTATGTGTGACTCATGGACTATTTTTGAATCTTACTGTTTTGTGGAATTTTTAAAAAACAAAATAGTGAGGAGTTGTGGTAGAATCTGTGCTTTACACGGTGAACAAAGTTTCTTGCGCTCTTTCAGGCAGCTGCTGGTGAAGGGTTCCGGGTGCAGTTTACTGAGAAATTGTGGACCATGTGCTGATCTCGAAATGAGCCCTCCCCTCCCTCTGCTGCTTAGGAGGCATTCAGCTGAGATTCCTGTTTCTCTCTGTTGTTCATAAGTTACTTTTGATTGGATTTTTTTAACTCATCAAGTGTCTTTTTAAAAAAAATTTTAAAATTTTATCTAACATGAACATAGTTAAAAAAAAGTTAAATACTACTACAAGGCTTAAAAGAAACATTTTCCTGTCCCACCCTTCCCCATGCCTGAATTGCCTGCCTCAGATTCTTTCAGGCTTTTGTGTGTGTGTGAGTGTGTATTTAACTTTCTCCATTTCTAGGTAATACACATTTATTGCTTTTTCTTGACTTATCAATTTTAGACATTATGTATTGACTTTCTATTATAGAAATGGGGAATTTGGCATTCTTGTAATATGTTACTTCATGTTCCCACTTTGCCTGTTCCATCTTTGCAATATATTACAATTTTTCAGTGTGTATTGTTCATTTAATTATGACTTTATGAATATTATTTATGCTGTATATTAACATTTTCATCTCCCTTCTTGTGGAACTTTTGGTTCTTCCTGGAATCAAAAATTACCTCATTTTTAATTTCCTTAGTTTATCATGTCACTGTTACAAGGCATTCCAAATTCTCTATCACAATATTAAACGCTCTCCAAATATTATTTTACATGCAGTTGTTGAAATACCTGTAGTTGCCCGCCCAGTATCAATTGTCCTACGCCCCTTTTAAAATAATGGAATCCTGATTTTGTTCAGAGTAGCGATATATCCACTTAAAAATAATGTATTTCCCTAGACTCTCCTGGAGTCAGAAATGGCTGTGTGACCCAGTTGTGGAAATTATGACATTTGTGGAAATATTCTCGTTGGGATTCTGGGAAAACTAGTGTTTTTCTGACAGACTTACTTCACATACATATTTACCCTTTGCCTTTTCTCCTTCTTCCTTCCTGGAATGTTTATATAATGATTTGAGGTACGGCAGCCATTTTGCAAGCGTGAGGATAAAGCCTTACTCTGAAAGTGAATGGAACTGAAAAAAAGCAAAAATGTTCTCCTTGTGGACCTGCCTAACTTGATATTTCTCTTGCGTGTAGCTGAACAGTAGTCCTAACTAACACAGTTGTCAGATACGTCAGGTGTTCCAGCAGCTTCGTGTTCTTCTGGGATACAGTCCCAGAGGCTGTACTCTCTTGTTCTGATCTGATTGCTTGCTAGGCTTGCTACACAGCTGTTGTTCTGGAACTTAATTTCTTCTCTCCTCTGTGTTAAATCTCCTGTTTCTTAGGTCTTCCTTTCCCTAGCGTCTTCCTCTTTTTCTGTCTTCTGGTTTTGATGGCGCACGTCCTCCAGGAACTTCTCCAGAAAGGGTAGATGAGGGAGACAGTTTTGAGACTCTCATGTCCCTCTCCTCCTCGATTGCTGTCTTGCCTGGGCTTTTGGACAAGTACTTCCGTGGGTCTCCTGTGTTGGAAGTGCCTGGTTCCTTCTGTACTTGACGTCGTGGCTGGATGGGGTACTGTTGGGTCACACCTTTTCTTTCTTCTGTTGGGAGCTCTGTGGGCACAGATCTTTCTCCTTCGCAGGTAACTGTTTGTTTGTATCCTCAAAAATCTGTTTTTTTAAAAAAAAACCTTTGAAAGGATTAGTGAGGTTGAATCTCTGTGTGGATCGTTCTATAAGTTCTGCATATTCACTTTTTATTTTAGGGAGGTCTTTTTCTTTGACATTCGTTTTTTTCCTGCTCCATTTGTTACTTATGTGCTTCAAGAATTCCAGCTATTTCATTTTATAATCTTTGTCTACTGTCTGCCACCTTTTAAAAAATCACTTTAATGTTTGTCTTTTTATTTGCATTCATGTTATCTCATTTTTTTCTTTGTCGGTAATTTGATTTTCAGTGATCATACCTGTTCTTTATAGTTTTCAATTTGATAATGATAGTACTTTGGTGTTTAGTTTATTTACTCAGGTTTCAATCTTATATTTTCTTTATTCTATAGTTTTATCATCTCATCTTTGAACTTGTATGTTCTTGAGTTCATATCCTTGGTAACTTCTTAAGAGAATTTATTTTTGATGTATAGGGGATTTTTTTTTCCAGAATGATTTCTTTGTCTTTTGCATGGTTTTTTTTCCTTTTGTGCTGTGAGTATGTTGCATAGTTATTATGCTCTTTTTCATATTGCAAAAATGAAATTGGGCAGCCCTGGTACAGACATTTTCTTTGTTCGGATATAGTATGACTTCTTAATTCTGTTCCACTACACCTGAAGACGGTTGTTCCTTCCTCTCACTTTCTGTTTGAGATGTGCATATTTTATGCCTTATTCTCCTTTGTTTTAGTAGCCTTTTGGCATTTGAGGAGAGGAGTAGTTTGTGGGATTGTAAATTCAGTCTCAGCAGAGATTGAAGTCTTTTTTAGAATATTTGAGCACTTTTTCTAGAATTTTTTTAAAAAGCCCTTACACTAGCATTCATGCCACCGAGAATATTCCTATGGAGAAAGATTCTTGACTTTTAAATTGTTCTTCTTTATTCATTATTTAATCCGAGAACTGTGCTCTCCATTATCAGAGCTGCTAGCCACATGTGGCTATTTAAGTTTAAATTAACTAAAATTGGAAATCAGTAACTCAGTTGCAGTAGCCATATTTCCAGTGCTCAAAGTTCACGTGTTGCTAGTGCCTCCTGTATTGGACAGTGCGGAGAGAAAAGGTTTCCTCTTTCACAGAAGTTTCTGTTGGGCAGTTGCTGCCTCTTCTTTCAGAGAGAGCCAGCCTGGTTGCTTCCTTGCTCGCCTGCTGCTCCCCACCGTCCCACTGGCTCCTGGGAGAGTGAAAGATAAGGAGAACCTCTGAGTTTTCTTGTGTCTAGATATTGGAAGAAGAAGGTTACTAATGAACATTCTCAAGAAGTGAGGTATATGTTTTTCTAGAATCTTCCGTTTTTAAAAAAACTTTTAAAAAGTTTATGCCATTAGATTGTGACCCTCTTCTTGTTTTATTACTATTGACTTATTTTTGCTAGTTTTAATTTTTAAAATGTTTTCACATTTTTTATATTGAGGAAAGAAATTCTATCCTATCTTTATTTCACAATCTTTACCTGGAACCCCTCCAAATTTTCACAGTATTAAACGTATCTTATCGACTTTCAGCATGTACTAAATGAATTTTAGGAGAGACTTAGAACTGAGGAAGTTTAGAAATATGATCCATTCTGCCCTCCTCTGAGTCTGTCCTCAAAGTTTTCTTTTTCCTGCTGTGCTTGCTTGCTTGACATTCTCCCATGGATACTTATATCATTGTATTTTCTCTTCACCATATAATTCCTGTTTCCTTGTATTTTTTTCTGTGTTAGTCTTATTACTGTAGCATAAAGGAGTGGATATGGTTAATATTGAATTTTAGTCTTCTGACAAGTCAGTTATTTATGTTAATTTTTAATTTTGTGATTTTTCCACTTAGTAGTTTTCTATATTCATCTCAGAAAAGATAAAGATTTTATGTAATCTATTAATGTAATTTGAAACATGCAATTTTATTCTATTCTGTTATACATTTAGCTGTATCTATACAGACTTTAAATTCCTGATACGCGTCTCAGAACCACTGCAACCCTCCTGGAAGCTGCAGGCCTTCGCTAGACTCCAGAGTTCCACAATCGTTCAATCAGACAGATTCTGCCAGGGCACTGTTGTCTAAGTGGTGTAGAGAGTGTGGCAGACACTGTTGATTGTCTCCAACAGCCAGCCCCCATTGAAGATCTTCTTCCTTGCAGATTTTCTATAGGCATTGAGCACCCAGGTGTTTTTGAAGAAGCCATGTTGCTCCTCAGCCCAAACTGGTCTAGTTAATGTGAATTAGATTCCCTTTGAAGATGATGGGCTTGGGAATGGGCATATAACATTGTTCTTGCTAATGAGAAGTAACGGGAAATGTGAGCAAAGTGGGCAGGGCACAGGGCTGTATGAGCAAGATGGACTTTCACATAAAAAGCATGATGACATTTGAGCTGCAGCTGAGACGTACTTCATGGATTTACAGTTTTAGCTTCCACTGATGGAATACTTTGGATTAACTCTCTGGAAAATTATTTTTAAAACCAGCAATCTAAGGGCACAGTAGGACGATCAAAAGTGGGCAAAAACTAAAGAGGACAGTACACGTGAATGACTGAAATTTCAAGGTGTGAGATCTGCCAGGTTTGCCTGGTTTTTACCTGAGGGCACACCCCAATTCTGTATGATAATGGAAAAAGTCACAGCCTTACTTACCTAGCCATCAGAGAACAGATTTCAAGGCTGGCAGGCTATCTAAAAAGTCTGGGGGAAATTCCAGGAGGGTGCAGGAATCACAGAAGGGTGAACCCCCCAGAAATGGCGTGTAAACACTATCCACATCCTTGGCTGACCAGTAAACTAGGCATGTGCGGGGAAGACTCCACTAGGTTTAGCCAAAAAGCAGCACCTGGAAGATCGAAGAACTACATGGAGATTTCACTTGCTGGCCACATTGGGACAGACAGAGTTTGGAGTGTGAAACCAGTAAAATGCCTGCTCTAACTAAAATCAATAAACTTCAGAGGAATGCAACATAAGGAAGACTTTTTTAGTGTGCTTGATGATATCCAGAAGACAACAAAAAATATCAGTGGATGTGAGTGATGAGAAACCAAAAAATAACGATTGCTCAAGAGAAAAAGCAGGCAGTAGAAAGTAACCTCAAGCTAATCAAGAAGAGGCAATTATCAGACAAATAAAGCAGCTGTTATATATATGGCCAAACTAGTAAAAGCCACATAGTTGTATTGGATGAATAGATGAGTCTTAACAGGAAAAAGCCACTGTGAGAAAGAACCAAATGGAAATTCTAGGTCTGAAAAATACACTGATTAAATGAAAAATATTCTTGATGGGCTTAATACCCAAGAGGAAGCCGTAAAAGAGTCAAGAAACCTAAATGGAGATCAACAGAAATTATTCAGTCTGAAGAACAGAGAGAGAAACAGGTGAAGGCAGGTGAACAGTCTCAGAGTCATGTGGAAGAATATCAAGGGGATGAAATACTTGTAACTGAAGCCCCCAAGGGAACAGGAAGAGTGGCGGGAGCGGTACTAGTGCCTCAGGGCACGAAGGCTGAAAAGATTTCAAATTTACTGTAAGGGGAAAAGAACCAAGTGTACAGATCCAGGAAACTCATCCAACTCCCAGGCAAAATAAACAAAAAGTCACACCTATGCACATGATAGTCAAACTTTTGAAATCAAAACAGAAAAAGAAAACCTTGAAAGCAGACGGAGATAAGCAGTGCGTCACATACAGAGGAGCAGTGATAGAACTAACTGCTGCTCAGAAACGCTGGGGTCTGGAAGACAGTGGAGTATCATCTTTAAACTGTTGAAACAAAAAATGTCAATGAAGAGTTCTATACCTACCAAAACCAGTCTTCAAAAATAAAGGTGGGATGAAGACATTTTCAGATGAACAAAATTGAAAAATTCATTGGAGAACTGTATTAAAAGAAATCCTACAAGAAATTGTTTGGGTTGAAGGGAAATGATAATAGATAGTAATTCATAACTATGAGAAGTCATAAAGAATGAAAGAAATGTTATATATATGGGTAAATATTTTAAATTACTCTTTTTCTTTTTTCTCTTAATTTCTTTAAGTTCCTACAACACACACTCCTCTATTTATCTGTATCTCTCTTTCGCAGTCACAGGTTGCACTTGCTCGTACTTGACCTCTGAACTTTTCTCTGCACCTGTGGAGCTGTAACCTCTGCCGCCAGTGCCACAAGTCCCTGTGTGGACGTTTGTTTTCATCTCTTGAGGAGTGGAATTGTTCGGTTGCCTTTCCCCTTTTCACCTCCAGTTGCTCTCCGAACACAACCAGTTCTAGCTCTTTTAGCTTCATCTTCTACTGGTTGTCTTCATATTATTTTTGAAACAACTTGCTTGCATAACTTTTTCCAGTCACTCAAGTCACTTGTTATCTAGAGTACGTCACTTGTTATCTAGAGTACAGGTATTATTTTGTCTGTTCAAGTATTACAGTTCCCCACAAGATTTTTAAAAAACTTTACTGATTTATCCTCTCTTCCATAAATGTCTACAAATATT
Organism: Equus quagga; assembly: GCF_021613505.1. Lineage (NCBI taxonomy): Eukaryota > Metazoa > Chordata > Mammalia > Perissodactyla > Equidae > Equus > Equus quagga. The sequence continues at coordinate 128,871,668 of NC_060273.1, forward strand.
TCAAAACCTCTGTGCCAACCATATAACCCTTTTTTTTTTAATGTCCTAAGGGAGAATTAAATTTATCAATTTCTATTCAATGGGCATTTACCTTCTCTAATAATATATTCTCTTTATTTCAGGATTTAAGGTAAGGAGGGAATGAATACCTGAAGAATCATGATTAGTTCTGCTTAGGTTTGTTTTAATTTTGTTTCATAGTTTATGATTGAAAGAGAACCACTCTAAAATGCATTCTGCTTAACAAAAGTCAATTCTTAGTTATTACCCATCATTAGGTCGAGGTTAGTTTTCAAATAATTGGGACCCTTCTTTCTCCTGTCTTAGAACCCTTTGACCTAAGCTCAACATCTGTCATGAGTATATTTAATTTCAGAGACACTTAAGAACATGCCCCGTGTAGATGCTCCAGGTTTTTCATTGACAAAGTTTGGCAACCACTGCATTCAGAAAGGTTTTTTCTTATATCCTGGAGCTGAACACATAGTCATAAGAAATGAGAGGTGTTGTGGGCAATTGAGCACTTGAACTTCCTAGTGGCTCAACACAAGGTTACTGGAGAGAGGTGTTCCCATAATTGTGATGTATTGGGAGAGATTTGGTTGTTCGCTGGTCCTCAGACCCACGCTTCCACCTTGTGGTGTCGTGCTCACTGGGCTGTGGCATGAAACACGTAAAGTGAAGAGCATAACAGTTACCTCGAAGAAGGAAAAAATGTCTCGAAGCGGTATGTATATCCTCGGTTGTTTTAATAAGGCCTGATTTGGGGGGAAAGAAACTTCTTTTTTAATTTTCCTTTGAGAAAAATATTAAATTTAAAATTTTATTAAACATAACATTTTTTTCTAGTGATTGTGTTTCTCTGATAAGGTGTGCTATCCATACTGAATAGCTAATTTAACTAAGTGATTATGATATTGCTAATCGCCTCCCCACTCTGGTCTTGGCTGGGACATCTAACCCAGTGTCAGAGAGATGTACCACCAATATACTGCCATGGTGTCTAGGGACTGAATGCTTGTGTCCCCCGAAAGTCATATGTTGAAGTTTGAACCCTCCATGTTATGGTATTTGGAGGTGGGGACTTTGGGAGGTGATTAGGTTGAAGTGAAGTCATGAGGGTGGGGCCCTTATCATGGGAATAGTGCCCTTATAAGAAGAGACACCAGAGAGCTTGCTTCCTTTCTCTTTCGCCACCATGTGAGGATGTGGTGAGAGGGCTGCCAGGAAGTAGGTTGTCACCAGGAACCGAATCTGCTGACACCTTGATCTTGGGCTTCCTGGCCTCCAAAAATGTGGGAGACAAATGCCTTTTGTTTAAGCCGCTCAGTCTCTGGTGTTTTGTTATAGTCTTCCAAGCTGACTAATGCAGCATCTCAGACGGCATAAGAATGTCATGCTGTATTCCGCTGTGTGGCTTTTAGACATTATATACTGGTCTGTGTCCACAGCAGACCACAGAGGTTGTTTTGTCCCAGTAGAAATCTTAAGGTGGTGCTGGTGTCCTTCAGGCTGTCATGGAATTCAGAAGGCAGGTGGGTATGTTCAGTGTCTTGTTCTTGAGTACTGTAAGTGCCAAGGTGATACAAGGGAGGGATGACAGGGTGAAGAAGAATGATTCCTGAGGTGAGATCTGGGCCCCCCACTGCTCATCTCTGAGATCATTGATACTTCATGTAAACTGTGTGCACCTCCGTTCTTTCATCTGTGAGAAAGATAGTCGTACCTGCTTTGCTTACCTTGTGGGCCTGTTTTAAGGATTCAGTAAGATGTTTGTGAAAGTGCTTTAGTCATATTAGAAATTACTTCAGCTGAAGTTGCCTTTTATTTCTAATTCCAGCTTTACTGTTCACATGTTGTAAAAGTAGATGTTTTTCAGGAGTATTGATTTCTTCATCAATTTTCATATATGAGAAAATTTTGCTGTGTGCAATTTTAAACTATTGTCAATTTTCTTTTTTCTTTATTTTTTGTTAACCCTTATGAACTGACATGAAACTCGTAGTTTGTATTTATTTTTTAATTAATCCATTCAGATAAAATGAGCAAGTCTCTCTATGTCCTAAGATCTCTTTAAAAAGCAGAGATTATCCTCAGACTCCAAAATTGTGAGTTTAAACACTGATTTATTACAATTTTTGTGAACATTTGTGTTTGGAGCTTCAGGTACAAAATCTATATAGAGTATTACTACTTAAGTATAATTTCACAATTTTCTTTATTCCATGGATCTGTGTAATAGTACTTCAAAAATACCTACACTATGCCTTTCCAAAATACACTTTATGGAGTAAAAGGTAATTTTTTTTTGCTTTCCTGAGGAAGATTCGCCCTGAGCTGACATGTGTTGCCAATCTTCCTCTTTTATTTGCTCGAGGAAGATCAGCCTTGAGCTGACATCTGTGCCACTCCTCCTCTGTTTTGTATGTGGGTTGCCCCCACAGCATGGCTGAGTGAGTGGTGTAGGTCTGCACCTGGCATCCGAGCCAGGGCCACCAAAGTGGAATGCATTGAACTTAACCGCTACACCATGGGGCTGGCCCTAATTTTTCTTTTTTGCCTTCATAAAGCTTATATTTAAAATAACATTTTTCTCTATTGAAAGTGAATGTGTCAGAGCTAAGTGAAAAGCTAATTTTATTCTGATGTTTTTATATTAGCAGTTGGGGTAGTCAGGACACGTGAGTGAAGAAAGACCTATTTTCATATGAGATAGGTTCAGATATATTAAACTCACTGGTTCTTTTTTTTTTAAATACAGGTTTCTTTTTTAGAGCAGTTTTAGTTTCACAACAAAACAAAGCAAAAAATACCAGGAGTTCTCATATATTCCCTACTCCGCTCACACACACAGCCTCTCCCGCTGTCAACATCCTGCACCACAGTGGTCCATTTATTACAATCAGTGAACGTACATTAATACATCATCATCACCTGGAGTCTGTAGTTTACATTCAGGTTCCCTGTTGGTGGTGTACCATTCTGTAGGTTTTGATAAATGTATAATGACATGACTCCACCATTGTATCATAGAGAATAGTTTCATGGCCCTAAAAATCCTCAGTGCTCTGCCTGTTCATTCCTTCCTCCCCCACCAACCCTGGCAATCCATATGCTTTTTCCTATCTCCATAGTTTTGCTCTTCCGGAATGTCATGTAAGTGGAATCGTATACTATGTAGCCTTTCTAGATTGGCTTCTTTCACTTAGTAGAATTCATTTAAGCATCCCTGATGTCTTTTCATGGCTAGTTAGCTCATTTCTTTTTAGCACCGAATAATATTCCATTGTCTGGATGTACCACAGTTTATTCATCTTTTCACCTGCTGAGGGACATCTTGTTTGCCTGCAAGTATTGGCAGTTAGGAAGAAAGCTGCTGTAAACCTTGTGCAGATTTTTGTCGGGACTCATTTGGGTATGAACCAAGGATGATGATAGCTAGATTGTTTGGTAAGAGTATATTTCATTTTGTAAGAAGCTGCCAAAATTGTCTTCCGTGGTGGCTGTACCATTTTGCATCCCCACTGGCAGTGAGTGGGAGTTCCTGTTGCTCTCCATCCTCACCAGCATTCGGTGGTGTTGGTGTTCTGGATTTTGGCTGTTCTCATAGGTGTGTAGTGGTACCTCATTGTTGTTTCAACTTGTATTTCCCTAATTACATGTGATATTGAGCATTTTTTCATAAGCTTATTTGCCATCTATGTATCTTCTTTGGTGAGTTGTCGCTTCAGGTGTTTTGCCCATTTTTTAATAGAGTGTTTGCTTTCTTATTGTTGAGTTTTGAGAGTTCTTTATCTATTTTGGATAACAGCCCTTTATCAGATATTTCTCCAAATCTGTGGCTCATCTTGTCTTTGTCTTGACATTATCTTTCACAGAGCAGACGTTTTTGATTTTAATGATGTTCAGCTCATCAATTATTTCTTTTGTGGATCATGACTTTCTTTGGTGTTGTAGCTGAAAGTTATCACCATACCCAAGGTCATCTAGATTTTCTCATATGTTATCTTCTGGAATTTTATACTTTTGTGTTTTAGGTTTGTCTATAACCCTTTTTGAGGGAGTTTTTATAATAGGTATAAGGTCTGTGTCTAGATTCATTCTTTTTGCATGTAGATGTCCACTTGTTCCAGCACCATTTGTCAAAAAGACAATCTTCTCCATTCTGCTGGCTTTGCATCTTTGTCAAAGACCAGTTGACTATATATTCATGTGGGTCTTTTTTTGAGTTCTTTCTTCTGTTTATTACTCTGTCTATTCTTTGACTAATACCACACTGTCTTGATTACTGTGCTTTTATAGTAGATCTACAGAGAAGTCAGACTCACTGTTTAAATTTTTAATTGTGGAAAAATTTAAGCATACGCAAGAGTAGGGCTAGTGGTCCGGTGAGTCCCCATATACAGGTTACCTTTCTACAACACTCTTCAACTCATGGCTGCTCTCATTTTAACTCTACCCTCTTCCCTCTTCTACTCTCAGATTTCCTGTAAAATTCTATATATTATATAATTTCATCTATATTCAGAATGTATTTCTAAAACACTATCTTCACTGTAAAGAAACTACAAAACTTTCTCAAATATAAGTTGGTTCCTATTTTCTAAATGAGAGGACTAAAGCTTTTGGGGCGGTTTCAGCTTGAATGGATACTTTTTTAGAAAGATGGAGAAAATAGTCTGTGGTAATATATAATTTCATTTTACATACATACGTATATTTTAAGCCACAGAAAAGTAAAATATTCATTTATAAATGTAACTTTTTAATATGCATTTTATGAGTTTTATCACATACATTTTATGTATTTGTGTACTTAATAACTAGGGCTCCTTTTTGAGCCATTTAATAGTTTTCCATAGGGAAGCATCTTTACTTCTGTATAGGTTGTTTGAGATACACTCACCTTGGAATATGAATATGATGCTGTCATAGAAAAACATTTCAAGCCTGTGGTACACATTCACTGCGTATTAGCATAGTTGTTGTTTGGAATTCTTCTGTAAGGAAGACTTGGCTTTCTCCCCCATTTGTTTATTTTTTAGTCATTTATTATGTACTCAGATATTTGTTTTATTCTTTGGGTTGTAAACAAAAACTATCATTATTTTGTTGTTCCAATTTTTCAGGTTTGTCCTTAGAGAGTTTGTCTATTTGTGTAAATACTTGGTCATCTAAATTTATTTTAACTACCCTAGCTTTAGAACAGCCATTTTCTCAAGGTACAAAAGAGCAGTTTCACGAGTTTGTTAATGTTTTTTGCATCTGTCAGGTTTCTGTCAAATGATTCCATCTTTTGTAACAGTCTGTAATATAAAGGTGACATTACTTAATGACCATGTGGCTTAGAAAACTTGCAAACCAATAAATGACAATATGAAATGTTTTAATTAATACCCATTAGAAAACCACATGTATGATAATACCTCATTTCTCCAGGCTCAATAGAAACAATCCATAATAATAATTGATTTTGTTTATCTTTTTACCTTTTTGATGCAAACACCTCTAAAACACATTTCTTTTTTTTTCTTTCTTTTTGAGGAAGATTATCCCTGAACTAACATCTGCTGCCAATCCTCCTCTTTTTGTTGAGGAAGACTGGCCCTGAGCTAACATCCATACCCATCTTCCTCTACTTTATATGTGGGACACCTACCACAGCATGTCTTGCCAAGCAGTGCCATGTCCACACCCAGGATCTGAACCGGTGAACCCCAGCAGTGGAATGTGCACACTTAACCACTGTACCACCGGGCTGGCCCATAGAACACATTTCTATTTCCCTACCCCTTGGCAGGGAATGAAAGAAATAACCTAATATTTTCTTTTAAGTTATGCATTTTATTTTTATCTGTTCATCAGGAAACCAGACTATTACGATGGTTAAAATTATCTGCGTAATATACTCTGAGTAAGGGCTTTATATTTAGAATAATATCTAAAGGCTTTGTAACAGCTATTTCAGCTATGTAGGAGAGACCTTTTTACTTAGTTCCAAATTTACAGGTGAATTACATAAATCGAGCCTGCATAATATCAATTGCTAGACAAGAAATAGAAAGTACAGAATAAGTTAAAAAAATTAAAGTTTCACTAAAAATAAAATATTTCTAAAATATTGCTTTCAAATACACTTGGAGGTATATTAAAATTGATTCATTTTCCTCTTTTATATATGATGTACAGTTAATATACTAAGTTGAGCAAATGGAAACTTTTTTCTAAAAATCAATTTCAGCATCTTTGAAGCCCATTTTATCTAATTTTACTCTGAAGTAGACTAAACATCTTTCTCATACCTTGTTTACCTTACGTGTTTAACCAACTTTTCTGTTTCTCAACAAGCTGAAAATAAAATTCATTCCATCATACATTTAAAATTTAATTAAGAATGATTATTTCAAAACTGTTCAAAGTTATCTAACATATAAAATCTGACTCTTTATTTAACTTACTTAATTGTCCTGGGCTGTGATCTCTAAGAGAGCAAAAATCTTCCTCTTTCTGATCTGTCCAAATTATCACTAATGTAAAATTAGTCAAAGTCAAATTTTAAAGATTGCCATATTAACTCTACAGGTGGTTACTGAAATTGTAGTGCTTTATATCAAAATGATGTTAAAAAGTGAATCTCACTTTTCTATAAAAATAATATGGAGTTGAATTCCCTTCCAAAAGCTCAGTCGTATCACTTAATTCCTTGAACGTGTTATCCATAGATATTTTACAGTTCATTTTAAATGCTTGTGTTATTCTCATTTTTCACCTTCTTTCTTTTTGTTTTTCATAATTTGTATTCACATCATTGTCTTTTTTCTTATTTGCATATTTAAATTTTTTTATTGAAGTAGAAATACGTAATGTACATGTGTCAAAAGCAAATGGCTTCATAAATTTTCACAAACTGTATACCCCTCTGTAATGAGTACTCCGATTAAGAAACAGAAATTATAAATTTAGTCCAGAAGCCCCCCTCTTGACATCGTCTAGTTAATATCCTGCTTTCTTTCCCAAATGGAAACAATATCCTGACCCTTAATGATGCTGCCTTTTCTTCCTTCTCTCTCTTCCTCCCTTCTTTCCTTCTCTCTCTTCCTCCTTTCTTTCCTTCTTGGCTTTATGAAAAATTGTTGAACTAGTTTGAGGCTTTGGATGATGGATTTTGGTTTGTTTGTAGAATATTCAGGGTATCAACCCTCTGAGTTAGCTTAACCACCTCAATTGTAGATTGAGAAGATTAAAAGCTGAGCTTTATCTTCTTTACTCCCTAGGGTATAGACTCTCAGGCTTTTAAACTAAAGACTAGGAGAGTTATTAGGAATTTTGCTTTTTGGTAGATCCTGACCTCCAGTTTTTGTTTCTGTATTTTTATGAATTTTATGAATTTTGATTTGTAGAAGTTTTTCTTTTTTTCTCTTTTTGAGAAAGATTAGGCCTGAGCTAACATCCGTGCCCATGTTCTATTTTATGTGTGGGACGCCTCCACAGCGTGGCTTGGTAAGCTGTGTGTAGGTCCACACCAGGATCCGAACAGGTGACCCCTGGGCCGTGAAGCGGAGTGAAGCAAACTTGACCACTGCGCCCCTGGGCCGGCCCCTGTAGAAGCTTTTCTTGATAGCTTTGTTAGATCCTTGAATTTTATGGGGGACAGGTACTAATGAAAGAAAAAATTCCATTGCAGTCTTTTTACTAAAATTGCTATCATAATCCCAAAGACTTGTACTGCAAAGTAAGCAATATGATTATGTTCTTTATTGAAATAATATAATTGAATTTTAATAAAGTCTGTTAATAATGAAGGAGAAATAGAATGAATAAATGCTTATTGAAAGCAGCTTTTTATGTGCATTTGTGGATTTTAATTTTTAGTTACAGTGCTGTGTTAATACAGCAGTTTCATCGTGTATCAGTTTCAGGTGGAGTTTGAATATTTATTTGATTGAAGTTGGCTAAGCATTGTAGGTGTGTACTTATGCTTAGAGAATGTGATTGTTTGTGTATCACTTTATTAATTTACTAATTGAGTTAATAAAACCAGTTTGGCCTGAAGCTCCATATAGGAGCAGTCACTCAAGTATGGCCTTGATATAAAAATATATCTCAGTTACAGTCCCCGCTTCTTTTGCTTTTTAAAGCACTGAGGCAAGTAGTTTGTTTTGATTGTGTATTCAAAGGAAGAGGATAATGCTACAATTTGTAGTTCACTCTCAAAGATGGGTATTATTTAAACATTTTCTTGGGTTTTCAAAGAGTATAAATTTGGTGTTTCTTCTGTTTTGGAGCATTTCTTAAGATTTTTTTATTGTGGATTTAAAAAATACTGACAATATGCTTACTTCTAAGAAACCGAATGGTCATATTTTTGATGAAAAGTGTTTTCAGTGATATTTTAGTCAAGAGTCAAGTAAAGACTATGTATTATCTGTAGGCACTTAGCAAGGGAAAAATACTTCTTTAAGTGATATTAACTTGAAGCATTTTAGATAATTACTTTTATTGTTATATTATAAATAAATTACTTTTATTGTTATATTATAAATATGTACAAATAGCTTTTAAGTGATTTACTGATTTTTTCCTCAATTTTATTCAATTAAACTTTCTATCTTAAGGTAACTGTAGATTCACAAGCAGTCGTTTAAGAAATAATACAGAAAGATCTGGAATAACCTTTACTCATTTTCTCCTGATGGTAACATCTTGCAAAACTGTAGTAAGGTATTACAACCAGGATATTGACACTGATACAGTCAAGATTCAGAACATTTCCATTGCAAGGATCCTTTATGTTGTGATTTTATAGCTTCCTTCCCTGTGCTTAACCTGCCTCCCCTTAACCTCCATAGGTTATTAACCATAACCCACTAATTGGCTCTCCATCACTATAATTTTTTCGTTTCAAGAATGTTAAATAAATGGAATTATACAGTATATAGCCTTTTCATATTAATCTTTTTCACCATACTTCTCTGGAGATTAATCAGAGTTGTTGTGTATATCAGTCGTTTGTTTCTTTTTATTTCTGAGTGATATTCCGTGGCCTAGGTGTTTAACCATTTTGTTTAACCATTTGTTTAACCAGTTGTTGAACCATTCATCCATTGAAGGACATCTGGGTTGTTTCCCTTTTGGCTAATAGGAATAAAGCTGGTATGAATATTTGTGTACAGTTTTTTGTATGAGAATACATTTCCATTTCTCGGTGATAAACACCCAAGAGTGCAATTACTGGGTTGTATAATTGCAGAAACTGCCAACCTGCCAGAGTGGCTGTAACCTTTTACATTCCCACCACAGTATATGAGGGATCCCTTTCCTCTCTGTCCTTACTATCATATGCTGTTGTCACTATTTTTTGGTTTTAGGTGAGAGCCCTTCTCTTATGTCTGTAGTGATATCTTGCTGTGGTTTTAATTTGCATTTCCCTAATGGCTAATGAAGTTGATTATCTTTTTATTTGCTTTTTGCCATTTGTGTATCTCCTTTGGTGAATTGTTTGTTGATTTCTGTATTAGTTTGCTAGAGCTGTCACAGCAAAATAGGACAGACTGGGTGGCTTGATCAACAGACATTTATTTCTCAGTGTTGTAGAGGCTGGAAGTCCAAGACCCAGGTGTTAGCAGGTGTGGTTTCTCCTGAGGCCTCTCTCCTTGACTTAGAGAAGGCTGCCTTCTCTGTGTGTCCTTACATTGTCCTGTCCTGTAGGACCGCAGAAGTCTGACAGCCGTCCTTCATTTTGTCCCGTCTCTCCCCTTTGTTCCAAGCTGGCAGTGTTTCTGCTGGTATAATCCCATCTCTACTCCTGGCTTCTGCTGAGATGTCAGATTAAATCCATGATCGGTACTCATGACCTTTTTATCAAATGATTTTCAAGCCACACCCTTGGTGTTCTCTTCTGAAGACGCTTTCTCGATTTTTGTGATGTGAGTAGCCTGAAAATGTCCAAATCTTCAAGTTCTGGTTCCCCTTTGCTTAACATTTCCTTCAATTTATCTTTCTTTCTCATGTTTACTATAAGCAACAAGGAGAAACCAGGCTGCGCCTTCAGCACTTTGCTTAGAAATCTCCTCAGCTAAATATCCAAGTTCATCACTTTTAGCTTCTACTTTCCACGTAACACCAGAACACAGTTGAACCAAGTTCTTGCCACTTTGTGACAAGGATTGCCTTTCCTCCAGTTTCCAATAACATCTTCCTCCTTTACCTCTGAGATCTCATCATAATCACCTTTAACATGCATATGCCTGCCACAGCTTCTTCAAGGCAGTCTAGGTTCCTCGCTCAGCCTCCATTGACACCTCCGGGAGGTCGTGCTCATTGTCACGGTGGTGAATGTGGGATTTCTGGCTCCCCACTAATACTCCCCTGGTAACGCTCTGGCTGTGAGGGATAGAAGTGCTTCATTACTGTTCCACATGTGTCCTCCACTAACACCATAGAGTGGTGTGTCCTTGTTGTCACTGGGTGGTGGTGCTGCAGGTCCTGAGTACCCTAAGCATCCTCTCACTCTCGCCCAGTGGGGAGGGATCTGGTCACCTCCTCACTGAGGGATGGGATTGGATCTTCACGCTCCTCACCTGGTCTCCACTGACACCGTGGGGCGCCTGCTTACCTCCTGGTGGGAATTAAAGTCTCGGTCCCATCTAGACCTTTTCTGACACCACCCCAGTGGGATGGTTGGGGCATCTCATTATAGCGTGGTGACGGTGGAAGTCTGGGCTACCCATGTCAGCCTCCACTGGTGGGGGTGGGGCTGTGGCTGTAGTTTTTTTTCTAGTGTTGGCTGTACGAGAGCAGTTACTTTCTAAAAGGCTTCTGTCTTGCTAGACTTTGCCTTGTCTTTTCCTTTGGCCACAGAGAGCAGAGTTTTGGAGGGTTTGTTTATCTATGCTTGTTGGTGTTTCTGCCTTACCAGCTTCTCTAGAACTTGGTCTGATATATGAGGTAGAAATGAAAACCCAAGGAACTCACTGTTGTGTCCTTCTTTGGGTCCTGAGGTCCCTATCCAGTCTTTCTGCTTCTCTCTGCCTTTCCTTTCTTACGTTTGTTTTGTGTATAATGTCTCGGGTTTCTGGTTTACACAGTGAGAAGAATGGGCGAAAGTACATCTGCTCCATCTTCCCAGAAATGGAAAGTATATTTCAGGTACTTGGCAACAGAAGTTACCTCTAAACAGTGATTGAATTGGATCCACCCACGTGGATATTATTGTCTTTACCTGTGCTCTTGTTTGTTTATTTTTAGGACTAAATGCCTATAGGCTGATTTTATTGGCAGAGATAATAGAGAATTCAAATGAAAAGTACAAAAGAAAAACATAGAATCAACTCCTATGGATACACATAAATCTCAAGCTGAGTCTTTCTTGACAACGCAGAGAGCTGCTTAATCACTAGTTTTTAACCTGTCAGGCTTTATTCTGATTTTTTTATGTGTGTTGCTGTTCAAACACTTCTCCTCTTTCTTCTGACCATTTGATTCAGTTACAGAGTGGCTGATTATTTATGGACATAGTTTTCAGGGTGTAGGTGTTCCCTCTTAGAGGCTTTGTCAAGTTTTCCCTTTGGGCAGTTGTGGGTATTTCTGTGGAGATTTAATCTTTTCAGAGGTTTACTGTGTAATAGAAAAGAAGTGTGATCTGTTGCACTAAAGGACAGTTATTGTGTTATAAAATATGAGAAAAACCAAGGCCTTTCTTTCGTATAGGTAGCATAATATTTTCAAATTGCCTCAACAGTAGTATTCTACAGTAAATTATTATCGCTATTGTAGATGTTAAAATGGAAGATTTCTTTGTATAATATTTGGGCTGTTCAAGGTTTGAACTAATCTTGAGATTGTATTTCTCTCCTGTAGGATGATGGTCTGGAAGACAATGAAAAGAGTTTCTATGACTCTGATGACGAACAGAAGGAAAAGACTGACAAAAGGAAGAAGCCATATACTATGGATCCAGACCATAGACTCTTAATTCGGAACACAAAGCCTTTGCTTCAGAGCAGGAATGCAGCGGTATGTCAAAACCCTTGTAAGAAATAATTCACTGGGGCCGGCCCCGTTGGCCAAGTGCTCTGCTTCAGCAGCCCAGGGTTTCGCTGGTTTGGATCCTGGGCGCAGACATGGCACCGCTCATCAGGCCTCGTTGAGGTGGCGTCCCACATGCCACAACTAGAAGGACCCACAACTAAAAATTATACAACTATGTCCTGGGGAGAAAAACCAAAAAAAAAAAAAAAGAGGAAGATTGGCAACAGTTGTTAGCTCAGATGCCAGTCTTTAAAAAACAAAAAGGAAGAATTCACAGATTTTTTTAAATGTTGGTTAAACAAGTTCAATAAATAAATATTTTTGAGTGTGCTAATGGAGCATTTGTTTATACACCAAAAACTCAGGTTTTGATGAAATTCCTTGGTTTGGTAGTTGTATGTCGACTGGATTTCATGCACTTTTTTGTGGTTTTATTAATTGGCTTTTCCTAAGATGTAAACTGAAGATGCTTCTCAGGTGATTGGAGGACTGTATGTATTTCTCTATTACTTGATTGTGTTCGAGGGCTTAATCTGATATCAGTCCCTAATATTCGTTTCTTCCAGATAAGAGTTTAAGAGACTAATGTATAACAAAAGCACCCAGCATAATGCCTCATACAGAATAAATTTTAACTGGTAGGAATAGCAATTAAAAATCATCTTCCTTTGGGTCAGGGCCAACCCAGTGGCACAGTGGTTAAGTTCGCATGCTCTCCTTCGGCGGCCCGGGGTTCACGGTTCGGATGTCAGGTGCAGACCTATGCACCACTTGTCAAGCCATGCTGTGGTAGGTGTCCCACATATAAAGTAGAGGAAGATGGGCCTGGATGTTAGCTGAGGGCCAATCTGCCTCAGCAAAAAAAAGAGGAGATTTGGTGGCGGATGTTAATTCAGGACTAATCTTCCTCTAAAAAAGAAAAAATGGTCTTCATTTGGGTCCTAAGTTTATTTATTTTATAACTGTTGATTTTAAATAACCTTTTATATTTTATTTACTTTTTTGGTGAGGAAGTTTGGCCCTGAGCTAACATCTGTGTCAATCTTCCTCTATTGTATGAGGGAGACTGCCACAGCATGGCTTGATGAGCGATGTATAGGTCCATGCCCAGGATCTGAACCTGGGACCCTCGCACTGCCAAAGTGGAGCACACAAGCTTAACCACCATGGGCCACTGGGCTCGCCCCAAAATATTTTAGAAGACAAAGTAGAAAATTAGAAAATACAGAGTAGCAAAACTGAAAAAAAATTAAAACATCATATTCCCATCACTCAGAAATTGCTGTTATAATATCTTAATAGATTTCCTTCCAGATCTTTTTTCTGCATAAATGTACATATATTCACTGTGTATGTCTATACATATATATATTTTAAACCAACATAGAAATCGTACTCTACAAAATATTTTTTTCTAGTCAGCTGTCTCCACCTTTCTATTTCAATAAAATTTCATCTCATTTAATACCAATTTATCTTACATTATCTTTGATAAGTGGTTAATCTAAACTGTTATCTACTGCATTGCATCTGGTTATTATTTCTTTTAAACCTCTCAGATCTTGCAGAATGTTCTTCTGGGTTTGTCTGGTTGCTTCCTTAATAGTGCTGTTTAATTTTTTCTTCTGTAATCTGTGTTTTCTGTTAACTGATAGTTATGTCTGACGACTTGATGGATTGAAGTTAAGCATTTTCTTAAAATTTTTTTAATTAAAAAATATTCATAATGAATTGTTCTGTTTAATTAGGAAAAGCTTTGAAAATGAGGAATTTCACTCGAATTACTTTGTTTTCTGATGCTTGAGAATTTAGAGCTTAGAGCTTTGTATATCTATCTTAGTAGTTAGTAGAAGTTTTTATCTTATACCTAGTAATTTCGTTTCTTAGTCATTATCATGTAACCATACAGAGTAATAACAAAAACATAATTTTACTACTGTTGTAAAATATGCTTATATTTTAGTGTGCCCTAGCGTGGCCACGTGGTACTTAAGTAACGGTAACTTGCCACCTGAAACTCTCCTTTATAATTGACTCACTGTTCATTTAACTTTGTCTTAGAAATTGATTTTATAGTCCAAATACTTACCAATCAGAAATGTTCTTGAATGGTGAAATGGATAGAGGTGGTTTGTACTTTTTGTTCCAGTATGTTTTGGTTCCCTGCTTATCTGATAGAGGTACTTTACTTTTTATTCCAATGTGTTTTGGTGTCTTGCTTATTTGATGCTGCTAGATATATATACATATGTACATATGTATATAACGACTGACTTTTGAAGGATTGTGAGTAGATTTTTTTGTTTGTTTTAGGCTCATTCTCAAGTTACAGGAGAGACTGAGAATTTGTTTCAGGAACTTAGCTGGTCAGTGCTGTGTGGCTTGAACTGGAGATCAGAGATACTGGAAGCAGAATGTTGGGAGGCTGTTGTAACAGTGTAGATAAGGTGCTAGTGGTGTGAATGATTAGGAATAGAAAAGCGCTTACAGGATCTACTTGATTCTGAACATACGTAAGGTAACTGGAGGAGGCCTATGAGGCTGTCTACTTTTAGTCATTTTGGACTTTGGAGTTATAGGAGCTTCCCTCATGCTTTTACAAATTAGGCTATAAATTTCAAATTCTGGGTATTGGAGAAGCTTGAAACTGTTAGATTTGTGAATACTGGGGGAAGAGAAGATCATATAGCTCTTTTGCGTTTGAGAGTGCCTTAATTAACATGTCAGAACAGATCACATCCTAAGTGGAATCTACGATCTTAAAGACATGGTCATATATAGAAGGTACAGGTTGCCTTCTTGCCAGTAGCATTGGACTTACTATTTTTAATAGAAAAAGATTTATCATTTGTAAAACACATTAAATTAAGCTTCAATTTTCTTTTGTATCGTATACTAATACTTATTAGCCAGCTGTATGCTTTAATAATTTTTAAAATGACTATCACCTACTTGTAGATTGTCAGTCATTAATTGAGATTTTGTTTATAAGATTTTTAATTCAGGAGAATTTGTTCTATAATCAAAGTGTGTTTGTGGATCACAAGTGAAAAAATAAGACATCCTTAAACTCCTCAAATTCCCAAGTAATGTCTGAAAGCTATAAATCAGTCTTGTGAAGAAAAGTTTAACAAAATGCCAAACAACAGTAAATTTAGGACTGTAAACTGTATTTTTAAAGAATGTATCTTAGTTTCAGAAGAAGCTCATTTTACCTCGAGCCCCCTTCGGTGCTGTGCACTCTTTAGGCGTGTGAAAACAGAGCTTCATGGACCAAGCAGAAGGAAAGTGGTGTTCATGTATCTCCTGAGCTAAAGACAAGATGATGGAACTCCTGCAGCTCTGTCTCTGCAGTTGTCACAGGTCAAACTGGATCCTTGGAGTGAATGGGAAGCCCGGACTTCAATCTCTGATCTGAGTGTAGAGGCATGTGGGGCAAACGTAGAAATCTTTATTTTGTGCCAGAGAAATTCTCATCACCCTTGTAATGGCTTTGAACTAAAGACTAGTTTTAAGGTTCTGCCTTTTGGAAAAAAGATCATTTCGAATGCTGCTGTTTTCGAGGGATTGTTTTAATAGAGTTCTTTTAATTATAACTTAAATGTACTGATTTTTAAAAATTTGAGCTTACTTGTTACTATTGTCCTGAAGTGTCTGGCTTTATTTGGAAAGGTGTGCTTGCAATTTTTTACAACTTCTCAATCTTGGAGCAGCAGCTGCAGTACTGGGAGGAGTGTGGGATTTGGCATGTCGTGTCCAGCTTTGACCTGCTCTGGCTCGCAGACCTTGAGTAGTTCCTTTGACATCTGTTTTCTTTTTTGATGATGAAGTCGTTTCCTAGGATTATTATAACAGATTACCACAGGCTGGGTGGGTTGAAACCACGGAAATGTATTCTCCCACATTTCAGGAGGCCATAGGTCCAAAATAAAGCTGTCCACAGGATTGGTTCCTTCTGGAGGCTCTGAGGGAGAAACTGCCTTTTGCTGGCTTCTGGTGGTTGCCAGCACTCCAGCATTCCTTGGCTTTTAGACACATCACGTCTGCCTCCATCTTCACGTTGCCCTCTTCTCTGTGGGTGCTCTTCTGTCTCTCATAATGACACTCTCATTGGAGTTAGAGCCCACCCTAATCCAGTGTGATCTCATCTCGATCTTTTACCCTAATGGCATCTGCAGACTTTACTTCCAGACAAGCCCACGTTCTGAGGGTAGACATGAATTTTTGGTGGGGATACTATTCAACCTGCTACAAAGGGTAACAGCCTACTCACCTTACTTCACAGGAGTTTTGTAGGAGTTAAGGAAATAACATGTGAGAAAGTACAGTGAAACTGTGGGGCGCTCCAGTGTTCATGGTTCTTACTGTTTTCACTCTTTCTCTTTTAGGTTGTTATGGCAGTTGCTCAGCTGTATTGGCACATATCACCAAAATCTGAGGCTGGCATTATTTCTAAATCACTAGTGCGTTTGCTTCGTAGCAATAGGTAGGACATGATTTCATATATGCTTTTTCTTTTGTATTTTTTCAAAAGTAATGTTTAAACAAATATAATCTGCCTTTCAGGCATTTAATACATGGTTCTGACTGTATTTTATCATTAAGGTTTCATACTTGAGGGGATCGTCATTATGCAATTTATCTCAAAGTTTATGATAAATGTTGAAATTTTTTTAACCTCAAACCCAAAGAGATTGAAAATATTTTTTGGCATATAGTATATGCTGTCACCGGTAGCCTAGTATTAGTGTTTGATATTTCTAGGTATGCCAATAATAATGTTTGGAAGTTCTGGTAAGTCTGAAAATCACTGAAAACTATAGTAATATATTATTAGATTGACTTAGTGTATTTGTATGATTTTATATAGAGCAGTAATACATAGGGTAAATTATGTAGTTTATGACCGAATTGCTGCTGGCTATAAAGTTGCAATGTTTAATTACTGTAGTTTACTCTATTTAAAAAGGGGGGTATATTCTTAATAGCTACTTATTTTAAAGAAATACATACTCCTTTCATTTCCTGTAGATAGAAAGATAAATAGATAGCAAGAATACACTTCTCTTTTTTATTTTTATTTTTTGCAGGGGAAGATTTGCCCTAAGTTAACATCTGTTGCCAGTCTTCCCCCGTCTTTTTTCCTTTTCCCCTCCAAAGCCCTAGTACATAGTTGTGTATAGTTGTAGGTTCTTCTATATGAGCTGCCACCACACCATGGCTACTGACAGACGAGTGATGTGGTTCCATGCTGGGGAACCAAACTAGGGCTGCCAAAGTGGAGTGTACCGAACTTTGACCACTAGGTCATCAGGGCTGGCTCAAGAATATCTTTCTCTTTAGTTTTACCTCACGATAATTCAGCAGTTCAGGTCAGCAATTCAGAAAACTTTTATTAAGTTCCTGTGACATGTACTTTCAAATTTTAAGATCATATTTTTATTGTTTGTTTTGTTTTCTGTGTTTAAGAATACCATTGTTTCAGCTATTTAGCTTACCCAGGGTACTTTGCATTAATTAGTTAATTTAAAATAAAAATTTTTTTCATTGAGCACTTGCTGCTAGTAGAGTTGGGGGAAAAAGACACGTGTTTATTTTTGCCCTTGACTAAAACTCTGTGCCACAACTTTAGCCCTAGGCTGGCTTTTGCCATCCGTCAGTAAGATGTTATGTCCTTGTGTTCCTCTTCTCTCCTTTGTCTTTGTACAGTCATTCTTTTCCCTTTTATCAGTTCAATAATTTTTCCTTTCTAAAGCTCGTTCAAAGGTTGTCAGAAGGATCTGGAATGCATCTTTCACATGAAGCCTTATGCCAGATTCAGTTCTACCTTCATTTCTTAGCTGTTTGGACATGAAATAACGTGACTGTTCTTTTAACCTGTCTTCCGCTCTGGGAAGAACTGAGTGACACAGTGAGCCTTCTGATAAAGACTTCGTGTTAAGGCAGTGGTCGTGTTTATTTCATTAGCCCAAGAATACGTTCCTTGCAGCCATTCCAAACAGCTGCAGTATTTTCATCTTAGGAACTGAGCATTATAAAAGTGATTTTAACTCTTCCTCATGACGAATCAAATAATCTAATATTCTAATTTAGTAATACTTTATGGGGAAAATGAATTTTAAAAGAAGGTATAAATATCTAAGATCTACTAAAAACTTTTAAATATTTAAGAGTTCCTTTCAATATGAAACTTATCGCTGATTGTTTTTCTTTAATGTACTCTTTACTTAAAGATATTTCATTGGAAAATATACTCAGTGAAATTTCTTTAATTTCTAGGGAAGTACAGTATATTGTTCTACAGAATATAGCAACTATGTCAATTCAAAGAAAGGTATGTACATTGTGAACACATAATTCAAGAGAGAAATGAATGCATTAGTACCATAGGTGCATTTATATATTTATTTTTATAATCTAGGGTATGTTTGAACCTTATCTGAAGAGTTTCTATGTTAGGTCAACTGATCCAACTATGATCAAGACCCTGAAGGTATGTATGCTCCTGTTTTTCAGGTGATCTAGTACATGTTTACCCTGGAGATATTGCTGTACCTTCTAGCGTCTGCAAAATGGAGACCTGCTTTTAAAAAAACATAAACACAATAGGAATTTTCTTTGTACTTTCTAAACTATATTATTATGTTCTAGTTACTTTGCTACATTCCAATAATATAGAGTTAAGACATGCTGCCTGCACCTTGAATAACTCACAGTTTACTGAAGGAGACAGACATGTAAATAGATAATTTCAGCACTATATGTTTTAAGTGATATGAAGATTTGAATTGAGTACTGTCAGAAACAGAAAGGTGAGATTAATCCTCTGAGAGATTTAAAAAAGACTAGTGGGAAAGATGATATGTGAATGGATCTTAAAAGAATAACATTTTCCTGAGGTTTTTGGTTGTTAGTTGGTAGGTTGATTAGGAGATTGTGGGGTTGGGAGTAAGAGAAAGGCACAGTTTATGCTAACACAAGGATTATGAAAGAGTGTTGTGTTCAGGGAATGATAACTATATTAGAGAGTGTAGTTAGGGATATAAAACTATAATGACTGAAACAATGTTATATTTAGACAGAAAAGTAAGTGGAATAAAATAGAAAGCCTGGAAACATCCATGTGTATGAAAATGTACTATATATTAGAGGAGATATTACAAACCAATGGGGAAAGGATGGACTATTCAGAAAATATTGGAATGATTGGTTATTCACATGGAAACTGGGTTTAATCATAAGAAAATCTAAGACACTCTCAAATTGAAAGATATTTTACCAAATAATTGGTTTGCAGTCATCAAAAGTTTCAAGGTTGTGAAGATCAAAAGAAAAACTGAGAAACTTTCAGACTGAAGGACACTAAAAAGACAAAGTGTGAGATATTAAACTGAATCCTTTTGTTATACCTGATTGAGACGATTAGTGAAACGTAAATGGGGAGAGATGATTGCATAGCTGTGATGTATCAGTGTTAATTTCCTGGTTTTCTTGATTGTATTGTGGTATGTAGGACAATGGCATTGTTTGTAGGAAATATACACAGAAATATTGGGGAATGATGTGGTATCAGTCTGGTAACTGTATCTCAAATGGTTCAGATCAAAAGTAGTTCTTTTTACCTTTTCTGTGTTTGAGATTGTTTTTAAAAATATTATATAAAAATTAAAATATCCTCATCAAAATAAATGGAAAAGTCAAGCCTTAATCTGGGAGAAAATATTCCTAGTACATATATCTGAAAAATGACTAGTACCCGGAATACATAAAGAACTCTTACAATCTGTGCCTTTTAATTGGAGTGTTTAGACTGTTTACTTTTAATATAATTATTGCTATCGAATGTGTCTGTCTGTATTTTGTGTTTTGTTTCTCTTTGTCCCATGTTCTCGTTCCATTTTTCCTTTTTCATGCTTTTCTTCAGATTAATTGAATATTCTTTATGAGTAAAAACTGAAATATTTTAAATGAGCCTATTGGAGATGGCCTTTTAATTGTATTTATAGCTATAAATCCGGAAGAGAGAATTAAAATGTCTAAGTATTTGGGATGGTAGGGTGAATGAGAGCGAATAAAGAGAATTAACTGGAAAACAGAGATTACATGGAGGACAAGTTGTTTTTTAACTCTCTAAATAAAGGAAAAAGAAGTCAAACTACTTTAAATTGTTTAGATTAATTAAATATAAATTGTAAAGTTGGGACAAACGATTAAGCAAGATTTAGGATTCTGTTTTTCCTAATTATTTTTTCTCTTATAATTATCTCTCCTCTATTTGTAGATTTAGGGAGACAAAGTTCACCTGAAAGGTATAATGCCTCACAACATTTGTAACAGTCTGACTTTTTTAAAAAACTGAAGTTACGTCTCTGTTAAATTCCTAGTCTTTATTAAATTCATCCTTTCTATTTGTTTTAAAATATTTACTTTTTCTTTTGTCTACCATAGCTTGAAATTTTGACAAACTTGGCAAATGAAGCTAACATATCAACTCTTCTTCGAGAATTTCAGGTTTGTATACAATATTAATTATAAAGTAACTTCTAAAACATCTGTTCAGTTTAAATTTAAATATACATCTTTCTCAATTTAGAGATAGGTAGTGTGTAAATAAAACAGTGATTTGGGACAAGATTGGCAACTAAGAAATTTATAAATTTTCAAGAATAAACATTAACTACAAATTTAAAGGAAATGGAATAGTAGTCCCTTTCACATTTTTATAGAATTTAAAAGACTGGTTTATATTTCTTTGTTCAAAATTATGATTTCAGCATAATTCCACTCTGTGTGCTGTCATCATCAATATTCCTTTCTATACTCTGCACTCCTGAAAATGGCTTCAGTTCTTACCTGCTTGTCCCTATTTGATTGACCTATCACTCTTTCAGACATTGTCCTCTCAGCTTCATGTATTGCTCCAAAAAAATTGGTTTAAAATTGCCCCCATGATGATTTTTTTATTGTTATTTTTGTTTTGTTGTACTTTTTAAACCATCGATGCTAATGGATGAGCTACCTCCCAGGTACACATCCCCCAAAAATATTCAAAAATTACCTCATGGTTATTAGGCCCTTCATTTTGGAAAGGTCAGCTCTATAAAGAGGTGGTGGTGGAGCCCAGCAATGGGAAACCTCATGTCAATATTATTAGTTTCACATTTCATGAGCAGTATTTTCAATGAAAGTATACCACATGCTACACACTAAGCACAGAGTTTTTGTCAACTCTGAACTTTTTATAGATTTAATTTATTTTGTTGCCATAATCCTTCTATATGCCCATATTAAATTTCTTTTTAGCTGTATATAGACATTGTATTTTTTTCTGGCTATGTGATCTTGTACTTTTAATAGTAGTAGAATATTATAGCATGTCCATGATTTACAATTTCATAAGTGAATTACTGTACTTTCATGCTATGTATTTTTCTAGAAAAGTCTTTTGTAAAATTAGGATTTCTTGGTTACCTATGCATGTTGTGTTTACATGCCAGAAAATATGGTATCTCAAGTTTTTATCCAGTAATCTATAGCTATACAACATTGCTTGAAATTGATTTTTACTTCATTTTTACGTTTGCTTATTTGTTTTTAACTTTTGTCTTCATGTTTGCTGTTGTCCTTTCTCCTGTCGTGGTATGTAATCTGTTTGGGGGGCCTTTTGCTGTCTACTTTCTGCTTATATCAAGTTTACTGGGGTTGTAGAGCATGAGTCTCAGGTAATTTTGTAGTATAGTTGTACAGAGGTGACACATTGGACTTGTTTCAAAATATTGTTGATCTGGTCATTTCATTTAATATCAAGATTAAGGTCCATTGTTTAGCCAAACTTTAATATATTCTTTCCTCTTGTATAAGCTTTTATCACTGTGTGTGTTTGTACCTTCTTTTTGTATTTATGGGTTATATTCATTGTACAATTTACTTATAATAACTTTTTGAGTAAAATAGAGAATTTTTGTAAAGACGTATTTTTTTTTTAGTTGAGGAAATTAGGGAATGAACTGGGAACTGGTTTGAAGTACAATTGATCTTTCCTACATGGAACTAAAAGAGTTTAACTTGTTTAATTTATTTCTTCAAGATGTAATCATGTTCTTGATACCATCTTCACTAAATTTATATGTTCTTTTATATATTCTTAGATTTTTCTCCTCCAGTTGTCATTTAGGCACCCTTTAAATGTATAGATGTCAGATGTCAGATAACCATAGTGTTAGTTCTCGTTTGAGGTTGGGAATCTTTCTTTAAAATTTCGGTTGAAAATGGGATTTTAAATTCCATTCGTATATAATATATAAATGGAAATATGCATATTAAAAGTACATTCATTTCTGTAAACAATAAAAGCTTAGTTTTTAAATGAAGAAAGTTATGACCAAAGTGAAACTTTTTAGGGCTATGATAAATTTTGTCAGGATCTTTTCAATTCTTGTTGCCAAATAAGTGATTTCTTTCTTTATAAGTTTGTATAAATATATAATTTACAGGGTTTTTTTAAAGCATTGTTTTAAAGAAAATCTGTGTTGGAAGTGTAATATTCTATTTTGTTGTAAACCAAGTATTTATAAAGCCTTTATTGAAGTGCTGCTCACTGTAGCTACTGTTGTACTGTTACTACCATTCAGATACCTTTTGGAAAGTAAAGTGTTTGTCGGTAGCTTATTGGTCCTTTTCTTCCTCTTCTCCCAGTTTTTAGATTTAGGATCCCTGAGAAAGCAACCTGTTTTTTCATAGATTCACAGATGCTGCTGGTTAAATGAACTGAAACTTTCAAAGGGAAGAGTTTCATCATCTCCTTCAACTGTGCCCTTACACTGACTGCTGTCTTTGGGGGGCTGCCCACACTCTCTGTTTTGGAGTCACAAGCCGCCGTGGCCACAGGGGAATGAACCTGGCTTGAAAACATGCCTCTTCTATGGGCACGTTCTTTGAGTGAAAAAACGAAACTGAATTCAGCTAAGTTATCAGTTGGATCTCCTGTTGTGCCTGTAGTTGAGAAGATTATGTATAAAGCTTAATATAATAGGGATTTCTTGTTCACTTGATAGTTTATACAGTGTATAAGCTGGTTGAAATACTATTTTTCAGACCTATGTGAAAAGCCAGGATAAACAGTTTGCTGCAGCTACTATTCAGACTATAGGCAGATGTGCAACCAACATCTCGGAAGTCACTGACACGTGCCTCAGTGGCCTGGTGTGTCTGCTGTCCAACAGGGATGGTAAGTTGACAGTTTCACTTTATCTTCAAGTAATTTATCATTTTGGTATTCTTGATATGATCCGTAAATTGTAACATTTTAAACATTACATTTTAGTTTTTCCCTTCTGTCAGTAGCATGGTCACGATGAGTAGTGTTTTATCTTTGCAGTACACACATGCGCACACATACACGCACACAGTTTTTTGTTGTTGTTTTAGTAAATGAGATAATTAACTTTCAAACAGTATTTGTCTTGCCTAAACAGAACTGAGAAAGTGTAATTTGTTTATTTTATTTCCTCACAATTTAACCCCCTTCCTTGTACCTTTTCCAGAGGTTCCATTTTACTGTTTTTCAATGGCATTTAAGTGATGTATAATACTGGTTCACCTGCAGAGGGTGCTAAAAGCAGGCAAATGGCTTTTAATATGGAGAAGTGCCTAGATCAAAACAGTATGTTAAGTGCACACCTTCCATTGTTTTTTTCAGAAATTCACCTAGTCATTTTATATTTAAGATTGACTAGATTTAAAAGTCATCAATTTGGAATAGCTTCATGTTTTTAAGCCAAACAATATCTAACCATTTTGTAAAATTCCTTAGGTACTATCCAGTGAAATACGTAATCTAGGTTTCATACTGTTCTGTGGTGAAATGTCAATTGTTTCTATGGTATGGCATGGCTTTAGAATAAATGAGACTATTTGGAGAAAGAAAGAAAAATGAGTCGATTTTCACCTTTAAAATAATTTATTTACAGGACTTTTGTTATAATTGTATATTTGATTGAAATAAGATTCTTTTTAGGAAAAGCATAATTTCCTATGTAAAATCATTGAAATTATTTGTGGAATTCTAAATATAATTATGTCATATCTAGACACAAGCATATATGGCATAGGTGAAATGTAACAAAATTGATTATTCTTTATATTTTATTTGAAAAATAACTTTTCACTACAATAACTTTATTATCCCTAGTTATCTTTTCCCACATGTGAATCTCTTTAGAAAACTGTAACATTGTTGTAAGTACTTCTGATGAAAAAAAATAATGAAACAAAATTTATCCCGCAATAAGAGTGAGATTTTTATTGTGAACATAAAATTATAAACTTTTACCTATAAACTCCAAATATGACAATGGATAGAACTTTTTTCTACATACAGTGTTAACACTCCAAATAAATGGCAACAAAAATTATCAAGGAAATACTTTTCAAAAAATTTGACTGTAGAAGGTAACTAGGGGAGATAGGATTCTAAATATTATCCATTTTATCTATTTCTGCTTTTAACAATAACATCCTTTTGTTGTCTCTGTTTCTTGTCACATTTTAAAATGTAAGTTAAAATTTTGTTTTATTTTTCTCTGCCTTTAATAATGACTTTCTATTTGAACAAAGAAGATACACTCCTTGAAAAAATTTTTCCAGAACCACGGTTCACCTGGGTAATTGTTGTTGTAAAATATAGTTGCATACAAAAAGCACCACGAATTAGTTAGAACACTGATTACTTCTTCCAAAAACAAAATGTGTTCAAGGTTTCTCAGTTTTATATTTTATGTAATCTTTGATTTTATATTTTGACTCTTTTTTCTTATGTGAAATTTTTAAGCTGTGGATTTTAGAGCAGCTGTTTCTGCTATAGCTTTGTAACTACATTAATTAATTTCTCAAAAAATGTTTTTTTATAGAATTTGATTTAAAAGATGACTATTCTACTCCTGTAACACTTTTAAGGGAAGAATAGATTGTTTAATAATTAGATAACAGGAGAATAATGTAATCTGTAATCACTCTTAAAGATGGGGGATTTATTACTTTAAACCATGATATGGTAATGTTTAAGCTTTTGTTTTTGGTAAATTAAAACTTTCTTTATATCCATGCATTTTTTCTGTGGTTTGAATATTAAGAAACTTAAATTGTATTGTCTAGAGTCCGGCCGCATAGTCATCATTAACCCACCATACTTGATTCTTTAACTGTTTATCGTATGGGCTACACTTTTGTCATTTGGAAATCTGGCTCAATAAAAGTGAGTGGTAAAACAAATAAGGAGAATATTTATATTAAATCAGTAACATTAAAGGAAGTAATACTATTTTTAACTTTAAAATGGCCAATGCTGACAACAGAGCCCCTTTCTCTTCCTACTACAGGATCTGCCTTTAGGAATAAATACAATGAATGAGGCCTCAGTTTCTTTAAAATCTGTAAGATTTTTTGAGGCTCTAAGGATCTGTGATGCTTTGATTTTGTGTTAGTATGAATACCTCATCATCTTTTCAGATAATCTATCTTAAAACCTCAGCGACAGCATTTACACTCCATTGTTTTTACATATACTTAATAAACTTTGCTTGGACCTGTCTTTTTTTTTGTTTTTTAATGTTGTTGACTTCTTCCATCTTGGTATGGAGAAGACTCTTCTAGGCAGGCTTGAAGTTTGCTCTAAAGTAGTCCAATATCACCACCTAAGATTAATTTGATAAACTAATTTCTTGAGGATCTTGAGGAGAAATCTGCATTTCAGTTGGCTCAGGGTAGTTTAGTTCCCTAAGGTAATTTACTTTAGGTAACATATTTGCAAAACTTGCTTGTCTGAATAACCTCCTTA
This sequence comes from Equus quagga, assembly GCF_021613505.1. Taxonomy (NCBI): domain Eukaryota; kingdom Metazoa; phylum Chordata; class Mammalia; order Perissodactyla; family Equidae; genus Equus; species Equus quagga. Next base: position 128,897,532 of record NC_060273.1, read on the forward strand.
TCATCTCTAAGCTAAAAGGATTGGAGAGGAGGACTATTTTTTGTTTTATTTAGTTTTATGTAATTCTATAAGCATTTATTGAGGACATGAATCAGTTGAGGTGTTTAGTGAATGTTGAGTGGATGAATATTTGTTCAGCCTGTAAGAGGTTCCTACCTTTACGGAGCTCAAAATCTAACAGAGGGAGACAGTATTATAAAACAAGTCTATCATAGTCTTCTCAGATACTGGCCACTTACTCTATTGCCAGCTCTCTGCTTACGTGCGGAACTAGACTACCCGTGTTGGAATGTTAGTCATCTGGAATAAATTCCCCCGTCTCCCTGTGCTTCACATTCTTCATTTGTGAAATGAGGATAATAGACTGTGCTAGTCTTGAGGACATTGTGCTAAGCAAATACAGAGTGATTCCACTTGTATGAGGTATTGCAGTAGTCAAATTCATAGAATCAGAGTGGAGTGATAGTTGCACGGGGCGGGGGAAAGGGAAGTGGAGAGTTACCGGTCAGTGGGCGTAGTTTCAGTCAAGCAAGGTGAATAAGCTCTAGACATTTATTGTACAACATTATCTCTACAGTCAGCCAAACTGTATCGCACACTTACACATTTGAGAGGGTCGATCTCATGTTAAGCGTTCTTACCAAAATTAATTAAAATTTAAAAAAAGCAGGCTGGACTTCTTAAAGTGAGGACCATTAACTTCTGTTCAGGACAAAGAGCAAGCTAGGAAAGGTCCAGAACATAGAGTCATTTTGTGCTTTTGGTGGAGTAGCACCACAATGTTGTCATCTTTGAAAACCAGGAGGTACCATAAAGGAAAAGTAGGGTGCAAGTACTGAAGGGAATGAGAAGGCACCTGGCTGAGCAGGATAATGTACCCCCCTCCTGGCCCTGGTCCCTTCACATATGTCCAGGTCTTAATGCCTGGAATCCATGAATATGTTACCTGCAAAAGGGACTTTGCCGAGATGATTAAGATTCTTGAGATGGGGGGATTATTTGGGTGGACCCAATGTAATCAAAAGGGTCCTTGTAAGGGAAAGAGGGAGGCCAAGAAAGTCAGCTGTCAGAAGCGGAGGTTGCAGTGCTGCCATTGCTGGAAGGGGGCTTCAAGCCGAGGATTGCAGGCTGCTGCCAGAAGCTGGAAGAAGTGAAGGACGGATCTTCCCCCAGAACCTCCATAGAGAGCTTAGTCTTGTTGACACCTTGATTTTAGTCCCATAAGACTTGTGTTGACTTCTGACTCCAGAACTGTAAGATGATAAGTTTGTATTTTAAGCCACTAGGTTTGTGGTAATCTATAACAAAATAAGAAACTAACACAGCACCAAATGATAAATAATGCCAGAGATAGATTTCAGTTATAGCTGATCCTGTCTCTGCAGGTAGGTAATTAAAATTATGCAACATTTTTTTTCTTACTTAGGCTATGTTTTGAATAATAAATTTTAAAAATACAAATTTTTATACTATGGATTCTTTAAAACCACACTTAGTGTATTTTACTTTTCATAGTAGTTACTTACATAACCATTTAATGTTTCCTACAAGAGTGTAACTTTGATGAGGGCAGGGTCTTGTTCTGATTTATCTTTGTTTTCCTCAGAGCTCCAAGAAGTGGTCTTTATAAAAGTAATACCCGCTCATAGTAACATAGAACATTAGAGATAAAATGGTGCATTCTGGTTCTGAGTTTGAAGTCTGGACAAAATCATATAATTCCAGTGCATCTCTCTTTCTTTGTCTTTAAAATGATGATAATAAGATAGCTGCCATGTGTTATTTTGAGAAGAAAAAGAAATATATGATTTTATAAAACAAAACATTATGTAAATATTAATTTATCATTCTTAAGGAGAAAGAGGTATGCGGGTTGAAATACATACATTTAATAATGATTAGAATGGTAAAAAATTTTGCTTATATTCTTAAAGGGATCTAGAGAAGAAAATATATTTCAGAGAAAAAGAGTAACAGAACACAAACCATGGTATTTCCAGCTTATAGTGTAATTATATTTATATTTTTATATAAAATTTGTATTTAAATGTCTAAGTTTTTGTTATATTTTATTTCTTTGGCATCCGTAGCATTAAGAATCGTTTATATAAGATTCATTCCATAAGGCCTGATGCTCCTGTTATGTTCCATTTCTCTACTGGTGCCACCAGAAATGTAACTCTGGATCAGTGATTAGCCACTTCAGTGTGATAACTCAATTTCAGAATCCCAGTTTGAGGATCACTTCCTGGAGCCACTCCCAGTACTGCTTACTGTGTTAGTTAAGTCCTGGCAAGAAATAGATGACACACTTAAAAAGGGACGATTGAAGAGAATTTAATGAAGGAACTATTTATAAGGTATGGGCAAGATTAAGGGAAACCAGCAAGGTATGATGTAGCATCCTGAGGCTGACAGGCTTGCAATGGTGGGAAGCCTTTACCATCCCTAGAATTGAAGGGAAGTGGGGTGTGAGGAGTGGGAGCAGTGACCAGACCCTGCAGGAGAGAGCCACTCACAGGAACTGAAACCTTTAGTGGAGGAAGGCAGGCACTGCCAGAGAGGCCTGGCAGGAGAGAGATCCGGGATAATAATATTCTTTCCTCCCGCCCCCTGAACTCCTGCTGGTGCTTCCTGTTGGCTAACACAGCTGGAGGTCAGGGGCAAGGGAGTCTGGTTGATGCAGTCCACAGAGGTCAGCCTCCAACGGCACAGAGACAGGCCAAGAAAGGCAGACAGTGGCTTCTGGGGACAAATGGAGACAGTCCAGCCACAGTCCCACTCTTTCTGGCCCTGAAGTCCATGCTATTTCTATAGGAACACCTTTCCTATCACTACTGATCCTTTCTACTCACTTTTATGGACATATCATTTAAGCAATTCCTATTTTCTTTAGAATTGGAAAAATGTTAATTTAGATTATAGGTGTTTGATTACCACTATATAATTGGTAGGAATCAAAGAACAGTATTTGAGAACTATGGTTAAAAGCCAGAGACACTTGAACGTTATGGTGATTGCATAGCCTAACCTTGCTTTGCTTTTTTGACTTCAAGAAGCAGAGATTAAAAGGGATATCAGAAGCTAGGAGACAGCAACAGAGGTTAGAAATTAAAGTGTACTCTTCTACCTAAGGCAGATGTTCACCCCAAAAACTTGGAAGTACACTCATGTTATAGTTTTCACCCAGTTATTTAAGGCATGTAGAATGTTTTGCTAATTTAAATTTATATTTTACCAAGGATAATGCATTTGAATTGAATTACATATATTAAATGAGTAATTTTTTTTTTTCAGAAATTGTTGTTGCTGAAAGTGTGGTTGTTATTAAGAAATTACTGCAGATGCAACCTGCGCAACATGGTGAAATTATTAAACATATGGCCAAACTCTTGGACAGCATCACTGTGAGTACCAACTGAGAGATCTTTGCTGAATTTTGCTCAGTAAATTATAGTTTTGTTAAAACAAACGGACATCCTAAAGTATAGTGGTTAAGACTCCTCAACAGTCTGGATTCAAATCCTGGTTCTAAGGTCACACACTGCTGTGGAAGGGAATTGTAAATCTGAAAAAGGAGTGGGATACAATAAACTCTGCAGTGCTGGATTAGCTGTGGAGATGTCAGTGTGAACATCATGGGTTTGTATACAGAGATGTCTAGATGGGCATGTGTGTCTACACATGATCACATGTACACCTATGAATGCATATATGAGTATACAAACATCTTTGTCCCAACACTATCTTTTGAGAGGGCCTGCGTGCAAGATACCCCGGACCAAAGAGTTCACCTGGTGCCCAGATCTTGTTTCATTTTAAATGAAATATAATTTCATAACATAAAATTCACCCTTTTAAAGTATATAATTCAATGGTTTTTGGTAGTTTTTAAGGTCATACAGCCATCACCACCGTGTAATTCCAGAACATTTTCATCATCCCTGAAAAAGAATCCTATACCTCAAACTCCTGACCCTCCCCTTACTCCAGCCCCTGACAACCGCTAATCTACTTTCTGTCTCTATGGACTTGTTTATTCTGGTCATTTCATATAAATGGCATCACAGAATAAGTGTCCCTTTGCGTCTGGCTTCTTTCACTTAGCCTGTTTTCAGGGTTCGTGCATGTTGTAGAATGTAGTACTGCATTCCTTTTTGTGGCAGACCTTCGTTTTTAAATTCCATTCATCACTCAAAGGAACCAGGGCTCCTTAAAGAAATGGCTATTTCAGAGCTAGGGCAAGGAAAGAACAAGATGATCTTGTTCTTTTTTGGCCAAAAAAGCAAGGAAGTGCTCAGAGAATGATAGAGACACAAGAGGCAGCTTGAAGGGGCTCCCACTGACCAATTTGAGCAACAAAATAAATGACAGTAAAACGATTATATCCTGTTGAATAGGGTATGACTCTCTGATCCACACTGGAATGAATGAATGACTGAGTAGGGGAGAAAGAGAGGCTCCTCCTTACATTGCAAAAGCAACTAAGGTACAAGGAATGATGGAATTAGAATATCACCATTTGCCAGCCATCACAACGAGAACTGATTCAAGCAAGAATCATTAACAAATGCTAAAAGGTAGAGGGGGTGAAAATTTGACCCCCCTTACTGAAAAGTAACAGGTTATTTGCACAGTCTCAAAGTATATGCTCATAAGATACTCAATTACAAAGAGTAAATTAATGACTTTTGACTTTACAATGGAGAAATCTGGCAGATGCTACCTAAACCAAATCCCTATGATGGCATTTGTTTGCCGGTGATGGAATCATGTACCTTCTGCCATGATACACTGAATAGAACTCTGTCTGTTGAATTCTTGCCCACAGTGAATGACTTCAATCTAATCAGGAGGAAACATGAGACAAAACCAAATGAAGGTATTCTACAAAATAACTGGCTTGTGCTCTTTAAAAATGCCAATATCATGAAACAGAAAGAAAAACTCAGGAACTTTTTCAGATTAAAAGGGATTAAAAGGGTATGGCAACTCCATGCAACACATAATTTTGGATTTTCTTTTGCTATAGAGGATTTTATAATTGGGATAATTGGCAAAATCTCAGTAAAATCTGTAGGTTAGATAAAGTATTCGTTCAGTGTTTAATTTCCTGATTTTTAAATAATTTTACTGTGGCTATGTAAGAGCATCCCTTTATTAGGAAGTTTGTACTGAAGTATTTCAGGGTATAAGGGTGTGTCTATAACTTTTATCAATTCAGAAACCACAACGTGTTTGTATATGTAGAGAGAAAGCTAAATAAAGCAAATGTAACAAAACGTTAACTTTCGGGGAATCTGGGCGAATGGTATTCAGAAATTCTTTTTACTCTTCTTGCACCTTTTCTATAAATCTAAAATTGTGTTTAAAAATTAAATTAAAAAATAAATATTAATCTCAGCTCCGCCTCTTACCAGCTCCGTGTCCTTATATTAAAATCTCTGTACTTGACCTTTCCTATCTTGTGAAATGGTGATAGGAGAGGAACCCATACTGTTGTAAATATTGCGTTAGTTAATATGTGTAAAGCTCTTAGAACATCGCCTGGCATATAGTAGGGCTGTGTCAGTGTTAGCTGTTCTAAGTATTTAAGTCCTATTTTATTCTCTTCTTCCTTTTAGAGGTAAAGTTTTTGAAAGAATTTTCTGAAAAGAATTTTATTTCCTTACCTCAGACTCACTCCTCAACCCATCACAGTCCGATTTGGCTCCCTCCCACTCCACTAATTCTCCCTTTTCCAAGGTCCCTAACTCCTTCTTAAATTCAGTGAATAATTTGCTGTTCATCTTTCCTGATCTTTCTTAGCATTTGACTTCACTGACCACTTCTTCTCTTTTGAAACATTCTCTCTCCATGGCTGCTCTCTGGTTTTTCTTCAAACTCTTCTCCACTGTGTTTGCCTGTTACCATGCCTATCCCTTGAATATTAGTTCAAGTTTGACAACTAATGTGCTGTAACTGGTAGGGTTGTAGTTTAGGGGGAGTGTATTACTTCCTTCTTTGAAGATGGGTAATCTGTACTCTGAGTCTGTTCTGAGGATCACATTTGTGTAGTTAAAGGTAATGGATGGCAAGGTTTTGGAGCCTACCAGTCAGGACCAATTTCTAATATCTCTGCTGGCAAAATTTTCTTTCCCTCAGAGTGTTATTAAAGCTTACAGGCCAATTAGACACTTATCTTAAAGCTAAGGATAAAGCTAAGACTCACAGGAGTCACTTAACGTCTGAGCTTTCACCACGTCTCTCACCAGAGAGTTCCTTTGTCTTATTTCTACTCTTATTGTTAATTAGTAAAGTCAGAACTGCTCATAAAGTTCGTGTGTTAGAGATGTAGGGGTTAAGAGAGTGGATTTGAAAACAGATGAGTCAGGTTCAAGTTTAGTCTCTACCTTTTTACCAGCTTTGTGAACTTAAGCAAGTTACTTCTCTATGCTCCTGTTTTCTCGTCTGTAAAAAGGGAACAGTAACACTAATAACCTCACAGATCTGTGTGAGGAGTAAATGAGTCCGTGTGTGTGAAACACTTAGAACAGCACTTAGTGTAAACTGTTAGTATGATCGTGGCTATATTTAATGTTTTTGAGGGAAACAAACTTGATGATAAGGTTTAAATTTAGTAAGTGTTCTTGTGGTCCCTTTTATATTTTACTTATTTATTTAACATAACTCCTGTAGTGCTAATCATATGCCAGGCACTATTCTAAGCACCTTAAAAATACAAATAATTAATTTTAGTAACAACTCTGCAAAGCAGGTACTATTAGTATTCACATTTTACATAAGAGAATACTGAGGCACAAAGCAGTTAAGTAACTTGCCTTAGGTCGCATAGCTAGTAGGTCTGCTTTCCTAACCAGTATACCATGCTATATCTCTCTTCCATTTCTAGTCTCTTTTTTGTATTCAGTTCACTTGCCTGCTCACTGACCTGGCTAGGATTTTATTATTGTTGTTTCCCTTTGCTTCCCCAAAATCTTTGACACATTGGGCATTAGATTGACATGGTCCATGTTTGCCCAAATGTGGAACAGATGTTTGATGTTGTTTGTCAGTGATGTATTAATGGGAGATGAGAAGGTGAACCTTCCTCAAGTCCTGAGATGGACATCCAGCATCTCTGTGTACCAAGCATCAAATTTCAGTAGTATCTGTAGTCATTGTAACAACCACAAATACTCCTACACATGTTTAGATACCTACTAGGGAAGTGGTGTGTTCGCCAGTAAGAACCAGTTTTCTATCCAGTAACTAATAAACCAAAGCAGGGAACTCTAGATAGGGGAAGACCGTGAATAGAGATACGGACATGAGGATATGTGCGTATTTACAGACATAATTGAATGTGTAGGGATAGACTAGGAATGTCTTCAAAAACTGCTCAGTGTGAACTGTTGGAAAAGAAGGGCATAATATGAGGGAACTTCTAATAATCTGGAGCAATCTTAGAAAACCTAGAGGTAGGATGGGATTGGGGCAGAATCACAGTGTTTGGAAGACCTTGTGGGAGGAAGAGAGTGAAGGGAGGTGAAATTATTTTAATGTTCTTGTCTTGTGTTTAAAAAAGTAGGTAAAAATAGATTATCTTGGGGTGAAAACAGTGGGTTTTGGTGGGGGAAATAGTTAATATCTTGTTTCTAGGTAATAGTGGAGAAATGTGTGTCTGATTATGAGAAGGAAATAGGAATGATGAATTCTGTATTCCCAAATGTCTTGTGCAGAATTTAGTTAAAACTTGTGTTAGTAAACTTGTTCTGGTTTTTTTAGAAAGGGAGAGATGGTTACAAGAAGTGTTAGGGCTTTTTGGTGAATGTGCTGCTTATACACAAAACTTATGACAGTGTATGAGATCCATATCAGGCAAACCTCAGACTTTCTTGGAAGAAAAATTTGTTGTATTTGACTGTATCCCAGTCTGGGGCTAGTGGACATTTTTGATTGCATCAACTTTCTAAATGACAGTTGTTGGAATATTAGCCAAGTGGATTCTTATAGATCTATATAGCAAAGTTTGTTTTTTGTTTTTTTGTGTTTTTGTTTTTGTCAGAAGATAACCATTAGTGGAATACAAAAGTGTGGTGGGAATTCCAAATTCACAAAGGGAAAAAAGGGAATAGAAATGTAAAATAAGTAATAAATTTAAAAAAATAATAAAGTAGGATAGAAGAGTAAAAATCAAATATATCCTACCCTAAATATGAATAGACTAAATTCTCTCATTAAAAGACAGACTTTCAGGGCCTGGCCTGGTGGCGCAGCAGTTAAGTTTGCACGTTCCTCTTTGGTGGCCTGGGGGTTCACCGGTTCAGATCCTGGGTGTGGACCTACACGCTGCTTATCAAGCCATGCTGTGGTAGGTAGGTGTCCCACATATAAAAGATGGGCATGGGTGTTAGCTCAGGGCCAGTCTTCCTCAGCAAAAAAGAGGAGGATTGGTGGCAGATGTTAGCTGAGGGCTAATCTTCCTAAAAAAAAAAAGGACTTTCAAATTAGAGTGAAAAACAAAAGCTAGCTACAGGCCTTTCATAATTAAAACACCTTAATCAAAATGAAAAAGCTTGAAAATAAGAAGGTAAGGAAAGAGATATTAAGTGAATGTGACAGGGAAAGTGAGATTTAAAGTTAATTTAAAAGCATTTAACAAGATAAAAGGGAACATTATAAAATTAAAAAAAGATCAGGTTAGAGGGGCACCCTGTGGACAGAGCGGTTAAGTTTGTGCATTCCCGGGGTTTGCCAGTTCCCATCCTGGGCGTGGACCTACACACTGCTCATCAAGCCATGCTGTGGTGGCGTCCCACAGAGAAGAACTAGAAGGACCTGCAACTAGGATAGACAACTATGTACTGGGGCTTTGGGGAGGAAAAAAAAGAGGAAGACTGGCAACAGATGTTAGCTCAGGGCCAATCCTACAAAAAAAAAAAAGATCAGTTTACAAAGAAACTAAGAAGCATAAACCCAAATGCATTAAGCATAATGCCAACCAAATAAATCTGCAAAGGAAAAATCTATTGGAGCTGCAAGGAGAAACTGATAAAATGCATTTTGGTGGGTGACTTTACTGTGCTTCTCTCATATTAGATACACCTCGTAGATTTTAAGTAGGATGTAGAACTAAGTAAGGACATAGAGAAATGAAATAATAGAGTAAATACTCTACTTAGTAAATATAATGAAAACTTTATATTTCTGGAACAGATAATACCCACTTTTGTGTGCCTATCCATAGAACATTTACAAAAAATCAAGAATATACTTGGATATAAAGAAAAAACGATTTTATGTTTTTTAACCTTAAATAATAAAATTTAGAATTAAATAATTTAAAAGGATAGGAGACCAATTGTGAAATAAGAAATACACGTTTAGATCAAAGAAAAAGTTTAAAGAAAAAAATGTAAGCTTTTCATAAAACATAGAAAAAGAAAATGGTTTATTATTCTAAAATGTATGGGTCATGGCTCAAGCTATAATTGCCACCATTTTTAAAGTAGAGACCAGGAATAAAAGAGTTTGAAATTTGTCCTAAGAAATTTGAAGAAGAACAATGAAACAAACTATAAAAACCTAAGAGAGATGAAAGTTGACTTTGTAAAACAGAATGCCAAAAAAAAAGATAGTTGAAATTGATACATACATCTTAAATCTGGTCCTTTGGAAAGACAATCTTGATTCTGATGAGCTAAAGAGAGAAAACAAAAGTAGACAAATTGGGAATGTGATATAGGAGAAATTAAAATGATTACAAGAAAACTATGTGCAATTCTATAGCACAAATTTGACCTTTGGGAACCTGCAAAGGTAACAATGAGCTGTTACTGTTTACTTACATCTGAGGGAGCTGAGGTGCTTCAGGCAGGGCAAGGAAGAAAGAAGCAAGACAGCTTGTGATGCAGAACTGGGAAAATGGTCAGGGAGTGGAGGCATGAACTGCTCCAGAAGAAGGTGGTGAGGGAGGAGTGTAGCCAAAAACAGCTTCAAACAGCAACGAGGAGTGATTGAATCCGCAGAATCTCTGCTCCAAACAGTCGAGAGAGCTATTCTCATAAGAACCGTAGCCACGTGGAAAAGAAAGCAGGGCTTTCTTAATCTGACCAAGCATGTGCTGACTCTAAATGTGGGCAAGGGATTCTAAAATGGGAGGCTTAGCCTGAGACCTCAAATGAGACCTCTTTCTTCCTGAATCTCTACCCGTTTCAACCTAAATCCAGGGGTGGTATCTTAAATCACTCTGATTTTAGCAAGAGCCGATCTGACCCGTGTCAGAGGACAAGAGGACAAAATTGAGCATGTTTTCCCTTAGTACCTAAGCCACTTTATCAGGGCAGAATCCTCGGCTCAAATACACTCCAGGAGGAGAGGCAACAAAAGTGATGGCCAGACTTCTTCCCGCTCTGGCCAACTTATCCATAAAACAAGAGGCGAAAGGAGGTAGGAAAATGCCCCACATGCAGGCATGCGGAAATAGGCAAGAGGATCCTGCCTGGAAAGGCTGGCCCTTGGGGAAGCTGCAGGAGACCGTGAGGGAGCCATTGCACAGTGTGGCAGAAGAACCTGGCAAAGGAGTAATCTTTCATTTGATTAATGAGTAAATGAGGCCCATTGAGGTAAAGTTATTGTCTCCATGATATACATGATCAGTCAGGGACCAGAACCAGTCTTATTGCCTTGCTGGCTGGTATTTTTCCCGGTGTTATGGTGCACTCATTTCTCTTTGCCCAGTGGCTATGCTGAACTCTGGGTTCAGACCTGGAGTTCCAGTCCTGGTCCACCACTAAGAGGCTGTGAGGTGTTGGGCAAGTTTCTGAACCTGTTTGTGTCCCAGTTTCCTCATATATCAAGTAGGGATAATGGTTTCTAGGGCTTTTGTGATAATTGACTGAGAAAATGGGTAAACTACTGAAAAACAGTGCCAGCCACATGCTAAGAGCTCAATAGATGTTAGCTATATATTTTTTTTTAAAAAGAGAACATAGATTTTTATTGTTTTCAAGACTTTGATGCCATTTGTTATTTAGTAAGTAGTGTAGTTGAAAATATGAAAACTAAAATTTAAATTCATTCTACTTGTTAAATTCATTCAAATTGAATAGACCTTGATAATGCAGTCAACTTGTATGTTCTGATTGTGAATATTTTATCCTTTGGAGTATCCTTCATTTGTAGTAAATACTGCTTTTGGAGCAAAGTTCTTCCAGAATAAAATGCTTACTACTTGAGGATTGTTCTTGTCGGCATTTTACATAATGTCTAATGGGATATATGAGAATTTCATATTATAAAGAACAATTGAAAGATGTTCTTCTGTAAAGACCACTGAGTAATACTGAAATAGCACTTTATGTGCTCCTTGCCTGGGTGCCACGCTGATCGCCTGCCATGTGCCCTGCTGCCCCAGCTTCATTCAGACTTCAGTTTTAATGCATACTGAGTTCAGATACAGAATATTGGATCTGATTTGCTCTTTGCATGCAGTTTGTTTAGATGTCTGCTGATTTTGCCTTTGACAAATTTAAATAAATAAAATTGATGTTTTTGTAGGATTTACTTTACACTCTTGTGCAGTGGGCTGGTGTTAAAACACAATAGCTTTTAAATTGAACTGCTTACAGAGTGATCTGTAAAATCTTTCTAGATGTCTTTCTATAACTGCTGTGGTCAGCTAGGAATCATTTGTTTTTGCAGGCAAGTTAATGGGTTAAAATGGCAGTGGAAACTGCCTTCTGGGTAGAAGGTTTAAAAAGTGCACTTAACCACTCACTCAGGGCACTTAGAATAAAGAATCAGGCAAAGTCATTTACAATCCAGATTATCTTTGAAAATAGTGAAAAGCAGAGGTTCATAATGAAAGTATTATATCATATGCCCACATGTGTATTATTAGGTTGGCTTGTTCTATTGTTCACTGTTCCTATTTATTCTGTAGTTGAAAAGACCATGGAGCACAAAAAGTGACTAATTTTCTTACTTGCTCTTTTTTCAGTTGCTTCAAATCTTTGAAAGTAGTGGCCGTGGATGCATAGTATCAGTGATATACAAATGAGAGTTCTATAATTTAATTGGGAGAGAAAGGGTGGGCTAGAATCTGAAGATCTTATGATACATATTCCAGCCAAATGCATGAAAACATTAGGTTTGTCAGTTTCCTAAGCTTTTTAATAAAGTACCATCACCAAAAGTTTGGTATAAATATATTTAGATTGATACTATTTCTTGTTATGGAGAGGTTTTCTAAGTTTTTTAAATATTTTACTTGGAAATTTTATTACCTCAGTTCTAGAACTTCTGAATGTTATCCAACACACCCACCACCTTGAGATTTTCACTGTGAGCATTAGAATGTATTGATTTTTAATCTTTTTCAAAGAGTTATATTTTAAACATATGCGTTATGAATGTTTAGAGTGTTTAAATACTGTTATTTTAAACTCTTTGGGTATATTAATGAATAGGAACTTAAACTTTTTGGGATTGTCTTTTTAATTGCAAAAAAGAATTATAAGTGTGTTACTGGAAGAAAATTACTTAAAGTGAGGTAATATATTGTAGTATGTCATAGAATTCTAATTTTTATACTAGCAATATATAATAAAGTATTTAAGAAAAATAAATCTAGCATAACTGGAATCTGAAGTTGCCCATATATTCTTATTTAGAGGTATCTTTCGTTACGGCAGGCAACTTGAATTGCTTCATACTGGAAAATTTAATGTACCACTCAATTATTGTGCTTTAGCCCAATTTAAAATAATAGATTGGGAGTAAGGTCTTAATGCACTGTAACCTTTGGAACATTAGGTATAACCTCTTTCTTTCCAGAAATCAGTATATAGTAAGGATATCAAGGTTTTTCTGTTTGTTTTTTTGAGGAAGATTAGCCCTGAGCTAACTACTGCCAGTCCTCCTCTTTTTTGCTGAGGAAGCCTGGCCCTGAGCTAACATCTGTGCCCACCTTCCTCTACTTTGTATGTGGGAAGCCTACCACAGCATGGTGTGCCAAGTGGTGCCATGTCCACACCCGGGATTTGAACCGGTGAACCCCGGGCCCAAGAGGCGGGAATGTGCGAACTTAACCGCTGCGCCACCGGGCCAGCTCCAGGATATCAGTTTTAGCATACTGCATGAATAGATGTGTAATAGCGTTTAGTACTAATTGCATAAGTATACTGATTTCTTCTCTCTTACTAAACTCATTGTAATATTAATTTAAAGATGATGCTGTTATCATGATATTTGAAAATATATACTTTAATTTTAAAGCTTTTTTGATGACCTGATTCTGGTGAAAGCTCCAACTTAGGAGTATCTTAATAATTTTATATTATTTCATAAAATGGGTGTTTTGAAGGAATTTGAGATGGTGGGTTTTGTGATAAACTTTTAGCTGTGCAAAAGTCCTATTGTCACTTTCTTCTTTAACAGTGATACTATGTACAGCTGTGAAACTATAATGAAAATATTAGGACTTTATTTGAGGAATTGGAAAAGAATTTCATAAAAAGAATATTGTCTCTTCTTGTGGTGCTACCTCTTAATGATAGTCATTGGCTTTTTCATTTATTATGAAAAGAAAATTTTCTATACTAGGTGAAAATGTCCACAGACGCTAATTTACATACCTCTTCAAATTCCTTTTGGAATAGGGGAGGATACAGATAAACCAATAGTAATACAGCTAATTTGCATACTCTAAAATGTTGGTGTTAATGGTGTTGATGGAAGGTTTCCAATTTGTAGCAAAGCAGTTATTTTTAAGAAACAAATTATATTGAAATGTACTTTTTAAAAAAAGTATATAATGACAAATGCAGTATTGGACAGATCTAACTTATCTTTATTTCTTTTGTTGATGGCCAAATAATAGACTAAGATGCATGATGTTAATAAGCAAGTCCTGATGGTCTTGTCAGTTTTATATGTTTCCAACACTGTAGATGCAAATACATAGAGGACAGTTTTGATTTGGAATCATAACCTTGAATGAATCTATTCCTTTTTCTTTATTATCCATGGATTCTCAAAACGTGGTTTACAGACCACCTGTCTCAGGAATCAACTGTGATGCTTCCTATAGCCTGGATTCCTGGGCCCCACCACAGAGCTACTGTCTTGGAGCTGATACCAAAACCCTACAGTTTTAATAAGAACCCTAGATGATTTTTATGGACATCGAGGTTTGTGAACCAGTGCCCTAGAGCAGGGCTCGGCAAACTTCTGTAAATTGCTTGATAGTAAATATTTTCAGCCTTGTGGTCTTTGTTGTAACTACTCATCTCTGCTGTTACAGCGTAAAAGCAGCAGGAGTAATTAATACACAAACAAATGTGTGTGGCCAGCCAGATTTGGCCCGCAGATTTCAGATCTCTGATCTACCTTTGCAGATCTACCTTTATGAAGCTGTTCTAAGGTATTATCTCTGAAGTCAGTTTTGATGAGATTTTTTGTGTGTTTATTTTTTGATAACTGAAGAAAATCTGTAAATATAAGAGGACTTCCTGGATATACATTAAATGAATTAATAGATGTAAAACCTTTATAAATTTAAAGGCTTTTCTGTGTTAATATTAAGAAGAGTGTGATTGTCTTATTGGTAACTATGTAATCTGCTTTTAATATAGGTTCCTGTGGCTAGAGCAAGTATTCTTTGGCTAATTGGAGAGAACTGTGAACGAGTTCCTAAAATTGCCCCTGATGTTTTGAGGAAGATGGCTAAAAGCTTCACTAGTGAAGATGACCTGGTCAAACTGCAGATTTTAAATCTGGGAGCAAAGTTGTATTTAACCAACTCCAAACAGGTAAGAGACTAATCTTCAGTCTACCTCTGTGATCTCTGCTTTCCTCTTTGCTCTGGTCAAGCAGCTGTGGCCTCTTCATGCATTAGGGGTGCAAGGAGATGCCATTCTAGTCTGGCAGGGGAGAAAAACAGATAAAAAATGAAATAGTATATGTTAAGTGCTGTAATAGAAGTACTGAGATATAGTGGAACTCCGGAGGAAAGAATTATTGAAAGTCTGAAGTAGAAGAAGGTGAGAGATCAGAGAAAGTTTCATAAAGGATAAGACTCTTGACTAAGGGCTTGGAAGGAGTGGAATGCTATATAGAATAAGGAAAGAGGAGAGCAGACGGTCAGTCATGAAACAGCTCGGTGCCTTCAAGAAATTGAAAGCTGAGTCTGCAAAGGTAGGCAAGGCCAGGACCTGGAGTGGCAGGTGCTATGGACCTTGTTCTCCAGGTGAAGGGAAACAGTTAAATATTTTTTAGCAGTGGTGTAATTTACCAGATTGCAGTTTAGAATATTCGTTTTTTAAGTCAGTTGACTCTTCGAGGAACCGTTGGTAAGAGGAATCACCTCTGTGTGTGAGGTATGTAGAATCACCTCCATGTATAAAATATGGGCTTGCCCATCCTTCTTCCTGGATCTGAATTGCTCTTCTCCACGAGTGGAGCACTCACCCTGATCAGTGAGACTGGCGAAGCTTCTTGCTCATTTGCAGCCGGGCCTCTTAGTAGGCTTTGTGGTCTGTGTCCTGTGTCTGTCTCTCTAATTTTTCCTTTCTCTCTGACGCTCACTTTGCCTCTGTGGATGTTTTTTCTCTGTTTCCCTCTCTCTGTCTCTGTTTTTGTCTCCCTCCTCCCCAAAATTCTCTCTGCCTAGTATCTTTCTAACATCCTTCACCCCTCCTCTCTCTCTGTCTGTCTCTCACACACACACCACCACCAGAGTCTGATGTGGGTGTCTGTCATTCTCTCTTTCCTCTCCCATCAGTGTTCTTCTCTCTCTTTTTGTGTTTACTGTATGTCTCTCTCTGTGTCTTTCTTTCTGCCTTCTCTGCCTACCCATAGGACACTCATTCTCTAGTGAGCTGATATTGGCCATTCACAATCTTCAGGCTGACTCCTCAGATTCACTTCTGTATGGTTGGGGATTGTCTTCATCCCTAATTGTGACATGAGTTGTATTGTTGTAACTTTTGCTGATTGGTGTACAAAATGTACCAAATAATTGTGAATATCTTGAGCGTATTTCTATATTTAGATTTTATCTTTACATTTTAAGTCAGTCTTTGAACGGAATCAGTTAATCATTTTCAAGTGTCATAGATTTCTTAACGTGATGAGTTATTTTGTAAAAACTCAGTGAAAGAAAGGGAACCTGTGTGCTGTTGAGTTTATTTTTTGATAAAAACTGTTATAGCCTCACACTCCCTGTGTTCACTAAATCCATGTGTTATTACGGAAGTCAGTATAACACCTAGAATATTATGATTGTTATGACTTCCTGTCTGGTTTGGCCACTGTAACTCTATCTTATAGATTATTAAAAAGAAAAGTAATGCAAAATTAATGTTAATCAAGACTGAAAGAGTTACGTCTTACAAAGCTAAGTGAAGGCTCTACTTTGGCCCTCCTCTTTGTAGCTGTCAGTACCCAGTAATGGAGTGTTGTACTCTGTTCAGAAATTGTAGAATGTAGTCCATGTCTTTTTATCTGGTGTATTTGAAGACAACATAGTTTGCGTGTAGATATTTTTTTCTTGAATGGTAGCATTAATTGAAGTTTTGGAACTCAGCTTCTGAAGTATTCTATTTTACATTTTAGAATGATATTTCTAGATAACCACAATAGACTCTGCCATCAGCTGGTGAAAACAGTGATATTTAGAAAATATACCAAATTTTCACATATATTTTTACTAACTAGTTTTTAAATGATTAAATATAAAAACAGATAAATGAAGGTGTCCTGTTGAGCTGTGCTCTGTTCTCCAGTTTCTCATTTCTCAAGAAAAGGAGTTTGAGAGAATTGATAAGTGAAGATTAGCATGAAAGAATGATTTCTAGGGGCTGGCCTGGTGACATGATAGTTAAGGTCATGTTCTCTGTTTCAGCGCCCCAGGGTTCGCTGGTTTGGACCCCGGGTACAGAGCTCCACACCACTTCTCAAGCCATGCTGTGGCAGTGTCCCACACACAAAATAGGGGAAAACTGGCACAGATGTTAACTTAGTGAGAATCTTCCTCAAGTGGGAAGAAAAAAGGAAGATTGGCAACAGATATTAGCTCAGGGACAATCTACCTCACCAAAAAAAAAAAAAAAAAAAAATTTCTAGCACCGTTAACTTGACAGCATTTTTAAGTTGTGTGGTTCGTCCCCATTGGATATGAGACAATGATTCCTTTGAGCTAAATGTAAAAAATTGTCTTCTGTACTTATTTATTTTACCGTCTTTAAAACTAAACTAGGGAGACTAAGCCAGTGTTCAGGGACTGGTTTGCCATGAAGTCCTGATTTTTTTTGTAGGTCTGACTTCCCTGTGGTCTAGACACTTCAGTGAGCATTTCCAGAATGTTTATTGATTATTTAGTTATAGAAAATGTCTGTGTTGATTTTTATAAGATTTAGCACATTGTGTTCATTTGTATGCTTGAGGAATAATTGAATAATAAACTTCTTTAATACCTTAAAATGTTTTTACCTGGTATAAAAAAGAGTGAAAAACTTCATCAACAGTCTGTTTTGGTACGGTCAAGTTTGCTCCTACTGGACTGACTCTCCCATAGAGAACAACTATAAACTCTGGAAAAATACAATAAATAACTACCTGAATTCTCAGAAGAGTAAAGAAAACCAGGAATTGACAGTTGGAAGACGGGAGGGGCACAGAATAAATTTCCCCACTTTTCTGGCTTTTATCCTGATGACAGGCTACAATTTGCACTATGCATGGAGGCTAAAACTCCAAAAGCAAACCCAAAGTCCTTCTGGCCTGAGAAAATAGAGAACGTAGTTCAAGAAAACCACAGATATTGGAAAGTTAGGAAGAATTCTAGAAATGAGAGAACCAGAGTGGAGGAGCCTCAAAATCTGTGAAGAACTCTGCCCAAGTCTCTGGCTGACCCCTGACCCAGACATGCACATAATGGATTCAGAGCAGCACAGCTAAGAATAATGGAGCTGAACTCAAATTTGAGCGCCAAAGAGACAGAGTTTGCACTTTGATCCCAGCCAAGTTAATTGCCTGCTAAAACAAACAAACAAAAATCAATACTCTTTTAAAGAGTATAACAATGTCCAGGGTCTCTACAATATAACATTCATAATGTCCAAGATACAATTCAGGATTACTCTACCTAACAAGAACCAGGATGAGAGTTATTGTTTAATGTCTATAGAGTTTTGATTTGTGAAGATACAAATATTTCTGGAGATGTATGGTGGCGATGGTTGCACAACACTGAATATACTTAATGCCACTGAACTGCACACTTAAAAATGGTTAAACTGGTAAGTTTTATGTATATTTTACCATAATAAAAAAGAAGAGGAGGAAAGTATGATCAATTTCAAGAAAAAAAAAAACAATAGAAATCAACCCTGAGATGACCCAGATATTGGAATTTGCAGGCAAACATTTTGAAGCAGCTTTTATAACTGGTCGGTGATATAAAGGAAAATATACTCACAATGAAGGAAAAGATAACTCTCAGCAGAGAAATAGAGACTGTAAAAAACAATCAAATGTAAGTTCTAGAACTGAAAAATACAGTACCTGAAAAATCAGCATCTTGTCTACTTTAATATTATGTATTCTCCACATTTTAATGCTGTCATCAAATCCTGTCTTGCCACTTACTAGCTCCATGCTTTTGGACAAATTATATAACCCATCCAAGACTCAGTTTCCTCATCTGTAAAATAGGAATTATGATAATATAGTCAGTTCTTTGTAATACAACAAATATGTTCTAAAAAGTCATTGTGCTTTACAAAATTGCACAGTAAAAACTACAGGGATTATTAGAAAAATGGATCTAGAGGCACAGCACTCAAAAACTTCATTGGTGACACATTAAAACAAAAAAGAGAAAGAACCTAATAAAAACAGGAGCACAATATTACACGTTAAGTGGTTAAGAAATACATACATACTAAAATGAGTATAGCTCTTTACCTTGAAAAAGACCTGAGGTTTGCTGGTGGAAATGGGTGTTGGAAAGGTTGTATTTGTGAGTTAAGTGGTGGAAGGAGAGTTAGTCTGCAGTCGGATGGAAAGTTGTACCACCACATGTGGCTGACTGTGGCCCATTACTTGTGTGGTGACATGAGGCAGATGTTGATGTGGGTGTGTTTGGCTATTCCTATACAACCCAGGTCAGCCTGGTGCAGTTTTCTTGTCTTAGACTGTTATTATATGAGTATGTATCCATATATAGTGTATGTTATTGTTCTGTGGACTTTGAAATTTTGAATAAGTAGATACTCTATGTATAGTTTTGCAACTTAGTTTTTTCACGTAATACTGTGTTTTTAAAATATTGACACATGTAGATATAATTCCTTCCTTTTAATTAACTGTCTCATTTTCTGTGAGACTGGCTTCTACTTTTCCACTGTTAGCAAAGAAAGTATTTCATGAGTATCTTTAGTACTTGTATTTTCTTTGTATCATGTTTTAGACTTTCTGATTCTTAGTGACAAGTTTTCTAAATCATAGTGATGTTTTGGGAATCCTCCCTGAAGTTAAAAGCAGATTCTGTCTCGCCCTGTGATTCGAGACTTTGGAGAAATCTATCCCCGTCTCTAGCCCCTTCAATGTGACTTAGCAAACAGGGTTCAGGCTCTGTGAGTGAAACCTCTACCCCTTTCTTGGGTATTTTTCTTGGCATTAAAAACCTCAAGTAAGTATAACATATAGAGGAAGAACTTACAGAAAACTTTTCAGGTTGACAAAAATATGGATACTGTTCAATTCATGAGATTCCCTCCAAGTCACATAAAGAATCCAGTTCAGTCGTGAAGTGATGAAATGATGAGATGGCACACTAGTCCTGCTTCGATTTGCCTCTGACATAAGTTAGGAATCCTGTGTAACTTTCCTTCATTTACCAAACACATTTGCCTGGATCTTGCTCTTTAAAAGTGACCACTGTATGGCACCAATATTATTCTTTGCTATGCTAAGTGCTGAATTCTGTATACTTGTTTATATTCCTTCAACTAAAAGTATATCTAAGCTGATTTTACGACTGTACTTTAAAAGACCTTTTTTATTATTTTGTGCTGACATTAACTATTTGAAGAAAGCTATTGTTTGAGCAAATATTTACTCGCTTATTACTTGTTGGAGTATTTAGGTGAAAGTATGATGCTCATATTTTGAGACTTTTTTTACATAATGAATTCCTAAATTTTTATATAGCATTCCCCTAAATTCATTTTTCCTATATCACAATGACTTAGAGTCAATCTGAGGAGAGTATAAGTGGTGTAAATAGTATCTGGACAGCATTAGCTATCAGTTGGTGCCAGTAATGATTCCTTAAATCTAAGCAGGAAAATTAACCTGAAATCAAAATTTAATAAATAGCTATATATAAGATATTGAATTTTCTCTTAGTAACAGTACAATTGTGTTATTCTCTTTGCTCATCTTGTATAATTTTATGAATAAAGCCAATTTAGAAGTACTATTTTATGTCCCCTCTGGTCTAAAGTTGAGCCTTTGACCATATTAAAACGCCATATTGTTTACTTGACCATTGTCTACTTTCTTCATAACTGTTGTGTAGGACAGATCTAATTTATGTCTTTTGTCTCAGTGTCCCATCCTGTTTAGGATTTGTCCCAAATTTTTCATTTTTAGTGAAGTAGTGTCATTAATAGTCTCATTAAAACAAGACACAGTAAGTTTGTAGGCCTCCACATTGTGCGTCTGACCTCTGCCGTGGTTTTGCTAGGGGCGTTTAACACACAAGTGTAGTCAGCAGAGGTTTCATTTTAATATGTGAAGCATTTAAATCGGAAAGACTTTGTCTTTCTTTCTCCAACTTTTTTGAGATGCAGCGTCATCTATATTCTCCCTTTCAGAGCAGCATGCAGGGTGTGTGCTGGTAAAATGAAGTGTGATCTCACAAGGCAGTTGGGAAAAGCTAACTCCTTTGCCTTTCCAGTGGTGGTGAGATAAGTGTTTAAGTGTTTCGTGTGCTGGCAACTTGATGTATCAGCGAGCTGTGCCGTGGCCTGTGTGAAGCCTCGGTGGATGGGGCTGTCAGTGGATGGACTCAGAGGAACACATGGGAGGTTAGAGGTTGGTTGTAGGTGAGCTATGTGCAGGAGTGAGAGACAAAACAGTCCTGCTATGGATCATGAAAGAGAGTGGTCAGAACACTCGCCACAGGAGCTTTGTCATTTATTGTGTAGTGTAAATCTAAAACCTATTTATTTTATTATTTGGCAGTTCTCTTTTTATTTTGTTATAAACTCAGCAGCAATAAATCCTTAAAAATGAAAGCGTATATTTAGTGAAGGATGAAGTACTGAATTTCTGCCTCAGTTCTTAACATGCACAAAATGTTTATCAACATTTACCATCCCCCGTGAGAGTTGTAGTGCTGTCACTGACCACGCAACAGCAGAAGACGTGCGAAAATCTGCTGAAAATGGGTCAGCATCTGTTTAGAAAGTTAGGAGTTTTTTAAAGAAGCCTGTGCCTCAAGATGACAGTGAAATATACACAGGTGCAGAAGATGTTTGCATCTTTCTCTGAAATGTGATCTCATTTAGATCAAATAACTGCTTTAAATTAACTTCGTTCATTTTTTATTCCAAGTTTTCTTTTGCATATCTGAAAAATGAGGCAATATCTGTTAACGTATTGGCTCCATTAGCAGAAAAAGGACCTAAACAATGCTGATTTTTCAAATAGAAAATCAATTAATTCCAATAATAGTTTGACTTTTCTCACTCAAAGCTTTTGCACATTTGTTCTGTCAGCCCTGTAAATGGAATCAAAGTAAAGCTTTTGGAAGTTTATTCTGTCAAAAATGCTATAAATGCTGTAGTAAACTTAAGAGCCCAACATGAAAGGTAAAATTACTTGTTTTTGCCAAAAGGATGTTGTCATGGAAAAATCAATGTTCTTATTAAATTAAGAAAACTATAGAACAAATATTTTGGGAACTGGTTGTGGTGCATGCAAACCTACACTGCTTGTTCTACCAATTCAAATAAAACTGTAATGGTCAAATTTACTGATATTTGATATCTATAGTTTAACTGAACTGCTGAATTCTTGTGATGAAACTATATTGAAAAAACATACTTCAGCATGATGGCGTGCTCTCTTGTACACAACACTCTTTGCTGCATGTTACCAACAGGGTTTTAGAAATGTGATTTTTTGAAAAACTGCTTTGTAAATTAACGTAAGTCCCCTATGTTGGTGTTTTTTTTTTTTTTTTTTTGCCAGGGGGATGGGAGTAGAAGGGAGTAAAAGAACCTTCTGCATATTGGCTAGATTTTTATTCAAAATCATTTGGGAATCTTTAAAATGTTCACCAAGTAGAGTGCCAAAACCTTCAGCTTTTGAAAATTTCTGCGCATAAGCAGTTCTTGGAAACGAATCTTGCAAACTGGAAGACATTGAAATATATCCTTATAAAAACAAGGGAAGAACTGAACAAATTAAGTGGTGCGAGCTCAAGATTTATTTTAGAAGTTCTGTCATTTGCAGTATCTCAGCTATTGTGAAGACTTTTTTTGATGGAGCTCCTATTTTTAATTGGTTAAGTTTATATTTTATATTAGAATGAAATGAAATTGAGAAGACAGTTGATTTTGCAGTTTCTAAATTTGGTGAAATATTCAAAAAAAAGTATGAGTAGAGAATTATTTTAAAGTTTGTCCCATAAAATAATTATCGAAGTGTCATTGAATGGGGAAAATTGAATGGAGGGGGAAAAGTTAAATATCTGGGCTTGAAATATTTACAGATTTCAACCTAAAAGGATTGAGAATGTCCTTCATTCCACAGAATTTTCTCTGCGCTCATCAGATTGTTCAGTACTGTAAAAAAAAAAAAAGGGAGGGTGTTTTCTCCATTAAAAATAGTATGTTTGGGGCCAGCCCCATGGCCCATGGTTAAGTTCACGCGCTCCACTTCGGTGGCCCAGGGTTTCGCTGGTTCAGATCCTGGGCGCAGACATGACACCGCTCATCAGGCCATGCTGAGGCAGCGTTACACATAGCACAGCCAGGGGCACTCACAGCTGGAGTCTACAGCTGTGTGCTGAGGGGCTTTGGGGAGAAAAATAAAAAAAAAGATTGGCAACAGTTGTTAGCTCACATGCCAATCTTTAAAAAAAAAAAGTATGATCTATAGAGAAGAGTAAGCTGAAAATGTCAACAATTTCATAATTATTGATCATAATTAAAATTTTGAAGAAGATTATAGACAATCTTATTTTTTAATAAAACCCTTCAAAATAATAAGACCATGTAAGAATACATTCTTTAGGAAATACCAATGACTTGGTATTAGTGACAGGTACAGCCAAGAAACTGATTGCAGTATGTGAATGTGCAGTGAATTTTCTGCTTATGTTTCTAATGCATCATTGTGTACAGATATGTTTTTATCTTTTAGAAAAAGTTTTATTTTTGAAAAAATATTTTTAGTAGAATTTTTATAAGCTGACCAATATAATAAAACAAACTTTACAGTCAATAAATGCATATTTTAAAAATTACATACTTTTAATTATTCCCTATCTCACTCTCAATAGTGTCTGTTAATATATTGAAATAGTTTAATTTCCTAAAAAGTAATTTTGGGGTTCAAAAATATAAGCAAAATGTATCCCTTCACTAGCTCAAAAAAAAATCACTGCAATGAGGAGACATTTTCTTTCTCTGATTTAATTTAGTTGCATATTCTATAATCAAACTTTTTTTATTATTATTTTTATTTATTTATTTTTTTTTTTAGGAGGATTAGCCCTGAGGTAACATCTGCTGCCAATCCTCCTCTTTTTGCTGAGGAAGACTGGCCCTGAGCTAACATCCGTGCCCATCTTCCTCTACTTTATATGTAGGACGCCTTGCACAGCATGACTTGCCAAGTGGTGCCATGTCCACACCCGGGTTCCGAACCAGTGAACACCAGGCTGCTGAGAAGCAGAGCGTGTGAACTTAACGGCTGGGCCATCAGGCCGGCCCAAGTTGCATATTCTAAATCTCAGCACTCAAGTGGGCTTTAGAATTAAGCTAGTTGTCAATTCTCACTCTGCATTTGAGAAAAATAATAGTTAGGTGTATTTCCCAGGTTATCCCAGCAAGTTAGTTACGCAGTCCGGTATACCACACATCCTTTTAAACTCTATTCCTCATTTGGTAAATATTTTGCTAATTATCTTTAAAAATGAATCGAAAGATTTTCCTTATGTGTAGTTGAACTAGTGTAGTCTAGTAATTAGTGAATAGCAGTTGTTAACCAAATTCAGAATAGTTCTGTTAACATTTTCACTTAGGTTTTTGTAGTTCTACTTTATTCCAACTAGGTTAATGCTTTTTAAATACTTTGTTATTGAAAGAAGGTTGCTTTCTATGCAAATCAATTATCTTAGCCAATTATTATTGTAAAAGAGTTGACCACACCGTTCCTGTACTTTGACTTATTGTTCTAGAATTGCCTTTGGCTCTGCCTGAATTGATTTCATTTTGTATCCGTTTCAATGTCTATAAAATGTTCTAATGTAGATATTTATTTTATTCCATATATTATGAATCCTATTTAATTTATAGTTGTATGTGTTAACCTTCTAAATTAAAATTGTGCTTTTTCAATAAAATAACTGGAGTTTAAAATACAAACATATTTTGTTAACATTTCAATTTTAGTTTAATTATTATTAAAATTATCTCAATATATGTTAATGTAGTACATTTAAAAATTGACTTAGAAAATCTTATTACAGTGTAAAAGCTACTATAATAAGTTGTTCCCTTACATAAATAAATAAATGACCAATATTACTAGAGGCTATAAGCAGCATGGGAAAAAAAAATGGATGGAGTCTTTTATCCTAGTTTTTAGAGGGCATCAGCAGCTTGCTTTTATGAAAAAGTAACAGCTAAATGCACTGCAAATAATTTGCAGTAATCCAGTTCAGTGATTCATGTGTCTGCTTTAATGGGTCATAATTCAGGGTGAAGTAACGGAGTGCAGTCAGAGTGCACACTCTGCTTATGCCAGGGACAGTATCTCTTCATAAAGCACACCTCAGGAGAAGCCGCTTGCCAGCCGCCTAATACTCTCTGATGTTTTGATGTCCTGCATATTTTTCCGATTAAGTTTTGAGTGCCATGTTTTTAGTTGTATTTCCACATTCATTATTCTCACGTAGACCCTTCAGCGGGTTTGCCATATATGATTATTTTTTTAATGATGCCTTTCTTTCCACTCCAGCAGTTTAATAATCTAGCACATGGCTGCTTCTCAGTGCTCAGCATTCACCTCCCCAATACTGAAGAGGACATGTGCTTTGGCTTCAAAATTCCATTTGCAGCGTTAGAAATGCATATTCCCTCTGGAACAACATTTGTTTGACATAACCATTCATTTTTATTACCTCTTTAAATATGTTTATCCAGAGTTATCAATAATCATAAATAACTGTATTCTCATCTTGTTCTGTTTTTTTCCAACAGACAAAATTGCTTACCCAGTACATATTAAATCTCGGCAAGTATGATCAAAACTACGACATCAGAGACCGTACAAGATTTATTAGGCAGCTTATTGTTCCGAATGAGAAGAGTGGAGCTCTAAGTAAATATGCCAAAAAAATATTCCTAGCACAAAAACCCGCACCACTGCTGGAGTCTCCTTTTAAAGGTATTATTATCAGAATATAACTGCAAAATATATGTTATCTAAAAAATTATGACAATATGTCCCATTCCTGACATGTTTAAAATTTATCTCTTAGAAAATATAAATGATTAGCGTATATAAATATATCAGTGTGTGCTTTCTACTCATTCATCCATTCTCCAGAGCAAGCTTTATATTAAAGTGTATATTTTTATAGACCTTATTTACCTAAATAATTTCAATCTTTTGATTTTATTTTTGTTCTCCCTAAGCAGTTTAGCTGAACAACAAATAAAAACTGTGTTGTTCTCAGACGTTGACTTCATTTCTCTTTTAAATAGATAGCTGTATTTAACAAGGAATGTAATTCATCTTAATAGTTGTTATCAATTAAATATTATATATACCCTAACACAAACTTTTTAGAAAGAATTATTTCATAAAAATATCCCTTTATGTTTGATTTTGTTTTTCACAAATGGAAATTGACTTATTTTTACCAGCTTTTTAAAAGGAGTAATTATTTTATCAGCTTAACAAGTAACCAGTATAGTTGAAATCGAATGATTATATACCTTAGTTTTCATGTCGTTTCTTGTTTAATTGTTGTAAACCAATAAAAAGCAGTTCAATTTTGTAGTAAAACTATTAAAATTCTGGCTGTGTTTGTGCCAAGACATGTATATGGATTGTTTAACTGTGCTGTCATTCTTAATATTCACAGTAAAGTAATTTTTAGAGAAGCTACATTTCAAAGCAACACCTCTAAACACACTGACTGATTAGCTTTTTTATTGACCATTATGGGGAGATTATTGTAATCTATGGACTGAAATCAGTTTTTTGACCTATGAAGAGCTTCCTAGTTTATATTTATTCCTTGACATTTGAGGCGATGTGCCAATTACCTCGAGCTCTGATGAGGGTTGTTCTCTGTTACGTACGACGCATATTGTTTGTTTTATATTTTCCTCCATTTTAATAGATAGGGATCATTTCCAGCTTGGCACTTTATCGCATACTCTCAACGCTAAAGCTGCTGGGTACCTGGAGTTATCTAATTGGCCAGAGGTGGCGCCCGACCCGTCAGTGCGAAATGTAGAAGTGATAGACTTGGTAAGTTGACCTTTCTGAAATTAATTTTGTCAAGCCGTGGGAGATTCTAGAACAACTATTGTTTAATATAAAACCTTTTTTGGAAGATTGAGAATTGAAAATTGTTCCTGTATTTCTAAATGTAATGTGTTGGATGTGTCTCACTATTATGGGAACTAAACATTGTAGTATTACTATGCCATTGGACGTGTACTGTTCCTTTGCTTCAAGGAAATAGAGAATTGAATTCTCTGCATCGGTGCCACCCACATTTGTGGTACTGCATTTCTATCTGTGTAGATTCAATTTCTAGGGTACTTAGTTTCATAGGATTGAGCTTTTTCTATTACATTTAGAGATTTGTAAGCTTCCTGTCAATATTTTTCTATGTAATTTTTGCTGTTCTTTTCCAGAAAAACCGTACAAAGTGTTCTTCTGGATTTTCTGGTGGACCTGTTTTAAGTGAAGGCTACACATAAATAGGGAGCATTGTCTACCAAAAATGTCCTTAGACAGGGTCACAATTAAAATGAATAATACATTGCTTTCACATTAAAAACAGAAAACTCTATATAAATCTAGAGAAGTAGTATATCAACAAGAAAAGTTGAGAGGGGTCTTCTGATTGTCTTTAGAGATTGATTATGTGAAATATATTCAGTACTTTTTTAAATAGAATTAATTAAAAAAACAATTAGATATTACATTCTGGATGCTTTTTTGGTAGAAAAGAGATATTGAACTAGGATCCAGATAACCAGAGTTCTTTACCACTAATTCCTATGGGAAAGTCAGTTAACCTCCTTGCCTATTAGCTTTTCCATATACAATGGAAGAAAATCTTTATTACTTTAAATAGAAGAATTTCTATAATGGGCGTAGCCATGTAATTTGATCCTCTTAAGAAATATGTTTCTCCTAACTGCTCAAACTTATCCTGGCTTTTGGAGCATGGCCGGAAGCAATAATAACTAACGAATGGCTTCATTTAGCAAACTCTGGCAGTGTACTTTGATAATGCTTCTCAAACATTGTCTTGTTTAAACCTCATAATGATTATAAGTGATAGTTACTGTTATTCCCATTTTGCAGATAAGGAAGCTGAGGTTCAGAGAACCTGAGTAAATTGCCCAAGGTCACACAGCTAGTAGGTGATGGAACTCGGATTCCAACACCAGATCTGTCTGAATCCGTTGTTCATGCTCTTTGTTATTGCATTTTATTATGGAACATGAGGAGAGGAAGTTTGAGCTTGTTTGCAGATCTGTACTATCCTTAGTACTCAGCACCATCATTTTCATGTTGTGACAAATTATCTCTATTTAGAGATGATTTTTTAAAATGTGAAAGTTATTAAAACTAATCGCATATCTCTTTCTCCTTGCAAATAATTTTGTTGATTTTCGCTCAAATCTACATACTCTTAAGTACTCTTCAAAAAGATTGGCTTGTTTGTGGAACTTTTGGTCAGATGCTGGAATACAAAGAGAATGTTCTTTGTTGTGATTCTTTCCCCAGATGTACTCTCTCTCCTAATTTCTTATTATGCCTGTTGGTTGTTTTTATGGTTCCGTCCTTTTTCATTATTGGGTACATAATGTTTTGGCCCCAGTAGAACCATCCTTTTATCCTCCCACCACGTCCACCCTGCCCCTCCTCCTTGCTGCCCCATTCCACCAAAAGACATAAAATAAAAATAGTTTATCTTCTCAGAAATTGAGAGCAATGCTACGCAATTTAATTTGTTCTCAGCAGTACCCTTATATTGGCTGATAGATTGGTTGGCTGGCTGGCTTCTTCCATTTTCATGTGCTCTTTTAAGCATTAACTACCTTATAGGGACAGTACTTAAATAACCTATTTTCTTATGTTCATTTCACCTGTCTAGTTCAACAGAGACAAATTGATTTCTTTTTCATTTTGCTGACTACCTTCTGGAAATTAATAATTGTTAACTTATTATGGAGAATAATTATAACTGATGGAACCCAGTTGAGGAAAACTGTCACTATCCATTGATGCCATGCAGAAAATAATTTCAATCTATTGGTCTCTGGACATACTGGCTTAGAATTATACCATAAGAGATACAATTAAATATAAAAATAATGTACATAGTTTTATTATCTAATGCATCTTCAACAGTGCAGAAAGTCGTGTTCATACAGCCTTTCTGGCCTCTCCCTGTACCTCACCCCCCTCCAAAGTCACATTAATGTGTTTCATGTACATAATACACTGTGTTATCCTAGTTTTACTATAAAGTGATCTTACAGGGTCCCATCTCATTACTATGAAATATAACTTAGTAAGAAAAATGGCCTTGGTTTAGATAATCTGATATTTTAATCAAAACAACAGGAAACCTGGTCATATTGACACTAGAAGTCACTTTGAATTACACACTACCATTTCCAGGATATCAGATATAATGTGTGTTTATATTATGATAGCAATAAGTTTTGGAGATCCTTTAGAATCTTTTTTGCTTAGTTTTAGAAAATCCTTTTCTCCTCAGATGCAGAAAGACTATCTTTTGCATATCAAGGGTATTTTGCTTTATAAACACATCTACTATCAATATTTTCTCCCTCATAGGAGCTTTCAAATTAGTGTTTCACTATTCTTTTCCTCTTCGTTGCCCTGTTATTCTTTTGTTTAGAATTATGTAATTATCATAGTGATAAAAGACCATAACAAAAATTAAAATATTTTTATTGTTAGTCTTTGCCTTTTGAAACCTAAAACTCCATGAATAGAGTCCATGGCCATGTCAAGAGAATTTGCCCCTTTGAACATAGAAGCCTAATTTTCCTTATTGATTTAGTGTTAGTTACTCTGAAAGCCATAGTGTGGTTAAGTAATTATTTCCGTGCAGTCATCTGACATAGTTTTTATCAGACGTCAGAAAAATATATTTGTTTAGATGTAAGAAAAATATGAACTTCAGTATCTACTAAGTATAAGAGAACTTGGTTTATAGAATACTAGCTTTATTCATATTTGGAGGGCAGAGCATTTAAAATTTATATAAAAGGAAAGCAGTCCTGCTGATCTTATGTAAGTATCTTATTCAAATATATTCACCTAACTTTTACTCATTTTTATATTATTGTCTAGATAGCAATTTTCCAGGTTACTGAAGCTTATCTTCTTAAGCAACATACATTAAGCCCTGAAGCCCTCTAGACCGGTGGTTTTCAACCCTAGCTGCACACTGTAATCGTGGAGATCTTTAAACAAAACAAACCTATGTCAGGCCTGCACCACACCAATTAAATCAGAATCTTAGGAGGGGAATCCCAGGCATTATCTTTTTAGTATTAGTATTTTTATTGTTTGTATTTGTATTTTAAAAAATATTCTCAGGAGATTCTGACGTGCATCCCGTGCTGAGAACCATTCTTGAGTAAGAACCTCCGTCATGCGGTAAATTCCTTTACAACAAATGTGTCCTCCAGCAAGCGGGCATGCAGCAGAAACTCAGTTAACAGTGTGATAACTACATGAGTCAACCATTTTTGACCTTTTAAAAAGTGTACCTTTCCCTCCCTTTAAAAGAGAATATATGAAACAGGATTTAATTTTTTCTTGGTGAGTCAGGTCACCATTATGAAAACAATTTATTTTACTTTAATACACTGTATTAATACACTTTACTACAATTTATTTTACTTTAATACACTGTATTAAAGTCTTTAAGGAGCTATTCACACAACTGGTAATTATTGTGCCAGACACTCTTGAGATAGATGAGTGTACAAAATCTTTAAAAATGCCTGCTCTCCGGAAGCTGACCTTCTGGCAGAGACAGACTGACACTGAAAATAAGTATATGAATTATATAGTATGTTACAAAGTAACAAGTGCTGTGATGAAAAACAAGATTAGAGCAAAGCAGGATCAAAAGTGCCCGGCATGGGAGGTTGGAATTTAAATAGAATGGTCTCCCTGAGGTGACGCTGTGTGGACTTGAAGGAAGTGAGGGAGTGAGCCATGCCGTCCTCTGGGGGACAGTGTGGGGAGTGGGAACACCTGGGAGAGGGCCCTAAGGTGGGAGCACGCCTGGGGGGTTTGAAGGAACAGTACCGAGTGGCTGGAGCAGGGGGCAGGAGGGAGAGCGGCAGCAGGAGGCCGGAGAGGCATGGGGGAGGCCGGGGAGGCCCCGGGGAGGCAGGGTCAAGGTGGGCGGAGCAGCAGACTGGTAAGGACTTGGGCTTGTTCTCTGAGTGAAATGGGGAGCTGTTGCAGGTTCCAACCAAAGAGGGGCTCGATCAGACTTTGTTTCCAGTAGAATCATTCCAGTTGCTGTGTTGAGCACACTTGGAGTGGGGCTGAGGGGTGGGAGAGAAGCAAGAAACCAGTTAGGAAACGGGCAGTAATCCAGGAGCAAGATGGCCCTGACCAAGGAGGTAAAGGACCAAGGTGGCTGAAGGCTTTCTTGATGCATTAGAGGTTTGGGTCAGGACAGAAAGAGAGAAGTCAAGGATTACCCAAGGGGTTAGGCTGTTGAAATGGTTAGGGTTATTTCATCCTACTCTAACTATTTTCTTTTTTTCTTTTACTTCAGTATTTTTCTTTTACCTCAGCTGTGAATGTGCATTTCTGATTGCTGTTATTGTCTACCTCTAATTGCCCTCACTTCTTCTAGACTCTATTATTTCAGTTTAAATCTTCTATAGACCAACAAATAGAAAAGTGTTTAAAATTGTGTGTATTACAAGGTTGTTGATTTAACGTAATAGGCTCTGAGTGTTTGTGTCCCTCTATTTGGGAGTGAAGGGGACTCAGCCCGAATGCCAGGACTTCTGACAGTTGCCTTCTCTCTTTTTTTTGAGGAAGATTAGCCTTGAGCTAACAGCTGCCAATCTTCCTCTTTTTGCTGAGGAAGACTGGCCTTGAGCTAAAATCCATACCCATCTTCTTCTGCTCTATACGTGGGATGCCTACCACAGCATGGCTGCCAAGCGGTGCCATGTCCACACCCGGGATCCGAACCAGCGAACCCTGGGCCACCGAGAAGCGAAACACGCAAACTTAACTGCTGCGCCACTGGGCCGGCCCTGCCTTCTCTCTTGAGGCCTTAAACTTTCTTCTGGGTTCACAGTGTATTCTGAGTGAGTTTTCCAGAAGACGGAATCCCTTCATCAGAATTTGTTTATATTTACATTTTTACGATTTTTTTTTAAACAGGCAAAAGAATGGACTCCAGCAGGAAAAGCAAAGAATGAGAATCCTACTAAGAAATTTTACTCTGAGTCTGAGGAGGAAGAGGACTCTTCTGACAGCAGCAGTGACAGTGGTGGGTTTATAATTTATTGGAAAACATTGGTCACTATAGATTACATGTTATGCCTCCAGCAAAACGATGAGACCTAGTTCATAATATTCAACAAGTGGGTTTAAATAAATTTTGTACTATTATAATAGTCCTTTTCATTTACATGTCACCGATTAGTTTTCAAAGTAATGTCTAATCCCTTCTCATTTGGAATTGCCTCTTGAACACAGCTAATAAACGTTAGAGTTGGAAGTCATGCCTTTCTGAATTCTAACCCACACTGCCTGTTATATTCATTAGTGTATTAAAAAACATGGGTTTACATTTGATAAGCCTTTAGTGGGGCCTTTAAAGTAACTTTGTTTTGAGCCAGCCCTGATGGCCTAGTGGTTAAAGTTGGGCGCTTTCGCCGCTTCGGTGGCCTGAGTTCATTTCCCTGGTGTGGAACCACAACACCTGTCTGGTCGTCGCCATGCTGTGGTTGAGGCTCACATGGAAAAACCAGAAGGGCTTAGAACTAGGATATACAACCATGCGCTGGGGCTTTGGGGAGTTAAAAAAAGAGGAAGATTGCCAACAATTGTTAGCTCAGGGTGAATCTTTCCCTGTTAAAAAAAAAAAAAAGTAACTTTGTTTTGTAAAAATGTGAAGTTTATTTTAAACATTGAGCAATCTGTTCCTCATCTATTTTATACTCTTCTATTTCTACATGAACCTTTATAGAGAGAAAGCTAAAATTAATAAATCTCTCAGATATTATAAAGAAACACAGAACGGAAAAGATTGAGGGCTACCATATACAGTGAGAAGAATGCTAACTGGGAGGGATGTAGAAATGCTGGGTTTGAGCTATGCAGGTTGAACAAGGCGCTTTCCTTTCTCTGCATCTGATCAGTGGAGGGGTAGAGTTAGGTGCTCTTTAGGTCCCTTCAGTACCAACATTCTGTGAGTGATTTCCTTAATGAAAAGCGTATTGGAGTCACTTTCAAGCACTCTGATTAACAGTTAACCTAATAGATCCATCTCTGACCCAAGATCAAATGAATCTCTTTCTTTTAAAACTTTCATTCCTGGGGAGCCAGGGCCCTTGACCGTTACTTGGTCCTCTACCTTAGGTAATTCATGTTTACCTGTTTCTCCTATCAAAATCTTCATTTTCAGTATCTGATAGATTAAACTGCACTGCATTAACTTCTGAAGGAATAGGGTGAAAAGTGGAGAAAATACTTCAATCCAGAGAGTTAATGCTAAAAAATATGGAATTTCAGAACTATTGTAGACCATTGAGAAAGATCTGTTTGTACAGTTACAAGTGTACCATGTGGATATTTGTCTCTATCCCATTTATGCGTGAACTCATGCCTGTTCGTAGGCTAAGCTTTTTCAGGATGTATTTGAAATATTGCATTACCATGAAGAGTTGATGGGTTCTCTGAGTACATGCAGCAGTGCGTCATGTGGCAGGAGCGCAGAGGAAGATAGCTTTTCTCAATAGAAGTTATGAGATGGTTTTCCCAGTGAGCAGGTCTTTTTGAGAATAAACAAATTTCCTCAAGGATTTTACTAACTTGAAAATTTAAATAGTGGTATCTGAAGTGAACTGGACCCACTCAGCCACGGGGCTGGCCCCACATAATTTCTACATGAAACATTTAAATGTATAACTCCTCAATGTAACTTTATCATCTCTTTGACCTATGGAAAACTCCTATAGCAGCTAAAATAAGTAATAATTTTTTAATTGTTAATTTTGTTTATTGCCTTTGACTTTAGAAATTTTTGGAGATGATTTGAATGAGTCATTTCCCTTTCAAAATTTGTTCCTAAGAAGATTTGACTGTTGCCTTCCTCTTTTCTAAATAAGATTTCCCATTTTCAGTAGAGGAATTAAAAATTATTTCTTTATCCTTACATCATCCTTATGTCATTCTTAAAGCAGTTTTGGCCATAGCTAGATTCTTATGGGTTTGAAAAGCGAGATTCTCTCAAATTTGGGTTACTTGGGTCATCTTTCCTTTACTTTTGCCTACTCATTCGTTATCCGGGTGCCTCCTCTGTCCTCGGGAGTCCCTCCGCGCCCCCTACCCCGGGGCTGCCGAGGCCTGAGTGCCAGAGCGCAGACGGAGAAGATGTTGAGTAACGGGGTCCACTGAACTAGAACTCAGCACCTGGTTCATTTGTGGTGGATACTGACATTGCTTGTGTCCTTCTGTAGAATTAAATGGCTATAAAGTGAAGAGCATCTGGTTATACTTTTCAGGTAGCGAATCTGGAAGTGAAAGTGGAGAAGAGGACGAGGAAGGGGACAGCAGTGAGGACAGCAGCGAGGACTCCTCCAGCGAGCCCGAGAGTGAGAGTGGACGTCAGTCAGACACGGAAAACAGAAGAGTGGCCAAGAGGAACTCCAAAACCAAAGGAAAAGGGTAAACTCTTTTGTCAGAATTTCCTTCGGTAAATATTCTGTGATATTTTCCCCCAAGCTAACATTTCCCTTTAATTCATAGAGTGAGTGAGAAAAAGTGTGTATTTTTTCCTAAACAGGTATTAAATCTTGTAAAATTAATTTAAAATACTCGTTCATGTTATTCTCCTACTTCTAATGCTTAGTTTTCGTTTTGAACTTGAACAAATCTTGGAGTTACATTTTGAAAATTGGTGTAACCTTGGAAGGCTGAGTTAAGTGATCAAGCAGTAGGTATGAAACACTTAATTACCTTTTGTAGCAATTTTGCTGAGGGCTAAAATTAAATCCTTCAACAGTTTGCCATTATGTAACTAAGACAATTGATTTTTCTAAATAATGTTATATTAAAAAGATTATGATTCAAATATTAAAGTCAAGAGCTGTGAAGGAAGACGGTCACGAGATATCTACGTGTTAGCGCTTTTTAAGATCTCCCATTATCAACAACATTATCGTGTATTAAAGTGTCATTAAAATCCTGAGTAATTGGGGCTAATACCTTGGATTGTCTGAGTCTGTTTCCCCTGCTGCTGTCAGTGAGTGGCCTCTGCAGACATGATGGCCCTTTCCCCGGGAGCCTGCTGCCCGCTCCCTTGATGAGCTTGCAGCCCAGCTCAGTCGTGGCTGACAGCACTGATGGGGCGCCGTACGCTCTCTGCTCCTTTTATTACAGACAGTAATTAAAGCAGCTCGCCCTGCCACTTCCATAACAAACACAGCATAATGCCCTAATTATGACTTTATTAATTTAAGTCAGGATTTAATGATTTTAAAAGTGATTTATATTGTTTTTCCTGTTCAGAACAAATGAAATCTGTAGGTTAAATTAATACAGGCTTTTCATCATTGCAAAGTTAAAAAGCTAGTTACCAGTAAATTCTTTTCATTAGATTAACATCTGAAACTCTAAGCAGTAAGGTAAACAGTAATTACCCATCAAAATTGAGTGATACATAACAAAATAACACTTTTACCTTTAAAATCTTATCTTGAAAGCTAGAAGTTAAATATACTCAGAATCGTTTACTTGTTGCAGCAGAGGAGTTACTTGGTTTGTAATAACCTTTTCTTTGAGAGAAATTAAACTTCTGGTTTCATATCAGAATATCTATGATTACATAGTTTATAAAAAGCATCTTATTTCTAGGGAGGAAAGGTTTTGTTCAGTGCGCTGCATATCCTTTCAGATGGCAAAAGTCCGTATGCTGGAAATTTATAATCATGTATTAGTTTCATTATTGTTTTTCTTCAGAAGTGGACTTTTCTCTTTACCCCTGTTTGAATTGAAAAGAATTGTTTATTACACCAAAGGGAATCTCAGATACATTCTAAACCTTATGTTTTTAAGTACATGTTTTAACTGCTGAATTGGGGATAATAAATTGCCATTCTTTGCTAGGGAAAAGAACGACGGCATATTTTTGTGTCATCAAATATAATTGCATATGCTCTGAGATGTTACCATGACTCCATCTTTAATAAACAGCAATCGTATTTCCTCCACAAAAATCAATTCTAGGAAATATCGATTCTTCCCTTGCCTCTCCATTCTCCCTCCCCCCATTTTTTTCTGCCTATCAGAGTTTTTTTTTAACTTTGCTGGTATAACTGTATGATAATTTTTTAAAAGTCCAAGGAGCTTTAAGTATCTTTAAAAGCACCCCTTAGAAATCGTAACTGTTTATGACTAAATTGAGTTTTGTACTCCGAAGTATTTTCCTTTGAAGGGAGACAGTATGGTGTAGTGGGAAAATCTGATCTTTTGAGTAGGACAGACTTGAATTCAAATTCCAATTCTGCCCCTCCTGACTGTGTGTCCTTGAGCAAGTTCCTTAACTTTCCTGAATACTATAGGATAATAATGCACCCAGTAAGACTATGTTGGAACATTAGATAAATTAGATAATTGCTATGAAGTGCCTGACACTGCCTGGCACAAGATAGATTCTTAGAACAGGACACACGCACAGAGACACATGCACGCACGTATACACACACACACACATGGTAAAGAGAACTGAACCTTCAGTTTTGAGAAAAGGCCACCAGGCATCTCCTCTGGCTGTCTCACGTGTTATTCCTTCCCCTTGGAGACCCTCCCCCCGGCCCTTCTGCCTGCCTTATTCCTGTTTCCCAACTTGGTGTCTCTTCCTCCAGGAAGCATCCCCAACCTTGGTACATTTGTTTAGATGCTCCTCCAGATGTTCTCATGACACACTGTACTTTATAATTTATTCCTTAACCATACTTTACTGTCCCTGCCACCTTCCTTCCCTGTGTCCTCCCGGGCACTGTCGACTCTGTGAGGGAGGCCTGTGGAGATCATCTGTGTCTCACAGCCAGTGTTATCCTCAGCACCTAAGGTAGTGCCAGCAATTGGTGGGCAACCAGTAAATATTTGTTGAATGAGGGGTGAGTTACACACGGCGTCAGCACTTAGGTGTGATCGCTTGGTATTTTAAAGTTTATGTTGATTATCTTACATTTTTAGTAAGACAGTACATTCAAAGAATTCTCTTTTGAGCTGGTTAACATTTTCTCATATAATATGTTTAAGGGTCACATTTGGGAACACATGTTAAGTAATTTTCTGGGACATAAAAATCTGTAAAATGCAAGTCTATTTTAGCAAAAGTAGATGTATAAATATTTAAATTTATTAATGAACATTTAGTATTTTTGAGACAGCATTTTAAAATCTGCCTAGGTGTCTTTGCAGTTGTTGCTCTTAGCACCTAATGTATATTCCTGGTAACTCAAACATTTAATTATTAATTATTTTCTACTTATGATATCATTTAGTGGTATTTTATGACTTTTGCATTTGAAGTATGTAATGTGGTGTTCGTTTTGAGTGCATTCTGATCTATTTGGTTATGGCTAATACTACTTTATTATTATTTCATTAATATGTTCTAGAATTTTAAAACCATTTTTATTGTCTTTATGTATCCGAAAGAGGAAATGATTCTCGGTGAAATGCACTTCTAGGAAAGGTTCTGATGCATAGGCAAGATGGACAAATGGCGATGTTTGCCATTTGGTTTTGTAAACTACTTAGACTTGTTTATATATAGTATTTAAAGTTGATATTTCAAAAATTTTTATTATGCATAGTGATTCTAAAGATGGGAAGAAGGAAAATGAAAAATCTAAAACTTCAGATTCTTCCAATGCCGAGTCCAGTTCAGTGGAAGAAAGTTCTTCAGATTCTGAGTCAGAGTCAGAATCTGAAAGTGAATCTGAATCCAGAAAAGTCACCAAGGTAAGAGATTACACATTTCTTATAATTGGAAGTAAATATTCTTAGAGCCTTTTCCCAATTAAGAGTAAATATTTCTGAAATTGAGTATTTTGTTGACAATCAAGAAACTAAGAAAGGAATTTAACATTGTCACTGACATCTAAAATAAACACCATCTTCATTCATCCACACCTGTGGTTTTATTTTATTTTTTCTGATAATCACTTCCTTTATAACTCAACCCTGCCGGGAAGTTAGAAACTTTTTTGAACCTGTCCTTTGTCACTGAAATTCGAGAGCTCAGTGTTAAGAGTATGGCCTTTTTTGTTCTTGGCTAGCATGTGACAAGGAGGCTTTTGCCAAAGGGGGAGTAAAAGGATGTCACAGAAATAGTATTGAGCAAAGGAATATAAATGCACCTGCTTCATCAGAAATCTAGAGTAATATGCTTTTTAAAATCATTTGGCATTTTTGATAATAGAATATTTTAAAAGGTTTAATTAAAGTGTATACATTCTTTAACTAGTTAATAAGAATGCAATAGCCGTGTATTTAAAAAGAAATGCAAGAACCGCTTGTGTAATAGAAGGATAATGCTTGTTATAATATTTGTAACACTGAAACTTGTCTGCTTAGCAGCAAAAACCAAAAGTATAAATTGCAAAAATGTAGTTACTAATATAAAATTCGAATCTAATACCTATGGTTATTACTTCCTTCCTGTAAATGGGTCATGTGGATGCTAGGCTTCAAATGCAATAGTTTTTATAAATAAACTCTATTATTGCATATGTTGAAAATACAGTTACACCTTGTCTTTTGTTGAATTCAGTTTCTTTTTAACCTAATATTTTTTTCATTTATTTGTTCTATCAACTTGGATTTCTTTAATAAGTCATCTGAGTAGCCAAGGATGAAAATGAATTCATTGAAGTAGGTCATTGCCCTCCCCCATCCAGGGATTTATTGTTAAAGAACAAGCATATTAAAAAAAAGAGTAAAGAACAAACACCTTAAAACCTGGCTAGTATTTGTCTCTTATTTTAAATATTCTTGCGTAGAGTAAAACCTATTTTAAACTTGAATTTATATTTAAAACTTGTGTCTATCTATAGTGTATAATCTGAGGTTTCTATTTTTCAAAAATTCACATAAAAATCTTAGAAATTTTTAGGTTTATTAATTTGACCTCTCATAAAAACTTAACACATAGTGAATTTGATATCATCTCATTTCCTACTTGTGTTAAATTACAAAAAAAATTTAAGATGTATTTAAAATAAAGGAGCTTTGGAAATTGACGCTAAGTGCAACCCAGAATAAGAAATCAGTGTTTTTAAAAATGACTAAACAAGAAATCAATGAATGTCAAGTGAGTGGAATTAAAGTGAGTTATTCTTACTAAGTTTTCTAAAAGTTGAAAAGTTGTAGACTTTAGTGCGTATATAGTATTAGAAGCAGTGCTTTAGGACCCCAGTAAAAAACCACAGGGGTTCCCCAGGTCAACGGTTCCTTTTGTTTCTTCTTTGTCAAAAACTTCCAATTATCAGATTAAATCTCTTAATAATTGAAAGTATTTTACTGTAGAACATCAGTATAAAATTTCAAAGTATTGCAATGAACCAAGACTCTTAAGAAATTCAGGTTTTACTCACATTGTTGATAGTTTAGTGTCTGTGTTTTGTTTGTATGTCTTGTTTTCTCTATAGTAGAATGCCTTTCCTGTCTGTAATAGGCAGGTACGATTGTTTGTTTTAATTTATCACTTGGGATAGTCTCCACCTTGGAGCCAACATAACTATGTTTTTCTTTCTCTTTCTCTCTCAGTGATTTGGAGTGTGCCATGAAACTATAAGTGTACCAATTTTCTAATAATGGGCAACTCTGTAATGGTAGAAAAGTCCTCCTTGCACCAAGTATTGTGGCTTCTGCTCTAAATTATGAGTAATGAAGGCAGATGGTGGGTGCTTTACCTTAATTTAGCATGACAGTATGTTAGTGCTGGAAATTCATATGCCTTAAATCAGCAGCCCAACCACATCTGTACTTTTACTCTTTTTCTTCCTTTTCTTTCATTTGGACAATATTTTTGTTTTGGGGGTATTGTGCATGAAAATTAGACCTTGGAGGTACCTTGAATGAATGGCTTTGAAAACAGTTCATTTTATGGTGGTCCTATGATATAGGTATAGTGTTCAACTTGTTGGAAGATAGTATCTTTATGCTTCAGTTTCCTCATCTGTAAAGTAGAAATGCTAATACCTACTCTGTTTCTTTCAAGTGCTTTTATAGAAAATCAAATATGAAAGATCAATATAAAGTACTATATAAATATAAAACAGCAGTGTTAACATT
Source organism: Equus quagga (assembly GCF_021613505.1). Lineage (NCBI taxonomy): Eukaryota > Metazoa > Chordata > Mammalia > Perissodactyla > Equidae > Equus > Equus quagga. The sequence continues at coordinate 128,937,624 of NC_060273.1, forward strand.
TTTTAACTTGAACGTTAATTCCTTGAGAGACCAACAACATTAGATTTATAGAACACCAATCCTAAAAGGAACTGAAAATTTTATCTAACTTATGTCTCCTGCATTTCTTCCGACTCTTTCTATACCATTCAAGTCGTAAGTGAATGTTCAGGTATGTCCCCTCACCCGCAGCCTGTGATCTCATCCACTGTCTGCAGAAGACTCAGCTGCCCTCCACTGTGAGCATCTCCGGCTTCTCTCTGCTCTCCGACGCACAATCTCTATTTACCTTCCTTTTTCTTTGACTGTGGCTCTGAGTAAGTGATCCCCGTCCACTTAGTCAAGAATAAGGCCTCCTTCCTTTTGGCCTTGATCTGCTGATAATCATCTGCCTCCTTTGCACCTTCAGTGTTGCTCCACTAATGCCTCCTCTGCCAGCCAAAGCACTCAAGTCTTCCCAGCATTTAGAGAGCGAGAGGGAGGAGGGAGTGGAAGAGAGAGTGTGTGGCAGTGAGAGTTTAGAAAAATAATCTAGATATGCTCCATCCACTACCTTTTAACCCAGTTATTTCTTAGTCCCTTTTAGATTGGTTTCCACTCCTGTCGCTTCCTACAGGCGTTGCTCTCTGAAAAGTCAACCATGATCTTTCCCCAAACCCAGCAGCCTTCTCTTAGTGATTATCCTTCTTGATCTCTTTATGTGACTGTTTCCCTGCTGCTTGAAACTCTCTGCATCCCTTTTTTCTGACTTCTTTAACCTTTCAGTCTTTTGGTTGCTTCACTTTTCACCCATTTCTGACGCCCAAGTGTGAACATTGCCCTGAAATTAGTGCTTAGTACACATTATTTTTTCAAAAATATTAACTGATGTGAATTAATTTATTTTCAGTCCTCCCTTTTTGCTCTGTTTTTCCTGCCGTGAGACTCATTCGTTCCTCTAGCTTCAGCTAAACCCTTTATGTGAATTACTTCCATAACTACATCTCCAAATCCCTATAACAGCTCTAAGTGCTTTTCCCAAATTAAGACCGAGTTCTTAGACCTCGCAGGGGCGACTGGTTTCCCACACCTAAGAGAGCCGGAGGAAGACATGCTCTACCATTGGGTACCAGCGTTCTTTCTCCTCTCCCACATCTGTAGCCCCACAATCGTCTTTTTCTCCTCCCTCATCCTGTACATTTACACAGTGCATGTTCTGTGTATTATTTCTCATATCTGTTTCTTTTCCTACCACCACCGTTCTAGATCAGCTCTTATTACCTCACTCACAGACCATTGCCTTTGGTTATCCTCAGACGCTTCTCTAAGCCCAGTACCTCTATACATCTGCCAGATTAATGTTCAGGTTACCTATGATGATATGGCCGCTTGAGTTCAGTAGACTCCTCATGCAGGCATGGCCAAACCTATCTTTCCAGTCTTAACCCCTTTCTGGTTCCCTGTGTTCTAACCCCAGTGGACTGTTTATGGTTCCCTTAACATGCTGAATGCGTTCCCATTGCCATGCCTTTGTCTTTGCATCATTTCTCTGATTACAGAAAATGCAAGCTAAGGAGAAAGTGGCCTTATATCAGAAGGTGGTCCCTCCACTTCTTCTAGTTGAGAATGACTGCATGGAATGAAAAATGGTACGGATGAGAGGGTATTACTCATGTGAATGGTGTAGGGACAGTCAAAAGAGTGAGAACCAGTGGTGAATTGTTTATGTTCCTGGAGTATTTGTCGTTCAACACCATGCCCCAGCGTATCCATAAGACACAAAGCTATAGTCATACATTCTGTTGTCATATTTGTTTGATTGTATTATTGATTGGGAGATGTCCTCATTTGAGATCAGATATTGTCAATAATAACCAAAGAAAATTATCTTGTTCTTCAGTTACAGATATGTTGATGGACAAGCATATTTTTCTTTGTGAGTGTTCTTTTCTGAAATGTATTAAATAGAGAAATATTTTAATTTGTCTAATCCTTTTTATGAAATAATTCTTTGCCCCAAATAATATCTATAACAAAATTTCTTCTTGTAGTTCCATATTTTAAGTGCTTTCACAGACTTTACATAGTGTAAAGGGAAACTACTTTTTCCACACAGAAGAGTGGAAAGAGAAATCAGTAATGTAGACCACATTGTATCAGGAAGAGATTCACATTTATATCACTTTATCCTATTTTTTGCTGGTATAATTAAGTTATATTCTGTTTGTAGTCAAAATTATGTGTCGAACAGATGGTGACAATTCTATTTAAAATAATGTTTTTTAAAAAGTTGCCAGGGCTTTTTTCCCCTTTTTGAACCTAGGCTTCAGTGTTTTTATAAGTAGCCAGTATAGTAGATGCTCCTATATACTATAATTATCTCCTCTGGCACCTTGTTAGTCCACTGTTCACACTTTAACTGTGATACAGGAGTTCTGATGATATCTTTCGTGTCTATGCACCAACTGCTGAAGATTGAGATAATCTATGGTTTAAATGATAAAGATTTAAAATCACGATTATAATTTATTGTGAATAGCTTTTATATATTTGCCTTGTAAATATTAACAACATTTTAATTATGTAAACTGTATAAAGCATAATAATATGTCAATGGGAAATAAATATATATATATATAGTTTTTTTTGTTAAGGAAGATTAGCCCTGAGCTAACATCTGCTGCCAATCCTCCTCTTTTTGCTGAGGAAGACTAGCCCTGAGCTAACATCCGTGCCCATCTTTCTCTACTTTATATGTGGGATGCCTACCACAGCATGGCTTGCCAAGTGGTGCCATGTCCACACCCGGGATCCAAACTGGCGAACCCCAGGCCACCAAAGCGGAATGTGCGAACTTAACCGCTGCACCACCAAGCTGGCCCCGGAAATAGATATATTTAACATACTTGCACTTAACATTTACTATTAAGAACATTTTCATATTTGAATCAAAATAAAGATTAATGTGTCTGCTGGCTGTGAAAGTATGTATACGTAGCAGTGTATGCATGGATCCATGTGTACGTAGCAGTGTTCGAAATGCTCTTGTGAGTTATCTTCATCACAGGTTATAGGGATCTCATAAAACTTTGCTGATCCCTTTTCGAGAGGTGCAAAAAACTAATTAAATCTCTTAAGTGCTCTATGGACCTGTCACTGGTACTGTGACTAGTGTCCAGATATCAGTAAATGTTAATATTTGCCTTAATAAAATATCTACCTTGTGAAAGATTCTTGGAGATAAAGTAAATTTGTCATATGGTATGAAATAGATCATGGATAGGAGTAAAAGGAATTATTTTCCAATTCCAACAGTACAAGGAAATATTTCCTTATTGAAGAAATAGGAAACAAGTTTTACTTGTGTTTTATCGGTGTTTATATATGTTACAATTACATAACTTCTGTGAATATTGTAGAATATTGCTTTTTACTCTGACAATTCAAAGCCTTGCCTCTTTCAATTTATGTCTTTCCCAATTTAGTTCATATTTTAAGTTCTCCAGAATGGAAATATCATTTCACTTCAATTGAGATCTTTAAATCAAGGTGAATGCCGTTAAGCAAGCTTTCTTATTGAAGTAGGTGTAATCCAATAGGGAAGATTTGTTTAACAGTTTAGACGTCCTTTTAACTTATAAGGAAGTCTTAATTTACTGGCAATGTACTTTTGTTTTAAAGCATAGTATAAGTGCGAGCCTTAGATTTTTTAAAATCAAATTTGTTAGATAACTTGAAGGCAAGAGAGTCATTAAATTGTCCTTGGTTGGTAGTTCTAATTGAAAATATTTCATGTAAATATCTTGCCTTGTGAGGATAGAATTAGCCTTGAATTTTTGTTGATTTCAAAGCACAGTATGGGTTTGACAAACTTTACATACCACTTATTCTGTTTTATGCTTTTCAGTTTCCAAACCTCTTTGCAATGGTTTCCTCCTAGGAAGCATATTTGGTGCTTGTCGTGACAGATCTTTTTTCCTACTTGCTTTTTTTTTTAATCAGCATGAAAATGAACGTGCATAATACATTTAAAAAATCTTTACAGATTTATTATTAAATATTTTTGTTTGTATTATTTGGAGCTTAATATGTATTTCCAGGATCTTCTATTTATTATTTGAAATGAAGTATATTAAGTAGAAATCAGTTTCTTAACCCTGTGACTTTGTATTTCATTTTGAAAATGTTGATGTATTGAGGTGTATAATCGAATACCCTAGAAACAAAATGGAGATTTGAGGATGATGAATTGATAACTAGGTATTTTTGTAGTGAGATTTTAAGATCAGTCACTGTTGTCCTTATAAAAGTCTAATACAGTCACTCAGCTGTTAAAAACCTAATCCTCTATTTAAAAAAATATACAAAAACAAATTGTCTATCTTTCTGCCTGATCTCTTCTCAAGTACTAACACAATGGAAACAGTGGGTGATCTGTCAATGTGTTTGGTTTGTCAATGATGGTTTCGTATAAATATTGGGAGGGTAAGAAATAAAATTCACACAGTAAAATATGATTTCATCTGCCTTTTCTCTGCAGCTCCATGGCTCATGCTGCGGTGTGAAATTCTCATTTTACACACTTTGCAGGCGGAGCACATGAATTATGCATTGAGCAAGAAAAATCTCCTGCCTCCAGTCCTATATGCATTTACCCAGGTTCTGTCTCTATTACCAAGATGAATTGCAAATGGAGAAATGTTTGATGGAATAGCTCTCTTAACTTCTTTGTTTAGAATTCAGATTTTTATTTTTATAGTAGATCTTTTAAGTATGAAAATGTTTTGAACTTACTATGGATTTTTTAAAATGAAAAATGAAATATAATATAAGAGAAGAATGCCAAAGACATCATGAAGCTTTTTATAGCCTTGATTTGGAATGCAAGGCTTTTTCAATTTGGTAGAAATGACCATTATCTATTGCTAATGTTGTATTTCAGTCACTGGTTATTTGCTGTTTTCAGAAAGTCAATGAAATTCTGGTTTTTTGAGTGCCTTTTTCTTTCTGTTTTAGGCTTCTAATAACAGATTATGCCAATTTCACATGCAGCTCTGTCCTGTGTTGTATGTGACCTGATGTGTATTTAATAGACATTGTTACACACTCTCAGCTGTGAAGTAGACAGTAAGGTATAGACTTGCCTCCAGCTTTGGCTCTATCTTGATTTGATAGGTGTCTGATTTTTCAGGCGGGGAGGTTGCACTTCCGTAAAGACAGTCGTGCGCCCTTGTAGCTTAGAGGAAGCTACGCCCGTTGTGCCCAGCATGGCATTTTGATAAGTCACATGGTGATAAGCTCTTTTTGTTACTTGTTCTTTCTTCACAGGAATGATATTCTAGTTGACATGGCATTTTCATTCTGAATCTATTTTTGTTACTTGCAACTTTTACGTTTCAGCTTCAAAACTAACATTTCTTCTATTTTTTCCCAGTCCTAGAAATTGTGATTCATTTGAGGGGAGAGAGGAGAGAAGAGCTGACATTGTTTGTTTTGTTTTTAAATAACAGATGAAAATTAAAACCCTTCTAGATGATTTGGAGTTTTTAGTGGCAGGAATAATTATTTTGAGAAAGAAAATCAGTGTTGATGTTTTTAGTTAGCATTTTAATGTGTGTTATTGTATGGTCCTTGAAATAATATTTCTGAGTGTTGGCATAAGGGAAAAAACAAGCAGAACTTAAAATCATTTTTAAAAATTTACCTAACATATAAGTTAATGCTTTGCTCTTGCTCATGTATGTGCACTGCTGTAAGAGCACTAACCTGGCATGAGCTGTAAATGATGGGAAGGTACCTGTGGCTTTAGTGATGCCTTTCCGTGGTCAGAGGACTCCTTCAAAGATGTTTGTAATAGTTCACGTTAATAATGAGCTATAAATTCCTTTGGTAGATGGTAAGTTATCTGAAGGCAGGGACGATGTCTGTTTTGCTGTATTACTTCCATTGCTTGGCACAGAGTCTGATACATTTTAAATTATATACATATCAGGGGCGAGCCCGGTGGTGCAGCGGTTAAGTGCGCACATTCCACTTTGGCAGCCCGGGGTTTGCCGGTTCGGATCCCGGGTGCAGACATGGCACCGCTTGGCAAGCCATGCTGTGGTAGGCGCCCCACATATAAAGTAGAGGAAGATGGGCACGGATGTTAGCCCAGGACCGGTCTTCCTCAGCAAAAAGAGGAGGATTGGTGGCAGATGTTAGCTCAGGGCTAATCTTCCTCAAAAAAAAAAAATTAAAATAAATACATAAGTAAATAAATTATATACGTGTATCTTGAATGAACAAATGATTGAATAAACGAACAAAAACATTTTAGCAAAAACTTAAATTTTGACTTTTAATTTGGGCAGATTTAATATAAAGTATAGATTATAAAAACAAGTAACTTGACCCAAATACATCCATTTAACACCTTAATCTTTGTCATTCTTTAATTCTTTGTAATGTTACTGCTGCATTTAATTTATCTTTTTTTTTTTTTTTAAGATTATGCATCTTTTCTGAATCTAACCAAACTATGAACACCTCAGGCTTAGAGACACTGTTTTCTAGTCCATCATTATCCGTGTTTCAAAAATATCGTAGACTGAATAAGTGAATCTGAGGTGGAGGAAGCCCTAGTTATATGTAGATATATTTGAAATACTTATTCTCCCCAAAGGAAAACAGGAAAGAAAGTAAATGAATTCCTTTCAACCCTAAAGAACAAGAGCCTGAAAGTGTCCTTTGTAGATTTTAATGAATGCCTTTGGCAACGGAAGTCTGATGCAGCCCAGTGTTGTAAGACGAAGTACCCAGTACAGTGCCTGTCACAAATGACCTTTTGGAAAGGCTAGTCTGCACAGCCTGGCAAAGCTTTGGAGCTGAGCATGTATTTGTGCATTTCTTTTTCTTAAACATGTTTAAAATTATTTTCAAGAATGCTTGTAAACTTTCTGCCAAAGAGCCATGTTACATTTTTATGTTAGCAAAAGTTGTCAGATTCTGAAATAATTATTTACCTTTAAATTTTCTTCTGAAGGGCCTTTATAATTTTTAAACACAAATATTTAAGAACAGCTAACAGTTTGCAAGGTGGAGAAGAAATGCTGGATGCTAATGGAAATAAAAATTTTGACTCAAAAAAAATTTCGTGTAACCATACAGAAACTTAATTTGATTTTTTTTTTTCTTAGAAGACTCAGCGGAGGAGAAACTTTTCAAACGTTAAGGACTACTTCATAGATTTTTTTAAATAGAACATGCAATAAATGAAGTATTTCTTATTTTATAGGAGAAAGAAAAAAAAACAAAGCAAGATAGAAATCGTCTTGCTACGGATGTTTCCCTTCTAGACCTGGATGACTGTGAGTACTGGGATGCAAGTGGTCTTGTTCCGTGTTTAGTAGGTTAGTTTTTATTTTTATAGTACTTTTCATTTATGCTTCAAAACATAGCGTCTATTATGAAAGATTTATAGATGAGTAAGGCAAGAAAATTTTAGAAGTCAGTTCTGTTGGCATCATTATCTTTCATCTGTTCAGTGTATCAGTTTTGTTTCACCTGAATAAATCTAATTGGTCAAACAAAAGTGCACCAATTTATTTTAAGAGCTTGCGTTACTAATTCATACTTGTTTCAGTAAAGAATCATCCATATCTCACAACTGGTACTTTGTTAAATGTTGGTTGTGGGGACTGAGACCTCTAACCTGAGAAGAGTGACTGGAGATACAGTGGACAGACCATCGTCCACCTGCCACATTTTTGGTGGCAGCAGAAATGGGTACCAGGCTTTGGAGGCCAGTGTGGCTGTACCTATCAATATTTTAACTGCAAAAAATCCTTGTCCCAGCAACTCTACTTCTAAGAACTTGGAATCCTACAAATATACTTGCCCAAGTGTGCAGAGGTGTATATTCATCATCTCCCCTTAAATCCTCCTGCTCTGTGAGAGAGAGAGAGGAACTAACTTTGTTAGTAGGTGGGTTTTGCCCTAGAAGAAGAGTGGCAACAAGTGAGATTTCGTGAATATTAAACTGCTGTCATTGTTCAGTGTAATGTTTCCATGCTAGAGATGAGTGATATTTGTAGGTTGTCTCATTCTGTCGTAGAGCCGTTCTATTCCTCTTCCTTAGCTGGCCTATCTCCAGTAGTTGTGGCAAATTCTTAATATGCAGAAATTAAAATGTATAACAGAGAAATACTTAATATAGAGATAATATTAAAAATTAAGTTGAAGCCAAATTTGAATAATTTTTCACCTATTGGCAAAGATTTGAAAGTTTACATCATTTTTCAGCTATTGGCAAAGATTTTAAAGCAACATCCAGTATTGCTAAGGTTTGGAGAAACAGGTACCCTATGATAGGAATATAAATAGGTGTAGCTTTTTAGAGTCATTTTAGCAATGTCTGTCAAAACTTAAATTGCACATACCTTTTGACCTAGCAATTCTTTTCTAGGAATTTATCCTACAGATAAACTAGCAAAATGAGATCTAATTCCATCCTTGTTTGAGATAAGACTTTTTAATTTAATGGCTTAATTTTACAGTTGAAATCCCCATTCCTAGGTATCTAAGACCTTAGATGATCTGACTCCTGCGTACCTCTTATCTGCTCTGCTCCTTTGTATTTCTGATATGGACCGGGCTCGTTCTTGCCAAGGGTCTTTGTTCTGCTGTTCTCTTCTAAGAACACTTCTAAGAACACTAAGAACGCTTCTTGCAGATCTTCTGATGGCAAGCTGCTGCTTATCATTCAAATCCCAGCTCAAAAGTCACCTTCACTTTCACACCTGCACTAATGACTCTTGATTGTCTTCTTGTCATTTTTCACCATCTGAAACTATTTTAAATATGTTTATTATTTGTTTATTATCTGTCTCACCCAACAAAGATATTGAGTTCCATAAGAGAAGGATCCTTGTCTGTCTTGCTCACTGCTATTCTTAGTATGTAGAAGCGCACCTGGTAGATAGTGGGCACCCAGTAAATATTTGTTGAATTAATAAGACAGCACATAGGCATACAGTCATGCATCGCCCAGCAACAGGGATGTGTTCTGAGAAATGCATTGTTAGGTGATCTCTTCATTGTGCAAACATCACAGAGTGTATTGAAGGGGAACAAAATTTGCCACCCCAAAATGTGTCTCTTTAGCATGAGGATTATTTTAGGCTGATTATTTTTAAGAAACAGAAGACTCAGACAGTTTCTCTTGTTGCCTCCGCCTTAACTGCCTAAAAGAATTCAGATAAAAAACCCTGTCTCAGGAAGCGAGCCATCACCTTAGCATCATGGGAACTAGGTGCAGACAGGGAGGAAGCGAGAAGAGCCTGTTTGTGGGCTCCCGTCTGTGTTCTTCTGTTTCTGTGGCCAAACAAACACTTGTTTTCCACATGTTTGATCCTTTTCACCTACCTGTGAACTGCCTTCCTTCCCTTTGAAGTCCCCGACTCTCCCCGCCCCCAACATCTTCTTTTGTCTTTAGCTGAGGACGGTATTTAAGGTGAGGGCTTTGGCTGTTTTGGTGAGCTTGGTTTTCCTGGGTTTCTCTCAAGTATACATGTTACTAAACTTTTGTTTTTCTTCTGTTAATCTGCCTCATATCAATTTAATTCTTAGAGCAGCCAGAAGAATCCAGAAGGGTAGAGGAAAATTTCTTCCTCCCCTACGGTACAGACACAAACCTAGATGGTATAACCTATTACACATCTAGGCTATGTGGTACTAGGCTCTATGGGACCCCCGTCATATATGCGGTCCCTTGTTGGCCGAAATGTCATGATGTGACACATGAGTGTATATAGAAATTTCACTGTAGCATTATTTATTATAGCAAAATCCTGAAAACAAACAAAATGTCTACCAATATAGTAATACAACTGTTGACAAAAATGAAGCAAATCTTTGTGTGCTAATTATGTAAGTATGTATCCAAAATATTGTAAGTAAAAAAAAAAGTACATATAAAACATGATTCCACTTGTGTAAAAAAGGAGTAAAAGAGGAACTATATCCTGCACCAAACACAAACATGATTGTACGTCGTCTGTTTCTGGGAGGCTGTGGAAGAAACGGTTAACAGTGCCTGGCTCCAGCCCCTTTGGGATGTAGGACTAAACTAGTAACAGAGGAGAGAAAAAGACTTTTATTTTATATTTTATGTCTTTCTGTCACAATGAATATTTTACATGTATATGTAAATTTTACAATTAAGAATTTAAAAGGTTTAAAATTGTAAAAGAATAGCAATCAAGCACATTTAAAAAGAAATTGAGTAAATGTTATGAGGTACTGAAGTGCACTAATTATATTTTCTCCTTATATTTGACTCTGTATTTCCTGGCACCTAAGGAAAAAAGAGAAACCTGTAAAATGATGTAATTTTTATTGTTTGATTCTTTTTAAAAGCATGTTTTTACATGTAGAAACAAAAGTTTTCTTAAATATTAAGTTTTAAGAATTTAAATGGAGGATTTTTTTTTAATTTTATGGGAAATTTCATCCCAATTTGCATTTATCTTAACTCAACATAGGATATATTTGTTTTAATATCCAAGAACTGTCTTTTAAAAAAGCTTTTATAGTCCTGCATTTGTCAGAAATGACGCTTGAAACTCTAAGTCTATTCAGCAGGTGTTTGTAGATTATCTGCTAAGTGCAAGGTACTGTGCTGGGTGCTAGAGCAGATAGAGCTAATTTAATCATTCTCTTCCAGAGACAAATCTAGTCCGGGACATAGACACCTGAACAAGTATTGTGTAAGAGATCTAGTAATAAAGGTGTAAAGTATGGAGGAAAAACAAAGGGAAGGCAAAAACCAGTTAAGAAGCTGCAGAAGCCTTTTGGAAGAAGTATGATCTGAGCTTAGAGATAAAGCAGGTGGAGTGTTATGGGAGAAAAGCATTGATGATAATGGTTTTTAAAATACTGACTTCATCATGTGCCGCTCATTAGCCTACAATGGTTCTCCCGTGTCCATGGCAAGCAGTTTGTTGATCAAAAACTAAAAAGTCACTCTCCAGTGGCTTGAGTTCTCAGCTGTGAGAGTTAGATTAATTTTGAAGGAAGACACATCCTTATGTTTTATCTAAGAGGCACATGGTAATCCACAGAGGTTATTGGTTCAGTACATGCTGCATACCAGGAAAACTGCATGCTGAATTTCTGTCTCCATTCAGAAAACGTCTGTGGAACACTCACTATGATCTGAGTAATCTGCTACATGCTAGAGATCCTAAATGGATACAGCATTGTCCCTATCCAAGGAACTCTCAGTGTGGTGGAAGAAACATATAAATTGGCAATTAGATTGCCGCATTATAAATGAAATGAGAAAGAGATATGCACAGAGGCTGTTAGGTGTTGGGGTGCCTAATCCACCCAGCAGTGTCAGGCTGTCACGCCTGAGCTGAGGATGAGTGAGAATCAGCGAAGCAGTGGGAGGCAGGAGAAGAGAGTGAAGCAGTAAAGGCGTGGAGGAGAAAACAGCTGCTACTACCCGGCATAGTCGTGGGCCCTCGCTAAGGAAGCAGTCCAGCTAGTGACACTGGCAGTCAGCCGGCTCTGCTACACAGCAGTCCTGTGAGTTTGTAAAAGTGATTTGGGTCGCCTAGTTGCGTCTGTTGAGGGGATGTTATCAGAAGCACAGTCACTAGTCCTGGTATGGCCTTTAATCAATTAAACGAGTTAATTTCTTTGGGTCTTATTTTATTCATTTGTAAAATGAGAAAAAAAATGGGTGAAAAGTTTCTGCAGTTCCCTTAGATTATGAAATTGTATGACTGTATTTCATGGGGTCAGGTGATAATACGTTAGAAAATATTTATGCTAAGGGGACCGGCCCCGTGGCCGAGTGGTTAAGTTCGTGTGCTCCACTCTGGCGGCCCGGGGTTTCGCCAGTTCAGATCCTGGGCGCGGACATGGCACTGCTCTCCAGGCCATGCTGAGGTGGCGTCCCACATGCCACAACTAAAAGGAGCCACAACTAAAATGTACTGGGGAGCTTTGGGGAGAAAAAGCAGGGAAAAAAAAAGATTAGCAACAGATGTTAGCTCAGGTGCCAATCTTGAAAAAAAAGAAAAGAAAATATTTATGCTGGGATAATATATGGTCTAATAACAGACTAGGCTTAGAGTAGCAATATGCATTCTTTTTCCGGACATATTTTATATTTCTGGAAATTAAAATGTCTTTTAGTATACCATATGATCTTAATAGGGTGATCATATGGGGCTGACACGATGGCTCAGCGGTTAAGTTCACACATTCCGCTTCAGCGGCCTGGGGTTCACTGGTTCGAATCCTCGGTGCGGACATGGCACTGCTTGGCAAGCCATGCTGTGGTAGGCGTCCCACATAGAAAGTAGAGGAAGATGGGCACTGATGTTAGCTCAGGGCCAGTCTTCCTCAGCAAAAAGAGGAGGATTGGCAGCAGTTAGCTCAGGGCCAATTTTCTTCAAAAAAAAAAAAAATAGGATGATCATAAAGCAGCATAATCATTGTTGTTCTCTTAGAGGAAATGTAAACCTATGTAATTACACTATTAGTACAACTAACTGTCCTTTTATCAGCCAGCAGTATTCATGCTTCAGATAAGCCTTATGAGCTGTGATATCATACCGTTGAATAAATTGTCGTGGAGGCAGTAGAGTGGAGTGGCCACGGGTACAGTGGAGGAGCTGGGCTGTCTCAGTCTGAATTCTAGTTCTGTTACTTACTAGCTGTGTTACCTTGAGCAAGTTACTTAATCTCTCTTTGCTTAGTTACTTTACCTATAAAACTGAGATAATAGTAATACTTTTTATGAATATTAAGAGGACTAAATGAATTGATAAACGCAGAAGCGCTTAAAACTGCTTGGCACGTGATGAGCGTTATGTAAAGGTGAGCTATGCTGGAGAGGGTGATAATGCCGATGCAGCAGCAGTGAAGTGCATTGAACAAGTTTTAAATAACTTTGTATTAAACCATTATATATTAACAATTTTACAGGAAAATTTTGATCAGAAGAATAATTGTATAGTTATTTTATTAAATATACTTTAATAAGGAAAAAAGTGTTCTATACAAAGTTTTTAAAATAAAAAGAAGAAAATAAAGTGGATTTGAATCCAAATACCCTGGATTCACATTGTAACATATCAGTTCAGGTTCTTTTCATATGTAAATCTCCTCCCAAAATTGGATCAAAATGAGGTCCTGTTTTATCCTTTGCTTCTTTCTCTTTTCATCGTACACGTTTCTTTCCATGCCATACATATTCTTTCACAACTTCAGTTTTAATGACTGCGTGTATCCTTTATATTGTTGTAATAAATTCCATTTAACAGGTTTACTGTTGCTGGAAATTTAACTTGTTTCCATTTTTTTGCTGTCATAATCAGTGAAGCACTACGCGTCATCATAAGTATATTATTACATTATCTCCATGACTGTTTCCTTAAGATAAATTTCCAGGAGTAGATTTTCCAGGACAAAGGCTTTGAAGAATTCCCTTGTCTAAAATTGCCTTCCACAAAGCTTATACCAACTTACACAGGATTAGTATGAGACTGCCGGATTCTTTGTACCCTTGCTTATGCTGAATTTTGTATCTAAAAATTGTGTTTGCCAATTTGATAGGTGGGAATGGTATCTCATTTTAATTTGTGTGCCATCTTATTATTTTTTTTAAGCTACGTAGAGTCATTTTGTTTCCTGCATGTTACTTAAATCCTTCAGCATAGTCAACTGGCCTCAGAATCCAATTTAGGGTAAACTTTCAGTGCTAGCTTTCATCTTGCCAGACCTGTAAACAGATGAGTAATCATTTCTGTAATAACAGAGCTTCTGTCTTCTGAAATGACATTAAAAGCCTGTCTTTGTCTTTTTAAGAGTCAGATTTGCCTGTGGTGTGAATTTTCCTCTCTTATCTTTTGATGTCCTTTTCCTCTCTGTCTTTAGCCAAGCCATAGTTGAAATCAGAGGCTATTTCTTACTCAATTTTTATTCCTAATGTGGGCGTCTAATATTTTGGATGGGTGGATGGACAAACGAATGTACAAACATGGATTTAGAACCCACCAGAAAAGTTAGCTGTTGCATGGAAAGGCCACATATTTAGATGCAAGTTAAAAGGACCAGGTTCTAGTCCTACAGTGGTTCTGCCATTCACTTGTTTTATGACCTTGGCAGGCTTAATCTCCCCGTGCCTCAGTTGACAATGTCTTTAATACGGATGCCCTTTCTGCCTTCTCACTGCCGTTATCTTACTTCAGCCCTTTTCACGTCACGCCTGAACTATTGTAAATTCTTCCTCACTGCCCACCCCACTGCCCCTTCTTCAGGCTGTTCCGTATACTCCGATCTGATCAGTCATCCTGCAGTACCATATATCATCTCATTGCTTTTTTGGGTAGATTTTTAACAGTTCCCTTTGATGTATAGGATTAATCCAACCTCCTCAGCTTTCCAATGTCCCACCTCTTGGCCTTTCTTTACATTTTCTCATCCAGTCATTAACCAGCTGCTTGTTCCTTCCCTCTTATGCAGATCCTCCCCTTACTTAAAACCTGGCTTCATTCCCTCCTATTCACGAAGGCTTCTCTTGCTCAGGGATTAGGTACCACAATACCTAACAACATTCTGTGTCTGTATCCCCACTGATCGTTTTTTTTCCAACTCCCTATGGCACTTGGTACAGTGGTTTTTGACATAGGTCTGGGGAATCCTGAGGGTTGAAGCAGTGCTCAGGCACACTGAAGGGGGCTCCATCCCTCCTCCGCCCATCTCCACTCTGCTTCTTCTGTTTGATCTGTTGAGATTTTATTTAAGATTTCCTTTGAAACTTTTCTTCTTTTGGCACTATCATTTGTGGACTGTATTTTTGCTTTTTTCCTCTTCAAGCGTGTGTATCTTTTGTTTTCAGTTAGGTTGTAAGTTACTTGAAGACAGGGACCTTATCTTGAACTTCTTTGTCTCTCCCTTGCTCTCTTGTTCAAGAAATATTTATTGCTAACTTTATGAATTAATATTTGTTCTGCCTAATTTATGGGATGTTTTAAGACTAAAATGAGAAAAAGATGCTTTGAAAAGTGATGTCAAATTGAGTAAATGTAACTACCTTTATAGTGTTATTTTGGAATGAGAATTTGTTGGAAGCTAAAACTTTTTCCACGTTTTAATTTATCTCATTCAACAAACAGCTGAGCAATTACTAAGCCCTAAAAATTCATACATTAAAGTCCACTCACACAGACTAGTAGAAATAAAAACATGTAAAGACACGAGTTTTGTGTTGTGAGAGAAGTGCCCTTACAGAAGCATGTGCAAGTGTGTCTGGAGCAAAGGGGGCGCGTTGAAACTGGGTGTAGGTGAGTCAGGGTGTGCTTTCCCTCTAAGTGGCATCGTAATGGAGAGAAGTTCGGTGGAGAGCAAGGCAGAGAAGTCTGTCTAGGCAAAGGGCATAGAACATAAAAGACTCAAAGATAGGAAACAAGATCTTGGGAACTATTATTTAGTAGAGCTGGAACGTAGGAGTGGCTGATGAAATTGAAGATAAGCTAGACCTGTGCTGCCCAATATGGTGGCACTGGCCACACATAGCTACTTAAGTTTACATTAGTTAAAATTAAAAATGCAGTTCTTTAGTCATACGAGCCATATTTCAAGAGCACAGTAGGTGTGGGTACTAGTGGCCACCATGTTGGAGAGCACAGCTATAGAACATTTCCATCATCATACAAAGTTCTGTTGGGCAACGCTGAGCTACGTCATGGAGGACCTTGCACACTTAATTAAAGAGTTGGGCTCTTCTTGTAGGCAGTTGTGAGCCTTTAAAGAGTCTTAAGCAGGATAGTGACATCAGATTTGCATTTTTAGAAGAAGTTGTCACATTTTCAGGTGTCTGATCTCAAGTATATAGGAGTTTTAGAATCAGTTAAACATTTCTGTCTAGCACATAGTTTTTGCTGACAGAGTATAATTAAAAGGGAAGTAGGCAGCTTGGGACCCTGTAATTAGTGCAGTGGAGAATCAGATAGAGAAAGGATCTAAACACCCTTGTAAGTCTTCCGGCTCAACTGGAAAACTCTCTTGAAAGCCATTGTTATTCTTCATATTAGTCTGAAAAACCTGTCCCTTTGGCTTTTTGTTTTTGTGAAGTTACCGGTTGATGAATGTTTGTGATAATGTTATGTGATAAAAATTTTCAAAAACTATTACTCAAGACATTTATATCCTTATTTTGTTATAGGATTTGGCATTATGTTTTGAAAGCTAAGACTAATAACTGCCAAGACTTGATAATAACCTGACTAAATCAAGATGTTAAATAGAATTGTCATAGATTTATTAATCAAAGTAATTTAATTAGATTTACTAACAAAATAAAAATGTTGCTTTTCATAATATAAATTAAATTTCATGCATATTTGCTAATTTGGGCCCTTTCTTACAGTTAACCCAGTATCCACTCCAGTTGCACTTCCCACACCAGCTCTTTCTCCAAGCTTGATAGCTGATCTTGAAGGTTTAAACTTGTCAACTTCTTCATCAGTCATCAGTGTAAGTAATTTTCAAAATATATTAGCTCAGTTTTCAAATGATGCTATTGCATCTTTTTTATTAAAATGCAAATAATTGAAGTTTTTTTTTTTTCCTTTTTCTCCCAAAGCCCCTCGGTACATAGTTGTGTATCTTTTTAGTTGTGGGTCCCTCTAATTGTGGCATATGGGATGCCGCCTCAGCATAGCCTGATGAGTGGTGGCATGTCCACACCCAGGATTCAAACTGGCAAAACCCTGAGCTGCCAAAGCGGAGCGTGCAAACTTAACCACTCAGCCACAGTCCGGCCGTGAAGAAGATTCTTAGTGTTGCACAGTTTCTCCTCTAACAAGTCCAATTCAGATCTGACCTTTTAATTTTGTAAATATTTTTTTCATTTGCTCCACCCAAACGATTATCCTCTCAATTTACTTCTGCATGTTAGCCACATTTAATTATCATGTGTACATTTTTGTCTGGTACTGTTGTATGTCTCCAACATATAACATAAATTCTGCCATAAAGAATTGTTGTCTACATTAACGGACTTTCATTGTCATAATCCTTCTATTCCTACCACGTGGTTCATTTACCATAGGCTACTAAAAAGACCTGTTTTCATTTAAAAACTCAGGATTGTTTTTCTCTTTGCATTATCTTCATGCATTTATTTATATGCCTTGGTGTCTCTAAGAAAATTCTTTAATGTTATTTATAGGGTGTGACTGAAGTGAGGCAAGAGGCTTGCGTATCTAAAAACAGTGCCAAACCATCAGCCTGTCATAATAGCTGAAGCTGCAATAATTTTTTCAGTGTTAGCACGTTGGATCCACTAACCTTTCACTCTAAATCAAGCGTGCTGCCTAGGATGTATAATTTCTTGATATGCTTGACCTCCTGTTAATTTGTTGTCAGAAATCTGACAAACTAAGAGGCAGAACAGCTAGTTCTGATGGGAGCACAGGTAGCTTGAATGGATCTGGCGTAACAACGCTTCCCAGGGCTGGCTGGGCACTTCAGGGTACAGAATTGGTGATCTGAGCTGCCGGGGAACGTAGAGCTGCTTCTGCCCAAAGTGGGAAAGTGGCGGACCTAATTCCTGTAGATTGTTACAAAAAATTCCCCCTTCAAAGCACATGTGCTATCAGGGCCATGCAGTGAAATACTCAAAAGAGCTCTCTGCGTTTCTGTTCAGCTTTGGTCAGCTCACTTAGAAAGTGTAGGTGAAAATTGTTAAGCTTATAATGTTTTTTTAAGCTGTAGAATATGTTTCTCTCTTAACTACTCAGAAATGAGTAAGAACTGTATTTGAGATTTTAGTCTGTCCTTGTTGCTAAAAGGAAAAGATGTATTGAGAGAGATGAGGGAAAGCCCTGAAAACAAGCAGTTAAGTCTTTCATTTATTTAAGTAATAAATATTTATTGGGCATTTGTGGTAGGCTGTAAAGAGAAAGTGGTAATCAAAAAATCTATAGTGAAGCAGTTAGTCTTTGAGGGGAAAGGAGGCCCCTAAAAACTTGGGAGGCAGTCAGTGAGAAATAACTTGGACTCTCATATCGGATGACCAGGGTGCAAACCCCTGCCTTGCCACCTTAGCTGTGTGACCTCGGGCAAATTGGTAAATAGCTTTCCTGCACCTTGGTTTCCTGTGAAGATAGAGTCTCACAGTATTGTTGTGAGATTAATGAGATAATAAACGTAAAGCTCTTAGAACAGTGACGTGCACATTGGCATCGCTCAGTAAATATTAACTAATCTTTTTGGAAGTGTTAATGATATGCGATAATGGGCCCTGGGTAGACTCTCATACTTTCTTAGCATAAGAAGAATGCAGTTGAGATTAGAAAAGCTTATAGCAAATTTCCTTTCATCACAAAGTAATTGAAAGACTTACCCTTTTCTACTAAGGAAAATATTGGGATAATCTCTTCAAAGGGAAACAAAAGCTCTCCATCCAAGGAGTGTGCAAAGAAAGGCCAGCCACACGGTGCGGCTGAGGGTCGTCCCCACAGCTAATAGAATGATCGAAGAAGGAGCAGTGAAAAGAATGGCAACGGAAGGGAGTAGAACTTGACACAAAGAAAAAGTAGAACTTTGGGAAGTGGGACCTATAGAAATAACCTGAATATTCTGGTGCAGAATGGCCCAGCTCCTGATCTTACCTCCGGCCCTCAAAACAGTACTTTAAAAAGACAATGAATCAACCAAATTCTAAGTTTTCTCATATGTGTATGAATTTAGCAAGAAGTGGACTAAAGACATGGAGGAAAAATCAAAGGAAAACTCTCAACAATTACACCCTCATATAATGGGATGGGACCTCAACATATATAGGAGCCTTTTGGATCCTGAAATGAAATTCTGAGATAAGAGGACATCTGTAATTTTAAAATCAACATGTTGCCCAAATTGAATAGAAAGAAGAAATAAAATTAATTTACAATAAAGTAATAGTTATATGGATCTGTAAATGCTTGACCGGGGCTGCACTAGGAACGTGGTGAAGCAGTTACGCGATGCTGGCACTCACGTGCTGCCGCCGTGGATGTGGCAGCTCTGGATGCAGACACGTACAGTGTGTTGTATTAGCAGCTCAGCTGCTGTGGGTTGTGGTGTTACGATCAGTAACATAATTTTCCAAAACATTGAACAATTTTTCTGGTAGTTGCACTCCTGGAAAATTGAGTATATTAAAACCTTGCCCCCAAAAATGCTTTGTACTTATATGTAGTGTTGTAGGATCAGGTAATTTTAAACAAGCTTTTGCCTCATGAATGTCCAAGACATTTGAAAGTTGTGAGGAATGTGGTGTAAGCTCTATTGTGTGGATCTGCCCTGTTCATTGCAGGGCAGCTAGCGTTCCTGGCCTTCACCCCTTAAAGCTAGTAGCATCCTTTACTGTCCCTTCCTCCAGTCATGTGCCAGCCGCAAACCTTCAGAGCAGTATAGGTAGCAGGTAAAGGTACAGCTCTTCGGCCAGACTGCCTGCGTGCAAAGCAGAGCTCTGCCACTTTGCAGAATCAGCGACCTTGGGCAAGTCAGTTTACCTCTGGGTGCCTCAAAGTTTTTCATCTGTAAAATGAAGATGATAATGCTACCTATCTCATAGGGTGGTTGTTATATGAAATGCTTATAACAACACCTGATACTCATTAAGCACAAAGTAGTTCCTGTTATTATTTTTTATTACATTATTATTACAACTTTGTAAAGGAAGGAAAGTATGACCCAAGAAAATTGTTATCTTTCTTTATAAAGGCTGCAGATGGGGCCAGCCCAGTGGCGTAGTGGTTAAGTTCTCACACTCTGCTTTGGTGATCTGGCGTTCACAGGTTTGGATCCCCAGTGCAGACCTACGTGCCACTCACCAAGCCACGCTGCAGCAGCACCCACATGTGAAATAGAGGAAGTTGGCACAGATGTTAGCTCAGCAGCAATCTTCCTCACCAAAGAAAAAAATGGCTACACATAGACATTCTTAAGCATGAAAATAACTGTCAGTCCTTCTTGAAAGAAAAAAAGAGGGGCCGGCCTGGTGGCGCAGCAGTTAAGTGCACACGTTCCACTCCACCGGCCCGGGGTTCTCAGGTTCCGGGTCCGGACATGGCACCGCTTGGCAAGCCATGCTGTGGGAGGCATCCCACGTATAAAGTGGAGGAAGATGGGCACAGATGTGAGCTCAGGCCAGTCTTCCTCAGCAAAAAGAAGAGGATTGGCAGCAGTTTGCTCAGGGCTAATCTTCCTGGGGAAAAAAAAAGAAGAAAAGAGGGTGGGGACACTGCTTATTGTCGAAACTAAAGGATGATTCAAACTAATAGAATCAATATCAATGGAATTGATAAGTGACAAATAAAAAAAATATAAGAAACCAAAACTAGTAGGTGAGGAGAGAAAAGGATGAGGAAATGCCTTTTAATCATTTCATTTCTTCATAGTAGGAAATGAATCAATAAATGCAAAACTGAAACAGCTTTTGTTTTTGTTTTTTAATGAGACTCAAACTTCTAATTGGTTTATATATGCTCAAAGAACATTTATCTGAAGATTTGGAGGTTTGTTTTTTGTTTTAGTTTTCTTTTAGTTTCTTTTTCTTCAATTCAATTAAAGTAAGATTATAATCCCATCTGTGGGATAATTTGTCTGTTTCTCTGTGTGTCTGTCTATCCGTGCACGTTTACAGAGATGTTAATCCCAGGTAATATTAGTTCCTCTAAGCGATATGATTTGGGGATGACTTGTTGCTTTCTTTTTGGTACTTTTCTATAATGTTTAAGTGTTTTATAATGAATACTAATTGACTTTTTGAAACAATAAAATTATTACTATAAAAATGGGTGGAAGATACAAAACAGGCAAAATTAATTTATGATATTAGATGTCAGAATGGTGATTAGCCTTAGGAGAGTTAGTAATTGAAAGGGAACACAAGGGCAGCTTCTGGGGTGCTGATCATGTTCTGTGTTTTGATCTAGATGCTGATATGTGAATGTGTTCAGTTTATGAAAAAAATCATTGAGCTTCGCACTTAAGATATGTTTATTTTTCTGTATGTATATTGTACTTCAATAAAACATTTTTAAAAGTGGACAAAAGATCCATAAAAACATTCATAAAAGAGGAAATATAGATAATAGATACATGAATAATGTTCAGTGGTAGTAATGAATAAATGCAAATTTAAAGAACCATTTTGCCTGTGACACTGGCAGAAATTACAAAAACCAATATCCATTATTGGTGAGGGATGCAAGAAGAAAGCATTATACACTGCTCCACTGATGAAAGTATAAAGTGGTACATCATTCTGAATGGTAATTTGGCCTTCTATATAGACATTGAAATATACATACTCTTTGGCCCAGTAATCTCATGTCTAGATTTTTCTTCTAACAAAATAATTAAAAATTCAAAAATTTATGTGCATGGTTGTTTATAACCTCAATGTCTAGTAATAGGAGAATGATGGTTACATAAAGTATGGCAGAGTCAAATTAAAGAATGTTGTACAATCTTTATGTGGTTTTATTCAGTACTTTAATGAAATGAGAAAATATATGAAGTGATAAAATGGAATACAAAATATTGTGTATATTATCTCAACTTTGTAGAATTGTACATTCATACTGTGTTCTTAAATATAGAGAAAATAAAAGATTAGAAG
The DNA here is from genome assembly GCF_021613505.1 of Equus quagga. Taxonomy (NCBI): domain Eukaryota; kingdom Metazoa; phylum Chordata; class Mammalia; order Perissodactyla; family Equidae; genus Equus; species Equus quagga. The sequence goes on from NC_060273.1 coordinate 128,959,255, forward strand.
AAAATGCATTGAAATTATAGAGGTTTTCTGAATGATGAGATTTTGAATGATTTATATTTTTCATTATTTTCTAGACTTTCTCTAATCAAGGTGTAATATATCTGTTACCAAAAAGCAATCTTTTTTTTTTTTTTTTTGCTGGGAAAGGTTTGCCCTCAGCTAACATCTGTTGCCAATCTTCTTCTTTTTTCTTTTTCCTCCGCAAAGTCCCAGCACATAGTTGTTGTTATAAGTCCTTCTAGTTCTATGTGAGCTGCCACCACAGCATGGCTACTCACAGATGGGTGGTGTGGTTCCGTGACTGGGAAATGAACCTGGGCTGCTGAAGCAGAAAGCGCCGAACTTTAACCACTAGGCCATCAGGACTGGCTTAGCAATCATTTTTAATAGAAAGGGAAAGCATGTATACAAATGACTAAGATTCATTTTTATTGACATCTAGTGTCTAATGTCTGTCTTTCTGAATCACTACCACTAACAGTTGGGCGAAACTGAACAAGTCATTTGGTTTTCTCAACTCTAAAATGTTGGCAAGGTAGATCTCCAGCTTCCTTTTAACTTTAATATTCTGTGAATCTATGAACCGAAGATGGAATTTTGAAGCAATGAAAATAATTAGGCTTGGATGATTTGAGTAGGTTTGTAAAAATAAGTAGATGAAATGTTTCTTAGCTTATATGATGACTTCCTAGTCCATAGATGATTTTTATTTATTTCAGTGGATTATTTAAGTTTGTTTTCCTTGTGTATTTGGCATAATATGGGTAGATTTTATTTTTTGAAATTACCAAAATATTAACAATGAAACCCAAAGAATCGTTCCTTTTTCACACTATTTTTCAAGTGAAAAATTACACTATTTGTTCTACCCTTTGAATTATATATTCAGAATACAGAGATTTTTAAACATAATTCCTAATAAATATTATTATCATTATAAGGAAAGACCTTATTTTTTCAAAGTGTATGATAACAATGATGTATAAACACATTATTTGTTTCATTCTTACATGAGACTAATTGGCAGTTGGCTAACAGATGGCTAAAACTGAAGAAACATTTTAGTTCTTGCTGTTGTATTTCCGAGAACAAACTGAACGTTTTAGTGAATTATTAGTGAATTTTTTTATTTGGTTATTGTTTGACTAAGAGTTTCTCAAGCGTTACACGTCAAGCCCTGGGAATTCAGAACCAGCAGTCCTCAGGATGTTAGGCTTCTGGAGGGAGTGAGGAAAGAGAGAGGAGGGGAAGACAATTTGTGTGTAAGCGCAGATGTGAGCTAGGATGAAACTCTTCGCTTCTGGTGAATTGGGAATGTTGGTGGGAAACCACAGTCTTTTCTGCTTAGGTAACTTTTTGTGTACTGGGGGTACAAAATTATTAAAGTGAATTCAGCAGTTAAAGTTACCTCTGAAAACTATTTCACCTCTTTTCTGCTGATAAACATCAGCATGAAAGCTTGTCTCATTTCTTTGCATTTTTTATGTTTCTTCTCGAACTAATTGTATAAGAAAGTTTATTAATTTGTTTACTTAATATTTAAGATTTATCTTTCTATGGAAAAATGACTTCTCCTAACCACAGGTCAGAAGGTTTGTGTGGGAATATACTTTAGAGTTCCAGCTTAAAATACCAAGAATCATCCAGAAAGGCAGGACAGCTTTTAGGAAATTCATTGAATTTGGAGCCCAAAGACCTGGTTTCCACCCTTGGCTGAACTACTCATTATCATTGTGACCACGAGCAATTCTTTGACTTGTGTAAACTTCAACTTTTGAATTTCTAAAATGGAAATAATACTTTCCCTAAACACTTAATTGTGTTTTATGAAAAGCAAATGAAATAGTTGACCCACAAATGTTTGAATTCTATTCTGTGGCTCTCTTGTGGAGTGAGAAGAGAGAAATGAGGATGGAGTTCTAGGAAACATGCTTTAAGAGGCAACAAAGGAAAAGGCCAAGTAAAATGAGTCAAAGAAGGGGGTGAATTGTAGAACATGACAGCAGGAAACTCAGAGTTTAGAGAGGGAAATAGACAAATCATTACATTGTAGTAAGTGCTTTTCTAGAGGTACAGGTCTGCTAGGTGCTACTGGGTGACAGAGCTTAGAAAAGCATGTACACCTGTGACCTTGGAGCTGAGTCTTGAAGAATAGTAAGAATTTGTGTAGATGGCTGGGGTAGAACAGGAAGGGCGTCCCTGGCAGAGGAAGTGGTGCATGGGAAGGCTTGAGGTGTGGACAAACTTGAAGTATTAGAGAAAGAGTAGTTCAATGCGGCTGAAGTGTGTTGCACCTACAGGTTGGAATAACCAAGTATGATGCTAGAGAAATTTGTTGATGACATACTGTCATGGGAGAATTGTAGTAATGATTCCTTAACTCATTTTTTGCAATCTTTTTATGTCACAGTACATATGGAAAAGTGATATTTGTGATGTGCTCTGGGATCAACAGAGAATGCTGTAGGACATGGGAGGCACCCAGCCCGGGAGCTCCAGCCAACACAGGCCCCACCTGGCCTTCCTGAGGGCTAATGGTGGGGCAGCAGCACAGCATACCTCTAACCCATCTGTGGCACATTAGTGAGGAAGCACTGACTTAGCTGCCATAATGTAACAGATTTGATCTTTGTGGATCACAGTCCCTCAGTGGAATTTAACTCTGGAGAATGCAGGAAGCTTCACTAAGAAACGTGATCATCATAAAATGCAAAGGTAATATATTGAGGTATAGTAAGTAATTCCAAGAACAGTCCGTGAAGCAGAAACCAGAGTTGCAAAAAGAAAAGCCCATTCTGACACAATATGCTACTCGGAGTTAGTCAGACTCCGTGCTAAGGCCACAGTCCTCCAGACTGCTAGGTCAGCCCAAGACTACTGAGGCCAACTGCAAGTTTTGGGGTTTCTTAATGCCACCCTCAAGTTTGGTAATTCACTAGAACAACCAACAGAACTCAGCAAAGCACTGTACTTAGGATTACAGCTTTATTGTGGCAATGGGATACAGATTAGATCCAACCAAAGGAAGAAACACATAGAGGAGATTCTGCATGGGTTCCAAATTCAGAGCCTCCGGATCACCCTGTTGACATCAAAGTGTGGCAATATGTATGGAATATTGCCAACTAGCGAATCTCACCAAGCTTAGGTCTCCATAGTTCTTATTGAGGCTTTATTACATAGGCACAATTGATTGAGTTATTGCCACATAGCTGAACTCAATCTCCAGCCCTCCCCTCCGGGTCAGGCTGACATCAGTGGCCCGAAGGCCCAACCCTTTAATCATGTGTTTTGTTTTTCTGGTGTGGCCAGCCTTCATCCTGAGTTGTCTGCTTAGCATCACTTCATTGGCATAAACTATCACCAGGAATAATGAAGACACTCCGGTCGCTCAAGAAATTCCAAGGGTTTAGGGGATACCTCTTGAGGTAGGACACAGTTCGGATCTCTCTTTCAGAAAGACGAAGTTCCTTACTGGATGTATGCCAATTAAATGTTTTATTCAGTCAACAAGTATTTATTCAGGCAAGAATATGAGGCAGGTGCCAAAGATATAGTAGTGAACAGGATGGGCTAGATTCCTGCCCTCAGGGAGTTTACAATTGAGTAGGAACGTGAAGGAAAATTGCCTCAAAAGGATATAATTACAGTATACTCAATACTTTCATTTTGTAACATAGTTTTACCCATTTGGGAATTTCTGTAGATAAAAATTGTCATTGTTGTTCTCTGATGATGTCCATAAATACTATTACTTTATATTGGTTAAACTCCACAGTCCCACCTATTTCCCTCTATACAATTATAGTTAGACTCTACCACTAGTTAACTTTTGACATTTAACAGAGTTTAATATTTAGATATCTGAACTACTTTTCCTCTATAACAAGAAGTAGAAGGATAATTTTCACACACCGTGCTATTCACCATCTGCCTTCATTGAATTGGCGCTGTGGAGCATCACTTCGTCAGTGAAGGAGTAAAGCCTCACAGTGCCAGAGCGAAGGCAGTGCCAACTGCAGCGTTGATTAAACTAAGTTCTGTGCCCGTTGTTATGGTTGGCAAGCGTGGAATTTCCTATGACCAGCAAAAAGATGGCATTAAGTTTGTCAGTATGACCAAGAAGCCATGTAATAAGGTCCCCAGCCCCTCAAGGATTTACAGGCTGAAGGGTAGGCAAAAGGAAACCCATAGGTAATGCACTTGAATTTGGGCTGCCCCAGTGAGGCAAAGAAGAGGCATTTTTTTATGTACAAACCAAATTCAGCATCCAAAGTTAGTGTTTATCATTAGTTCTGTTGAGTTCCTTATCTAAGGAATATAGGAAAATGGCTAGCAACTAGGCTTATAGCTTTTGCTACTGACAAAGACAACAACTAATGAAGTCACATTTGTCCGCGCTTAGGGATGAGGTCCTGACCCTGTTTGTGTTCTGGGAACTTAACTGGAAAATAGAGAAGAGTGTCCATGAGACTTTTTTTTTGGTACGGGGCTTACTCTATCGGTTTTAAAACAATATGAAGAAAAAGCAAAGCGTAATTTGGATAAATCTTAAGCAGAATCTGATTCACTGAGTCTGAAATTTACTAAACAGTATTTGGAATCATTAGGACAATGTGCATCATGATGATGGCAGTTGTAATTGAAGTTGATTTCCGTTTCTCTGGAGTGGACTTTTCTCTTAAGTAGATCTTCTTTCTTATTTTAATTGATCCTAGGCTAGGGCGTTGTAGTTTTGTTTTCCAGTGTGCTTGTCTTACGCTGCCAGAATACCAGCTCTCCACGTATGCGGGGGCCGAGCGCCTCCAGAGAGTCCCGGTTGAATACAAGCGTTTCCTAAGTCATGTGCCAGATGTTTCATGAATGTGTGATCTCGTTCCCCAGACAGATGACAATATATCTGTGATAAAGTCGGTTTCCTAATGTGGTGGAAGAACTAGCTTTTAAAAAATAGGTATTTTTTACACTTTACTGTAAAAACTTAAGGTATATTCAAGCCCCAGGCTGACAGAGAAGTCCACCTAAGATCAAATTCCTTTGAGTTTAGAGGAGGAAGAAATTGTAAGTCAAAATTAAAAATAATTTTGTCATTTTAAATTTGGGAAAAATCCTTTATTTGTTCTGATGAAAATGTCAGTAGTCATGGAACTGTGGTAAAAATAATGAAAAATCACTGGCCTGGGTCTGCTTAAATTGGAAGCATTTTTTAATTAAAGTTTGACAGTATTTTGTGCTTCCATGGCCTAGCCATGTCCCGTCTTATTCTTTCATTCAATTCTCTTCTGGGTACGAGCTGCTGTAATTTGGAAATTAAACTTGAAGGTGTGCATACTACTGCTTCATCTTTGGATTTCTGTGCTGCCTCAGGTCTCATAGTCAGTAACACACCGTAACCCATCTCTCCCTTTTCTAGGTTATTAAAAGGAGCTACTTTTTAAAAGAGATTGTTTGCATTAATTTTTAGATGCAGGGTTTTTATTGCAAAATATTTTTTCTTTGGCTGAAGCAAATATGTGCCAGTCTAAGTCCTGACTGGTGGAGAGCACTCACAGTGCTTTGTCAATGTTAGAATAAAATTCTCCACGATGAGGAATCCACTGTGTCAGATGCTAATTATAGTTCTTAATGAACTAGTAATTATTATGGAAAAAGAAGCAGGTCACAAAAACAAAGAAAATACGTATATAAATCTGCAAGAAATGGGAGGATTAAAGAGGCCACGGTGGAGAAAGCTTCGGGCCTCTCCTTTTCTCTTCCTTGTGCTTCATGGTCAGTGGTTCCTTCTGCCTGCTGTGGGTTCCCTCTCCTCGGAGCCGAGACAGGCCACTGAACGTCTCCCAACTTCTTTCCGCAGATGATGGTCTTTTCCCTTTATTTATTATAATATTTATTATAATTAAATGTACTACAATAGGAAATAAGGTTGTTGAAATATCATTTGTTTAAAAAAGATTTAATCCTTTCTGGCAATTTAATTTTCTATATCCAAAGTTGATTGAACTTTGTGTTACTGTCAACTACTGTATTTCAAATTGTGATGCTTGTGTTGCATTGTGATATTTGCAGTGAAAAATATATTTTTTCAGCTTTAAGATATCTTAGATTATGCATTGCCAATTGTGTATTAGTTATTATTAAATCATACATCAGCCAGGTTACTTTCGTTGTTCTTAAAGCTTGCCAAAAGTTTTCTGAACATAGGGGAGGGCATGGGGTGGAAAATTGATAAGTATTATTTTAATAATATTAAATTTCTTAACATGGGAAATCTGACCTAAAAATGGAAAATATTATTGTGATACTTACAAAAACTCTGTTTGCTCTTCAAAGGAAAAGAAAATGAATTTAACTGTAAAGCACATGCCCAACTAACACTAAGAAATTGATTTATTACTAGAGAAGAGAATATGGAGTAAAAAGAGACAAGTACAGTATATGACCCTAATATCAAAGGAAAGTAAAAGCCACTTATCTTAGAATATATCAAACACACTATTATTCAGATCAGTCAGGAATGTAATTACAGACAGCTTTTATAGGCCTGATAGGGTTATTTCTTTAAATGTACAGCTGTTCCACATTACTGAGTATATAAATATCTCCCCCAAATGTTAAATTGATCCTGAAGATCTGCTTTACACTTCTGCTCAAAAAAGAAAAAAAGAAACAAAATTTCAGTAAGTTCTACTTTACAATGCGTAATTTAGATTAAGAGAAATACCCACCAAATGTAATGTGTGTATCTTTTTTGAATCTGAATTCAGGGAAACCAGCTCTGAAAAGACATGTCTGATAGTCAAGGAAATGTGAACACTGACTGGATTTTACATGAAATTAAAGGGACTTTCTTTTTCTTTTAGGTGTGATAGTAGTACTGTAAGTTTTCTTTGAAAATTCTTTATCTGTTCGACATACAAACCAAACTATTCACTGGTGAAATGAGGTCATATCTGGCATTTAGTTTTAAATAATTCAGAAGTAAAGGTTTCATTAGACAAGATTGGACAAATGTTGATAATTTTTGAAAGTTAGTTATAAGTACCTAGTTCATTATATTACTCTGCTTTGTCTACATTTGAAAGTTTTCGTAATAAGGTGTTTTTAAAATACGTAATTTCAGAAACTTGTTTATTTCACATTTTCACTGAAGCTTTGGCATTCGTGCTCGTAGAAGACATGACCTGACAAAGTTATCTTTTAAACTAGTATGTCAAAATTTGAGTTTAGTTCAGATTGTCATCTGTGAAATTAGAAAACGATAATAGTTTCTAAGGTTCCTTCCAACTCTAAGTCTCTAGACTTCATGGGAGAGACGCCAGGTGACTCCAGGGCTCATTCGCGTCAGCACCAGCGAAGGGCGCCGTATCTTTCACGTTAGGAATCTGTCATGGATCTAGGGAGACAGACTGGCGGCTGGAGGAGAGCACAGGGCCCTTCACAGGCCTTTCTGTTCCCAGTGCTCCACGCAGAATAGGTGCTCATCAAAAGCACGTTCAATGAAGGGAATTAATCTTTCCCTGTTTCCAGCTTCATCATATAGCATCCATTCCCGCTGATGTCAGTTTAAAGGACTGTATTGTTAATATGTTAGTTTACTACGTCACTGAGAGAATTGTTCCTATTAAGCACGTCTTAAAAGTGTTGTGCTCCTTACGTGCTCTTTTTATGACTTAATGTGTAATATTTAAGACAGTAAAATGGAGAATAAGTTATTGCTTTAAATTGCTTGACTAAATGTGTCTCAGTAAACCATTCTTTATGTTTCTTAAATGCTCTCTTAATTTGGCTAAAAATTCAGCATAGTAAACTGAGAAGCTAAAAGTATCATTTTTATTTTGTTTTCCCATCAATAGAGCAGATCTCCTAAAAATTTAAAGCACATCTTTCTAAGGTAACATTTACCTCCTCACATCTTTAGCAGCTATCAGACATGACATGGGACATATTCATTGACCCTAAAAATTTTCATCAGAATCATGCACTGAAAGGGGGCAGCCCTAGCCAGACAAGAGGCTCATTTCAATTTTAACGGCTGTAATTAAAGGTTAATTCACTGAGTCAGGATTAACGAGGAAAGTACAAATGATAGGCAAGCAGCTGCCTTTATAATACAAGATTAGAACAATGCAATTACAATAAGAATTAGAAAAAATCAACTTCCAGAAAGTATCCTTTAATGAACGAATTAAATTGTGATTCCTAAACATGAATATATCAGATAATACTTCTTAAGGAGTTAAGGAAATTGATATTGTATATCTAAGCACATATTATGTCAAATGTAGAAACAATGGTTAACACTAAAAACTTTTTCATTATTAGGAATTTGCCAAAAATATACGTATATATCTAATTATGATGTTTTTAAATGGTAAAAAATTTTCCCACTTGAGGCTCATTTTTTGATGTCCGCTTATCTTTACCTGAATCATAATGGATTTTCCTCCTTATATGTGCCACTCCTACCAAGTACCCCTTATGTTTATACCTTAAATCTGTTTTTCTTATAGAGCCTATTCCTAAAACTTTTTAATCTAGTGATAATAAGAAAATTGACACATGTCATTTTCTGGTACATTATGTTTACATATTTTAAGATTTTTCTCACAATTTAAGCTCAGTGCTATATATTATTTTATGCAGACCATATTACTTTATTTTTAGTGTGATGGACCCTTCAACCTGAGTACACTGGGCCAAGATTGTGTGTGTGTTGTATATTGCTGGAAAACAACCAGACTACATACGTGTTAAACATCCTTGTATGAAAGTCCCTTGCAGAGTCGAGTCACACAGGGCTCCAGCAAGTGGTACCATTTTCTTCTGTTTTTGTATTGTCGTGATTGAAGCCATATACATTTTTAAATTAGTTGAATCCTAAATCCTATCAATTATTTATCATCTGTCGCAGGATTCAAAGCGAAGTTGTATGCACTTAGGCTTATAGATGCAAAGAAAATAATTGTCCATGATCAGTGCAGACTGTGGAAAATTGTTCCTCACAAGCTGAGTTTCTGTAAAAGGAGTTAACATTCTGTCAATCGCTCTTGAGCTGATTTAGTGTAATAAATCTGTGTGCTGGGGTAAATCTGAGTATGGATGCTTAGAAGCTAATAATCCAGTAGCATCATTCCTGGAAAAATATAGAGTGCTATTTGAAGATTATGGAGCCTGTGATATGCAAAAGTATAAGCACTGTACTGCTGTTACCAGGGAGATGAGTTGTAAGTATAATATAGATTTACTTGGTAAATGATTTTTTTTCCTCGTGTTTTTTTTTTTTTTTTTTTTTGGTTAAGCTGACAAGTGCTTGAGAATTTGCTTTCTGTATACATTGTGGGGAACTGGGGAAAATTGATAGTGTTTCACTGATACTTAGATTAACGCACACATTGTATTTGGAGTGGGACAGCATGCTGTTTTGAACAATATTTTGACATTAAGAACTCCACAAAATAGTATTTAAGCCTCCTTTGGCGTGGGCAGTTGATAACTTTTCATTCATAATTAGCTCATAGAGAACCGAGAGACATTTCAGGGAAATTGAACTGTCAGTGGGTAGAAACAAGCATTTGACCTCATCACATTGAGTGGGGCCCATCATAATTTGTTCATTTGGTGCCCATCAGCCCAGCCTCATCTCTCATACGGCACCTCGCTGACCTTCCCTCTCCAATTCCGCTCAGTTCAGCTTTAATTATGACTCTGCAGACCTGAAGAAATATTGCAGCTTGCTCTCAAAAACCCTGAACTGCCACTCACCAAAAGATTGGTTTTTAACAGGTAATAAATGCCCAGAGGAAATGGTGCTGTGTCCACATAGAGAACTGTGGCTTCTTTTGAGGTTTTGCTGGCTCTCAAGTGTGTCACTGTTGCCTGGTGAAATTTTTATTTCTAACACAGTAAGCGCGTGACTGAATTCACTGCTGTAAGGAAATATCATGAGTTCTTTAATTTAGGTAAACTTTTATCCATCCACAGAAGAAATTCTTAGTTACTGGGTTTTCCAGTGAATTCACTAAGCCCGTCGCCTATTGAAAGTTGAGAAACAACTTTAGGTTGTTTAGGTAAAATATTACTATTTTTGGAATGCCGCATTTTTACTTTTTATCTTAATAATTACTTTTTGAGATATTGACCACCCCCATAGAGGAAGAGTGAGAAATCATAAATTCCTCTTCTAGCAATATACTTAATTATAATTCATCAAATAATTTGGCAGAAGGACTATCCTGCTAACATCTTGTCTCTACCAACAAAACAAAGATGAAGTTTAAAGTAAGCATTCATGTTGCCCACCATACCACAGCACTTCCCCACCCCCCCACCCCCATGATAATATTTTTGCAATGCAAGTTGATAACAATCAGAGACTACGTACGAGGAAAATATAAAGCTTAGAAAATTGTAAAGTTTAGCTTTTGTTTTCAAATTATATCCCTAAAGATTTCATTACAAATAGAAATATTGAAAACTGTAGTCCCATACTGTGTATCCTTGTAGTGAATGTTAAACTGTCAGCAGGATTTTCAGGTCATTTGACAAAAAGGATACAGGTGCAGTAGCCAGCAGTGAAGGTGACTGCTAGTTTCATCAATCACTTTGCCTTTCTTTAAGTTGATACATAATGGACCCCTTCAATCAGCTTCCTTGTTCTTTGTCACTTGTTTGGAAAGAAGAAAAAAAAGAAAGGTGGAAAGGCTGGACTCTGAAGTCAAGGTTAGGAAATGAATTGTTAGTTATTTACTCAGGGTGCAGAGGACGTCAGTGTGAAGGGAGGCTGGCTCTTCATAAAGCGCCCACTTTGTCAATGGACGGTAATACGCGGTTTGAAGCTTCGCACGGGCTTGAGTGGTGGAGTGCTGCTCACGTAGTGATTCTAATATGAATTTGAAATGAAGACGTGCTTTGTGACAGAGACATGTTTTGTGCCAGAAAATGTTCAAATACATGTTTGTTTTCTTCTGGGGATTACGCCAAACAGCTTGGTCACAGGAGCATAATTATAGGTAGATTGTGAATACATGTCAGCCCCCGACAGTTTCATCTTAGTCCTTCTGTTGTACTTGATTTGAACCAGAAATTTTCTAAAATTCTTTGGGAAAAAAGAGTTTGAAATTTTACACAGCTTCGTTTGCTAAAACCCATAGATGTGCCACCCAACAAGGTTTGAGTGCCTTGCTGATTCTAAACACCCAGAGAGTAGGTGAAACAGTTTAAAGGAAACTCTCAGAAAACAGTGTCTGGCTTATTTTAACTGTTTCTTCCTTAGAAAACAATACGTTTTAACTAAATTTTTAAAGAATGATGCACATCTGGAGAAGGTTATCAGTTCACCAGTCTTTTGATAAATGGGCACAGGGCATCATGACATGTCTTTTTTTTATACGTGACCAGATTGTGTGTATTCTGAAACTCACCAGTGTGCTTTTCAGGAGTATTTTTTATAGATATGTGACTCAATACCTATTTCGAAGCTATCAGCCAAGAGGTTCCGTTATCTATCAAGAGGCAGTGTAATGATCCGAGCAGGTGGCAGATTAAACATAAAAATTACATGTCATGGCTGTGTGAAGTTTCTCAGTTCTTGCAGATCTCTAAGAACAGTTTGGGTGGAGTGGTGAATGCAGCTTAGTGTCTTACATTCTTTGCAGACTTTGTGTCTATGGATGGAGCTGGTTGTCTTTCGCTTTCTAGGAAAAGCTTTGAAGGTTATGGTTTTCTTGGCGAAAGTTCGTTTTGGTGTTTTAACCTGAATATTTCTATTAATAAACGTGAATGGAGTATGTACTACATTCTGAACATTGTGGTATGAGCTGCGGCAAATAAAACAAGCAAGCCCTGGTTCCAGTTTAGGGGCACATCCTACAGCCTCGCAGAGACGGAAACCGTGAACACGAGAGCACACAAGAGGGTGAGTCCAGCTACCCTGGGAGTTCGTGTAAAATGTTTTGGTTTCCCTTTTATCTTGGATCATAATACTGAATGCCTTCTACAGTGTGATTTACAGATGTGGAATTTCCACCAAGAAACATTTTGCCTTTCTACATACGTTTCTGTCAAACCAACGCAGACTGAATGGAGTTTTTCTGAGCAGCATTTCTTGTATCCCTGGCGGTGCCGCTTTTCTCACGTAGACCTGGTTGCCTCAGCCCTCGCTGGTACACCTGCAGTATTTATCCCAGCAGTTATAACTCTCCCTTTTACGTGAATGGTTGCAAATGCTTAAGAATCTGGATTCAGAGACTCAATATAACCTTTTTAAAAATCTGACCTTTTTTGGTGCTTGTTTCAGAGGAAGATGGCTCTAGAAAATGTAACATTTTTGAGTTTCTTCAGGATTATCACTCTGAATCCCTACCCTCTCCTTCTCTAACCCGGGTGTTTCATTATCCTGACCTCCTTTGCCCCACCCAGACCCTTTCATTTTCCTTGTTTCCTTCCTTTGCCGCCATTGAAACTTATTTTGTGCCTCATCACCCAAGTGTCTGTGACTCCTACTACTTAAATAATCACCTTTTGCTTGTGTAGAACTCGTACAAAATGTTTCTGTATGCCTTTTTTATCAGAAAGGCGAATACATGCTGCCTAAAGAGAGTTAAGAGATCGTCTTGGATAATATGTGGTGCATTAAATTGGAGCCTTCAAAAGACAGTTATTTTATTTTTTCCATTGGTTCTCAGTACCTGTTTATTAGCCAAATGAATCAAAATCAATTCAGTGTGCTCTGCAAAAACAGAGAAGGAGGAAGAGGGGAGGGGAATTTTAAAAAACCGGTCCTCTTTAGATTCTGACAAATTACTATCCGGGTTTAAGAGCCACTCAAATTATTAGTGTCTATACTAGTTGAAGCTTAAGTCCAATGAGAAAATACTATAGGGAAAGCAGAATTTTTGATGCCTCTCAGGTCTCAGATCAGCCGTTGAAAGATGTATGCAAACAAATTTATAGCACAGACTCCACAGATGGGTGTTACGACACCAGAATTCACAACAGTAGTTTTCAATTAGACATCGTAATTACCTTTGTTAGCTTCCTATTGCTGCTGTAACACAAACTTGGTGGCTTATAACAATGCAAATTTATTATTATCTTAAAGTTCTGGAGGTCAGAAGTCCAAATGAGTCTCACTGAGCTAAGGTCAAGGTGTCAGCACAGCTCTGTTCCTTCTGGAGGCTGTAGGGAGAATGCTTTTTCCAGCTTTTAGAGACTGCCCACATTCCTTGGCTCATGGTCACTTCCATCTCCAAAGCCAACAATGGTCTGTTGAGTTGTTCTCACACTGCGTCACTCTGACACTTATTCTCCTGCCTTCCTCTTTCACTTACAGGATCCTAATGATTACGTTGGCCCACCCAGATAATCCAGGAAAATCTCCCCATCTCAAAATCAGCTGATTAGCAACGTTAATTCTCCCTTGCCATGCAGCATTGCATATTCATAGGTTCTGTGGGGTAGGGTTTGGATACCTTCGAGGGGCCATTATTCCATATACCACCTCACCTATAGAATCTGTGGGGAGAGGAAGATGACTCAGAACCCGTAGCTCACCTGTCAGATTGCAGAGCAGAGGAAGGGTAGGGCCATGGCGTTTCTGGAGGTCGTCCTGATGCAGAGCCAGAGCCCAGCATCACACACAAGCGTGTACTCTTTGGTCTTGGTGTTGCTGGCGCCATGGTGCTCGCTCGCTCACCGTCCTGGAATTCAGGTGGAGTGCTGCTGCGGGGACACGCCCAGCTGCCGCGCAGGCAGTTCTTACTTCAGTAGTTCTACTTGAGTCCAGTCAGAACCACTCCAATTCAGAGAAATGGGAAATTTTCAGATCAATCATGTTAGATTAAATTGATAGCTTCCTATTGCTATCTTTTTGATGCTTAAATCAGAATTTTTATTTCAAAATTTTATAAATTTTCATTTATTGGAATCAGAATTATGATAGTGTTTCTCAGTGAAACATTGATTTATCTCGGTAGATAATGGAAAAAATCTCAAATGACATGAATCTTTGTGCAGAGGTTTTTAAGTATTTAAGTATTTACTATCAAAAGTAATTGTAGGCACAAATAACTGAATAGTGCTTTCAAGGCTGTCTTAACAGACAATTCAAAAGTTATTCATACTTTTTAAAAATTATACAAAAATATGCAAAGAAATTATTATTCTCTAGGCTTAGCACTTTGTTATTTACATGGTGCATAAGAATAAAGTTAAAGTTAAATAACACAACCAGAAGGACCTACTACCAGAACATACAACTACTTACTGGGGGGCTCTGGGGAGAAGAGGAAGAAGAAGAAGAAAAAGATTAGCAACACATGTTAACTCAGGTGCCAATCTTTAAAAAATAAATAAATAAATAGAGTTAAATAATAATATGAAAATTGAATTATAAGAAATGTCAAAATGGGGTGTGATTAATGTTACTAGGGGCTGGAGTAGCGTCAGAGAGAGTTGAATGGACAAACTGGGGCTTGAGCTGAGCATCGTATTATGGGTAGTATTTGATACTTAACTAAATCATGATTTATTCAAGGGAATCCTAAGTAAATAATGATTTACTATGATTTAAGTAAATTATAGAACCAACACATGACTTCTATGTGCAAGATTGGCAAAAAGTAAGGAGCACACTGAAATTTAGAATTAAAAGTGCAGTGTGTTTGGAGAGCTATGCTTTTCGATTTTTTAAACGCTTATTTTTTCATCAAAGTATTGTAGATCTAAGAATGCCTGTTCTTAAAATGAAATGACACTTTCCTGAAAAAAAAAACAACACAAGAGTTGGAAAATTGTTTCATATCCTATGATTAATATCTCTGGGGCTAATTCTTTTTTCTTTGGTATGTTATGTAGAAGATAATCAAAGCTAACCATCTCAGAGCTTACTGGCTGTCAGACTTAGTGCTTCAAACCAAATGATTGACTTAATTTTTCCTCTCCCTGGGAGCTACATAAGGAAAGGAACCCTAAGTGTCCACTGCTATCTCCCAGTGGAGTGAAGTCTAAAATTAGGGGAATCATGAGAAGAAATAATTTAATAAAGACGGGAGAATAGGAGCTAAAGTTAGAATTTGCCATAAATTCGATGGCGAGCTAGCTCAAGTAGCAGTGGATGGCAGAACTGCGTCATGCCACAGGGAATCTTGGGATGACTTAGCTATGACTCCTTTCCTGTTGGCGTGGTATCCTCTTCAGTAAACTCTTAGAGAAAACAAGCAGAAGGTACCACAACTCAATGATAAGGTGGGTGGGCAATAATATCCTCCAAATGGTACTGTGTTCTTGAAGAGTTGGATTTATTTCTGGACACCGACCTTTTTAAAAGCAATGCATCATTCTCCATCCAACAAATGCCTGCCATCACCAATAATATGTTGGCATGTCCATTTTCGGCTTGTAGTACAAAATAAATGAAAGCCAAGGACATTACAATTGGGAGGGAAGGAGAACGGTTATTTAAAAGGCTTTTAAATGATGTCACTATATATTCTTTTAACAACATCCTCTAAAAGCCTTTGAAAAAATAGTCCCTTCCTCCCTCAGTTGTTAACAAAGACCATTCTAGGGACTGCGCTTTAAGAGGCTGTTAAATGGTGATACTATATTTTTTAACATCAGCATCATTTAGAAACCTTTTAGAGAGCAGTCCTCTTCCCCCACAACTAATAGAAAAAGGGCATGGGGGAAGGGATTACTTTTTTAAAGGCCTTTGGATAGTTCTATCAATAAATACAGCAACATTGTCTTAAAAGCCTTTCTCCAATGGTGGTTCCGCTTTCAGATATGTACTTTTAGCCTCATGACCCCATGTTATCTGACGTTAGTGTTTTAATGTTAACTGAAAACTCAATTTACTAATAATCCCAATAATGCCTTTTATTGAAGAGCTTAAAAATCAGTTTCACATATACAATCTCATTTACCCTCACAACAACTCAGTGAAACAGACAGGATGTGTACAATTAGTCCCATTTTACAGAAGAGAAAAACAGAAGCTAAGTGAGGTTGTGACTTAGCCAAGGGCTCCCTGCTGACGTGTGGCTGAGTTGAAACTGTAACCAGTTGGAGTCTAAACCGTAACCGTCTAGTCTAATACTCCGTCCAGCCAGCTGCCTCCTGTTACCTGCGTTACTTTTTTTAGTGATATTCTTCATTGCTCTTTTCAACATGTCCAGATACTAAGAGGTAATTCCTTATAATCAGTATAAAAGTAGGACTCTATAATTTCAGTACCAAAAATAGATATGTAGATGTTAGAGGTTTTATTAATACTGTAATCCTGAGCAAGTTAAAAAGAATAAAATATTTCAGAGCATAGTAGTCTTCCTATGATGTTGCAGCATTCAGATTTTCTTAAGATTCCTTTGCTTTATGATGTGGGCTTATGAAATTATCACTTGAAATCTGCTGTCAGATATCTAGTTTATTAAATAACTGATACTTTAAAGACATTTTTAATCTCATTATTTTGATTTGCTTTTGAAAGTTATTCTGTTGACTAAGGATACTGATAGTTAAGATCAAATTCAAAAAAGTTTCCTCAGTTATCATTAATCTTTGGAAAGAAATAATAAGTGCTGGTTCTTCCCACTTCCTGTAGTTCTTTGAAGGAGAGAAGAAAATCTCCCCACCAGCTTGCATGACTGACCTTTAGTTTCCTTTATCATAAGGAATAGTTTGTGCTTGTTGAAACAGGAATTATAGCTTATTGCTTGATAGAAATAACACTTCAAATTGTTACATTTTAATCCTAGTTCTGCCACTGTTTTTTCCCTCTTGCTAATAAACATTGTCTTTAATGACAATTAAAGAAGAATACTTTCATCTACAAAAGACTTCCATGTGCAGTATCTCACGAATCCTTATAAAACGATCCCATCATTTAGGTAGTCTTACCTTACCCTTTATTGTACAAATTCAAGCTCAGAGAAGTTAAATGATTTTCCTCTCATCAAATACCTTGAAGGTCTTCTACCTTAAAATCCAGGATTTTCTTTCTTACCACTGCCAACCCTGACTCTGCCTGAGAAGAAGTAAGCCATAGCCTTTCTTGCTTCTGAGGAAAAATGCTTCATATTTGGGCATAGCCAGAGAACACATGGGCCGATGCCAGAGCGCAAGCGCCCAGGCCCCAATCCAGGACTTTCCAGAAAGATTGATGGTCAGGCAACTTTAATGAAAAGAAAGCTGGGTCATAAGAAGGCTTTGCTACCACAAACATGGACTCCAAAGACTCTAGGGTTCCTATGTAGTAAATCAAGTTCTTCCTCCCTACCTCCTCACTGAAGAATTTAAAATATTTATGTTCAGTTCAGAAAATACATATACTATATAAAAATTACATATATATGTGTGTGTGTGTGTGCGCGTGGGTGCGCGCTTATGGTCTCAGGACCCATTTCCTCATCCTCACCCTGGATCAGGAATTCCTCAGCAACTTATGGTAGGTCTGACTGGCATCTATGATGTAAAAGGATCCTTTTCCCCTCTATCAGATTCAAAGAAAGCATCCTTAGAGGGACCTGTTATTTAAAATTAAAGTAGCTGTAATAAAACTGCCTTTTCAATTTGTGCATCAACTAAGACACACCACTTCTCCTTCCTCTGGGACTTCATCTCGATGAGGCCCCTATCCCTCTGTGCCCCAAGTTGCAGTTTGTTTAAGTGCAAGCCGCACGGCCAGTTTTTAGTTGCAGTGGTCCCACCTGTGAAATACAGAGAACGGCCACTGATTTCCCTGACGTACTTTTGTAAAGTGTTATTCCATAGCCTAGCTTTTCTCTGAGGACCTCCATTTGGATCTTGCTGTCCTGTAGTAAATATTTGCAGCATGACCTCACTTAGAATGCTCTGTAATTCTGTCTTTGATGAAATCATTGTCACCAGCAAGATTGTTTCTGGGAAGCTCCCACCTGTTGCTTCTAGCCCATTCTGTTTTCATCCTCATCTTCCTTCCGCTTATGAGGCCTATTCCATCTTACTATACTCTCTTCCCTTCCTTGTCATTCTCGTCTTAGGATCTCTTAATCACTTACCCGCATTCAGTAAAGATCTTGGCATCTTACACGTAATCTCTGCAGTCCACATCATCATGGGAGGTCACTGTAAGTATTAACAGCCTGTGCAATACGTAACCTCACAGCCTCTTGATCTCTTCAGTTCAGTAACTTTCACCTGCACTGAATTTCTGCCACACACTCTTTTATTTCAGCTCTGAAATCTTATCCTACCTATGGCAGTCCTGTTCCTGGGGCCCTTCACTCCTCCAAGTTTTCTTTTATGTTTAGCCTTGATTTACAACAATCCTGAAAGATAGTTGGTAGTTTCCCCATTTCCCAAATGTGGAAATTGAGGTCCCTAGCATGAGTAACTTCTTTCCTGCCACAGGGTTAGTAAGTTACAGAGCAGGAATTTCAGCTGAACTTTCCATCACACCTCACTGAGCATAAAAGAGAGGAGAGGTAAACACTTTTAAGAGAGTTACTTTTACAGGAGCCTGTGGTAAAGACTGGAATGTAAGGAATCTAAAGACAAGGAGACCAGTTTGAATGGGCAAGCAGAAGTAAAAGGAGAGCAAAAGATTGGGAAGGACACCAGGTTGTTAATTATGGTTAAACCTGAGGGGGAGTTTACTAATATTTCCATACTACTTGAAATTATTTTCAGTAAACATGCACTACTTTTGCAATTTTAAATAAAAGATTTTTTACATATTTTAAGTGTCACTGATGATCTGAACTAAACTGGTGGTAGACAGACAGAAAAGACAGAAATGAATACAAGAGACATCAAACTTGTCAGCTATTTGTTGGAGGGAAATAGGAGGATGTCAGAGATAACGCCAAGGCTCTGAGCTTGGTTACAGTGGAAGAGGATGCTAACTCTTGCTTTTTTATATTATGTCATTGATATTGTCAGTGAAAAAGCAGTAGAGGGGCCGGCCCGGTGGTGCAGCGGTTAAGTACGCACGTTCTGCTTCTCGGCGGCCCGGGGTTCGCCGTTTCGGATCCCAGGTGCGGACATGGCACTGCTTGGCAAAAGCCATGCTGTGGTAGGCGTCCCACATATAAAGTAGAGAAAGGTGGGCATGGATGTTGGCTCAGGGCCATTCTTCCTCAGCAAAAAGAGGAGGATCGGCAGTAGTTAGCTGGGGGCTAATCTTCCTCAAAAAAAAAAAAAAAGAAAAAGCAATAGAACTGCTAAGATCAATTGTTTGTCGCATCTATCATATAACACAACATGATTGTTTTGTCTTATGCAAAATGTTCTGGTTCTAATGAAATTTGTTGTAACCAATTATTGAAACCCTTCTGCTAAACAGTTTGAAAACTAGAATCAATTTTGTTTTTATTAGCACCCTTAAGTCAAAAGTCAGAAAAGAAATGTAAAAAAGAATAGTAGAACATATCTAACAATAATATAACACATCTGTATTCATGGTTCTGGAACAGTTTTTCTAAGAAAGTGGTAAATAAAAGTATCTAGGCATCATTCTGGATTTCAGATTTATAAAAAACATGAAATGTATTGACAATGAAGCTTGTAGATTTCCGTTAGGGGAAGAGAAGGAATAGGGTATTATAATTTCCTTCTCATCTCGACACCAATCTAAACTGACTACATCCTCTACCAGGAGGTCAGGAAACTTTTTGTAAAAGGCCAGATAGTAACTATTTTCAGCTTTGCAGGCCACAGCCTCTTAATTCTGCCTTTGTAGTAACAAAGCAGCCAAAGACAATCTATAAATGAATGACTGTGGCTGTGTCCCAATAAAACTTTATTTAGGGACGTTGACATTTGAATGTCACATAGTTTTCGCGTCACACAAGTGTTATTTTTCTTTTGATTTTTTTCAACCATTTAAAATTTGAAACCCTCCTTAGCTCCCAAGCTATATAAAAAACAGGCGGCAGGCTGCATTGGGTCCACAACGCAGAGTTTGCTGGCATCTGCTTAACACCATGCATGAAGTAAGATACTTATGAAATGTTTATTGATAATGTATTCAGGTCTCTCTGCAGATTTATTTTTTATAACATATATTGATTATTACTGGAGTAAGAGTTTAAAAAAGTCTCATGTTTTTCATAATATATACTGATCACTAAAGTAAAAATGTGAAGAATTAACAGTTACCTTCTCGAATACCTGAATTTCCTTATATGGAGGAAATTGTCATTAGGATTATAAACCATTTTTTTAAGTAATATTTGCTGGAACATTGAAATATATTTCTTTGAGTCTGTGTTTATAGTTATAGCTAAGAGTTAAGCAGATTTGCCCTCTGCTCTTTTTAATCCTATTCTGGGTACCAGGCTTAGCACTGTGAATTAAAGATAGGAAAGACTTCTACAGTCTACTGGGTGAATCAGACAGCACTGTAGCTTTCTACATTGCAGCCCATCAGTTGAAACGTACGTTGGTTCAGAAAGTACTAATTTTAAAGATGAAACTGTATCTGTTTACAACTATTTTCTGGTCATTTTTATAACTCATCTATCTAAATATACACTGCTGTAAAATAAGCCAAACAAAAGTAGATATGAAAAGAGGATTTTGTATACTGCAGATCTTCATATTTTTGAAGTCCAAAAGCAGAATAGATTAATAATATACTTAAAAATGATGAAGTGACTAAATGTGGATTAAAGCATAAAAGGCTGGAAAGCATTGTTTTTATAAAGCTTTACGTGGAGTGTCATCCTTGAAATGGTAATGCAGATGCTGAACAAGGTTTATTCTTGGGCACTTACTTGATACTCCATGTTTTATTTTTCAATTCTCATTTAAATTTTATAATTCAATCATTTTGAATAGCTATGTTCAAAAGAAGTTTTACAACTTTAATCTTAATAATCTCAAAAAAAGCAGACATGCTATGTCATAAAATAACTATTAGTGACTAGTTTGTATCCTATAAATCTAACTTGAGTTGATAATATGGTCCATTACCAGCTAACTGCACGGAGTATTTTTCATTTTACACTCTTCAGTTACTTTTTAGTGAAGTGTTAAAAAATATGAAGCTTTTCTCCTCTCTAAAATTGCACGCTGTCTGTCTGTTATTAGGGAGATAACAGCTCTTATAAATGTTTCAGTAAGCGCTAAGTAGACAGTTATGTGCACTCTCATTCCACGCTTATTTGCTTACTGTAATAAACTGATAAAATATGTGTGGTTTGTCTCTGTGTATCTACAGGCATCATGAGTCACATAGATTTCCTTTAGAAATAATGTTGTGTCTGCAGAATTGATTGGTTATTTTCATAAACCATCTAAAGGTACACAAACGACTTTTATTATTTAAACATATGCTGTGTAAAGATTTGTGGAGGATTATCTCATTGTTACCTGGTGCTTTTTGTTCTGTTAACTCTAGAAGGGGCTTTTTCTTTTAGAGTTATTACAGACACTGGACTAATTACCTCCTCAAGCATTATATTGAGGATAACCCATATCATTTGCTTATAATGCAGCTAGATTTTAATTCTTTGAACATTAGTAGTTAGATAACTAAATCAAAACTTTTAATGTTTTCAAATATTGTCTTTCATACTATCCTGTTTATACAAGTTTTAATATTTAATGGGAAATAATGCTTTTATCTAAAACTAGATATTTTGAGAATTAGTGTTTGTATCATAGAATTCCTTCTAGTTAATGAGTTGTTCTTTGTGTGTGTCTTTAAGATATATGGTATTTTTTCATTTTTTTTTTACAATTATATGTAATGGAAAATTTCTAGTCAAATTATATCCTAAAACCAACAAATATTAATATTCATAATCTCTGCTTATCACCACAATGTACTCCTATAAGACTAATAGTTTAAGGAACAGTGTTATAATTGAGCACACAGCATCAAATAAAGCACAGTTATGATCAACACTAGAAGTATATTATCTACAAATCTCTATAATCATTGAAAATAGTAAAACTATGCTTTGAGTTCTGAAAATGGGTCAAATTATGGTTTATATGTTGAACATAAAAGTGGGAAATAACTGGGGAGACAGGTAATAAAGATAATAAATAAGCAAAATTATATGTATTGTGTTAGAGAAGGTATTAAATGGCTGTGGAAAAAGAAGAAGGGGAATCAGAAGAAAGACATACAAGTGGGTTAAGCCTCATTAAGAAGGTCACATTTGAGCAAAGAAGCCATGTGAGTATCTGGAGAAAGCGCATTCCGGGAAGAAGGAACCAAGGCCAAGGGCCTATGGGGGAGCATTACTGGTGTGTGCAAGGAAGAGCAGGGAAGTCAGGGTGGCTGAAGTGGAGTGAGCTGTGGGTTCAAGAGTCATAGGAACTGAGGTCAAAGAACATTACAGGGGCCAGGCCACATGGCCCCGTAGGCATTTATAAGGATTTTTCGCTTTTGCTCTCAAAGAAATCAGGAGCGGTTGGAGGCTTTGAACAGAGGAGTGACATGTAACTTTATTTTTTGACTGATTCATCCTGGCTACTATGTTCAGTCTGCGCTCAGTAGGGTGCAGGAGTAGAAACAAGAGCACCAATTAGAAGGCTGTCAGAATAATCCAGATGTGAGATAGGGGTGGCTCAGACCAGGATGGTAACAGTAGAGGTAATGGGCAGTGGTCAGATTTTACTTAGTTCATTCAAATAACTGTGAATTCCTTCCCTGAGTTCTCCCTCAGGTGCCAGCTCTGGCTTTTGTGTTCTCTTAGTATCTTAGTCATCTCTGTCCTGGCATTTATCACCCTGGTTGATTTCCTTAGTTCTCCTCAGCTGAATGATAGACTCCTTGAGGACTGGTTTACTCTTTGTCTCTGTATCATGGTCCCTAGTGCAGCAGTTGGCACATCCAACTTAATAAATGTTCGTTAGTTGAAAGAGTGAATTAATAACAACGATTGGTAGTTACTTAGTGTTTGAAGTAGCAGTGCTCTTATTAGACAGGGAGCCCTGGACGACCTGATTCTTGGACAAGACCACCTTTCTCCCCTGGATGCCCATGGGAGACACAGAGTCAGAGGACAAAGACAGGCAAAGTAGTACTTTATTATTAGCCGGGGTTTTGCTCTCTAACCCCAGTATAGAACTCCAGTGAGTTAGGACGGCCACATCGAGGACTCTTCTTTCCTATAGAAGGTGGGACTAAGTAGTTTTGAACCAAAGCAAGGTGTTAGGTTGAACCATATAAATTGCTGATTTGACTGTTTTGACCTACAGAATTGATAGATACGTATGGTTCAGCCTAATCAAAGGGCTTATCTGAGTCTCGGATCTCACCGTTCCATACCTACCCAGGCTTTAGGAAAAGGAGTGAGAGAGCACATTCTCCTATCATAAGCTTATTCCCCACTCCCCCAGTTAGTGTCCTGAAATCTGACTGATCTTGATTAGTAGTTGAGTGGAGAGTTAAACAACAGAGACCCAATTTGAACCAGCTTAAGGAGACAAAGAAGTTACAGGATGGAATGATAGGGTATTTCACAGAAAACCAAGCTTCAGGAAGGATGGGAATATATCAGCTTCAGGAACCATCCAGACCAAAGGTACCAGCAGGCCTCTGTGTCTCTCATCTGTGCTCTTCGTTGCAATTTCTTGCTGAACAATATGGCAGGAAATATGGCCACAGACATTAGAGTTTTAAATCTCAGAATTTTAGCCACTTGAGAGAGACTGGCTCACCTTCCCAGGACCCAAATCCAAAAATCCTAGGAAAGGGACTCATTAAGCCAGGTGTCCATTCTGAGCCACTTAGTGTGGACCAGGTCGTGAGGCAGCATACGAAATGTCAGCTGCCTCAGGAATTGAATGTGTCCAGGTTTCTAGAAGATGGTGGGGTGTGCTGAGCAGACAGTGCCCACATAACCACTGCAGGGTAGAACAATGGGGAGAAGGCTCCCTCGAAAGACCAGCACTTAGTCTTAAACCAAACAAAAGCAACCCTAAAACTCCGAATTTTTCTTGTCCTTCAGTGTTGTAAAACTTACTTGACACTTTGTTGTTGGCTGTCAAAACACATCATGATAACTTCAGAAACCCGTAGAAACAATTAACCAGGTCATAACATGGACTTTCATAAAGGAAAGTCAAAAGAAAAAAGTAGTTTCTACTATGTAAAGTGGTATTCTCATTCTCAAAGCCACTAGCCCATATGTGCCATTGTGCGTATTCCCAAAAGGCACTCTTGAATATAAGCTGGATTTGTAGTTCATATCTACCCCTCAGTCAGTTGCCATTGCACAGCTGTATATGATAGTCCTACTAAGTGTTAATGTAGCTATATGGAGTAAGTGGATCTGGGAAATGTTGAGTGACTAAAAAAAAACTGGATGTCAAGAACTGTGAAGGGTATGAGAAGTTACCCTACTTGCAGACTAACAAGTTAGCCTGAGACAATTTCATGGATGCCAGTAGAAGACCTGAGACTCGTGTGTGAAAGACAAAGGTTTATTACTCAAAGCAATAGCAGTAGTCAGAGGAACATCATTTGCACTTCTCCGAAGCCCAGCTCCCACAGGATGACACGATGAAGGCCAGGTGATGGCTGCGCATGGAGCAGGTTGCTTTACCCAGAGGAACCTGAGTATGGAGGGTCCCCATCTTTTAGAAGGGGCTGTTAGCAAACCTGTCCGGCTTTGCCCTAGAGGGGGCCATTTACCTGTTCCCAAAGGGTGTCTGTTATACAAGCATCCTTGAAAAGATTTTCAGGGCCAAAGTTATTAATGCCTTTGCTCAGAAAACATGCAGAAACGTGAGAGACCTGTGGAGAATTTTTCCCCAACAACAGGGGCAGGGGAGGAGAGGAGAGGGATGTAACATGTGTGCCCCTGCATCGGGGGTGAGCAGACTTCCTCTGTCAAGGGTCCGCATAGGGAATTTCTTAGACATTGCAACCACTGAGCTCTACCACTGAAGAGCGAAAAAGCAGTCAGACATTTTCAGTTAGCACCGTCCTGTAGTTAAACAAGTATGTATTATTACCACAAAACGTGCCGTTTATGATGCTGTTTGTTGTGGAAGAGAACGCAGACCTCCGTGTACTATCACAGATAACCTCTGAGGATGGGCGGGGAGGTCCTTTTAGATGCTGAATTCATTAGACAGTGCTTCTGGAACTTGGTCGAGTGTGGAGAGAATTATACTGTCTTTCTTCCTTTGCACATCCCTTAACATCTTTTCAGCTATTATAGCAAAAGTGCAGAATTCTGAGACAAGGTAGAACAAAACAAATATTTGGACCGTGTGTCCCAGGATTCGATTGAGAGGGAGAACAGCAAACCAAGACATATTGGTAGCTCTTGAATGAGCTGAGGCGAACGTTGTGAGCGTCTTCCCTGGAATTTAGAGGGCTAATTCCTGGCTACTTGTGAACCACGCCCCTGCTTCTGTCCTGCTTTTCTCATACTGCTACTCACTTGCCTCTCTCCAGCTTTCAACTTTACTTCGCTGTGTTATATGTAGCCCAAAACTTTTATGCTTTTCCATAGACGTAAAACTGGCTACATGGACATGTATTTAATAATTCGGGGAAAACTGTGGAAGAAAAAAGAAAAGTAAGACTTGGTTACTGTCTCCAACATGCTTGTCACCTAATTAAGGGAATGAAGATAAAACACCAAAAATATAATTATCCAGTTAAGGGCTTGTGTTAAGGTTCATTGTCATAGCCTCAGTGACATGGGAATTTGTGGGAAAAAAGATTTTTGCTGAGGGTAAGTGTATAAATATGTGTATATTCTTGTATGAACACTCACGCACATGTGTTCTGTGTCAGTTTGCTTATTTTTATGATGCCCTCTATCTCTTTGAATGAATGTCCACTGCTAAAGATTGCTGTCTTCTGTGATGCTAATAACCCCCCCAGAATTTGTAAAGGAAATAGAACTTAGTGTGAGCACTGAGACAGAGAGTTTTGAAAATAATTTTCATACAAGGAAAGAAACCTAAGTTTAGAAGTGAAAGTGCTTTGAAACTTAAAATGCTGCACTTTTATCTTCGTCAGAAGGCCAGAGTAGAATGCATAGGCCAGTTGCCCCATGACTTTAGATGGCTGAAATTTAAAATTTACCCGATTATTTATTGTATTTTACAAATATACTCTTGCATGTATTTTTAAGATGATTGTTTTAAGTTGCCCACCCTTCTATGTTGAGCTTTTGGAGAAGGAATACTGTATCTTGATGCTCAGAAGACACTGTTTATTGTTTTGTATAGATGATAATTAACTCTGGGATTTTTGTTGATTAGTTTTACATTATTAATATTATTAATTTTTTAATGTCCTCAGGTGTCAGTGGCATGGTGAACGTGTTGACTAGGTTAATATGTACTCTCACAATTATAGTAGATAACCTAGTTTGGGAGAGCACGCTTGTTAGGAAAAAATCTTGATTAGGCCTGTTTAATTACAAATTGATTTTTTTTTAAAGCTTGCCTGTGTCAGGTCAAGCCACATGCAGTACTTTGAATGGAAATATGGCCACCACAGGACTTGAGAATGGACTGTGTTTCTTCATTTAATATGCTGTCTCTGCCTCTCATTCCACTTGAGATTGAGGGGAGAATCTGAAGTTCAGTGGAAGGATAAACAGATGATTAGCCAAGAAAATTGCGGGTTTGTGGTCGGGGGATGGTATGAGGCAAGCTTTGTTTGCCAAATAATTGAATCCTCTTGTAGGGCTATAAGAAATAAAACAATGTGGTACTGGTTTAACAGCTCAGTCAAGGCCCAAAAAAGTCTCCAAATACATAAATTAATTAGAATGTTTGCATTTACAGATCATTGAGGAAAGACTAGTCATTAAACCATGTTCACACGACTAGTTAAGTATTTGGAGAAAAATAATTAAATGTAAAGCCAATATACCTAAATCAGTTCCACGTGAATTAAAAAATTGAAGCCACGAAAGCTCTAGAAGAAAATGTAAGCAAATAGTTATTTGATCTCAAAGGAGGGAAGGTCTTTTAATCTTGAAAGCAAAGGAAGAAGCTGCCTTAAAGGAGGTCATAATCTTCAGTTTACGGTGAAAGAAATTCAAGGTGAAAGAGGGTCAAGGAGTCAACATTGGACATGAAGGTGCAAGATGATCCTTATTGGGGCCGGCCTGGTGGCGCAGCAGTTAAGTTCACACATTGTGCTTCTCGGTGGCCCGGGGTTCACTGGTTCGAATTCTCGGTGCGGACATGGCACTGCTTGGCAAAAGCCATGCTGTGGCAGGCGTCCCACGTGTAAAATAGAGGAAGATGGGCATGGATGTTAGCTCAGGGCCAGTCTTCCTCAGCAAAAAGAGGAAGATTGGCAGTAGTTAGCTCAGGGCTAATCTTCCTTAAAAAAAAAAAAAGATCCTTATTGGCAGATGATATAATCTCTTACAGTTCAAAAGACCGAGAAAATCAACTTACACACTACTAAAACATAAGAAAATTAGCAAAATGTCCAAGTATGGTGTACCTAGAAAAAAATAACAAAAAAGTTTATAAACTCTAAAAATATTGAATATAATTATCTAACCGATTGTTCTCTTCTTATTAGACATATATTGTCAAAATATTTTAATATACACCTGCAAAATACAGAAAAAATTTAATAGTGTTTTGAAGCATCTACTTTACTTTTTTTATGGTTCTGACATAATATCTGTGTGTGTGATGTCCTACTAATCTTTGTTATTGTGGTTTATGTAATACTTTAGGGAAAACAGGAGTTAAATGTCATAAATTTTTGCATATTTTCTAAGAGAATTACTAACTAGATTCACTAATTTATCGTTTTTTTCTTTTTCTGATGTGCAACAGGTCAGTACTCCTGTCTTTGTGCCAATGAAAACTCATGTGCTGCTTCATCGAATGAGTGGAAAAGGACTAGCTGCCCATTATTCCTTTCCAAGACAGCCTTGTATTTTTGGTGATAAGATGGTCTCTGTACAAATAACGTTGAATAATACTACTGATAAGAAGATAGAAAATATCCACATAAGGGAAAAAAAACTTCCTATAGGCATGCAAATGCATGTTTTTAATCCAATAGGTAAATATTAATTCTCATTTAAAACTGTAACTATATTTGATAATTAAATGTGTTCATTTTAAAGTAAAGTAGATAACATATTATTTTATTGAGAGTTATTAGCGTACTTAGTTTATATTTCTTTTCCCTTTTTAAACCATATTTATCATACAAGATAAATACATTCCTTTGCCCTTGGTGAACCAGGTGCCAGCAATGGTAACACTCGTAGTGATGAAACGATGGGTCTGAAGAATCAGAACTGCCTCCTATTTTACGTGTCTGCATCACCTTCCCCACCTCTCTCCTGGGTTAACTTCATTCCCTGCCTGATACTAGTCTTCCTTTTTGAACACAGGACCTCCCATATCTCCCCTTCCGTTTCTTTCCACAGCGAAGACTGGGGATGTACCCTATTCCGCTTGTCTTCCTTTCCGTGCATAGACTAGCCCATGGTATTTTACTAGTGTTTATACACATTATGTTTTACAGTATTTTTAGTCTGTTGGCATCGTTTAAAAATCAAGATGCTTTCACATTAAAAAATAAACCCAGAATTCTCACTTTTCTCGGAAGAAAGCACAAGCTATGGCAGTACTGGTCCTCTCTTCCCGGATGCAGCACACCAGCTGAGCAGGCCGCCCCTCCGACACAGCGTGTGCTCCAGGTCACCTCAGTGCCCGCCCCATCATATCATCGCACCAAACAAGTGTCATCCCCTTCCATTTTTTTAAGTATTTTACCAAAAATATACTTTTTAAAAATGAAATGTAACAATTGTATGTCTTACTTTGAGTTTAAAATAGTGTAATAATTAGAGTGTCTGTCTCTGTTCTTTCTGTTTTGTGTAAGTGGAGACAGTCCTAAAGTTTAGTTGGGAAAAACTTCAGACAAAATCGCAATGAAAAGTGATAGAAGCTTTCTGTCAGTGAATCCTTAAAACATTACAATCAGAAAGCTCCAGATAGTTTCTTTTTATACTACTTTAGGTGAGCAAAGCCTTTGGCCAAGTAGCTGTGTCTTCTTTACTCACCATTTCACATAACTCTTCTATTTTTCTTCGTCTTCACCTCAGTTCTTTGACGTTGTTCAATTCTCCTCTGTAGTTTTCGCGAGTCATTCGGTAAAGGAGGTCATTCTCTGTGTTATATTTTTACACAAAGGAAAAAAACAATTCCTAGTAGATGAAATGTGCTAGACTTTTATAAGCAACCAAAGTAGAGTAGAGTTAAAGTAAGTTGATTTCAGAATCCACTTAATACCCTTTTTTAAAAATAATTTGGTAATTAAGACACCATTTAAAGAACACAGTGTCCTGATTTTTATTTAATTATTTTGTGAAGTTAATATATTGCTAAGGAATTATAGTATATCCCAATCTGTGTCCTTTTTATTACTTTAAATCCAGCATTTTTTACCTAGTTAAAAAATTAGTTTAGTTTAAGAAGTGTCAAGCAGCTGATATATGAATTGTCTGAAGGTTGAAAATGTTATCCAAAGGTTAAAACAGTAGAACAGTATTAGCGTTTCTTGGAGCTGCATAATGAGTTGATGAGTTGACCTTTTGTTGGCCTATGTAGAATAGAAGAAATAAATATAATAAATTTCATAGTATGGCCTTAACGCAGAAATAAAATGTAAATGTATCCGTTGCCTCAGTACTAGTAATAGACTATTCTTTGGCAAATTTTTATGACTGTAATGTTTCATTTATTTTGTTGGCATTTATTGAATACCCTCAAGATACAGAGTTCTTTCCCATGCAGTATATATTTGTGTGTAACACCAGCTGGTCTCTTTTATTAGTAGATTACGGTAGAGTTACAGAGTATGATACACTTTAATTGGTCCTCCAAAAACATCGTAAGAATGCAATAAAAAACAAAGCCTCTGTTTTCATGTCTTTGTGAAACAAGGGAAGTAAGATTTTCTTATTTAATATGTACATATGCACATGTTGAGGAGTCTAGCAGCTTTCTTATTTATCATCAATCTGTTCTTTTTGTCTATAATATGCTGTGACTTTTGTCTGGATTTTGTCCTGCCTTTAGCATGAAACTGGATTCCTTGCAAGAGTATTAGGAATAATATGCCATTTTTCCCTGAGACCAAGTACATGTGAGATTTTTAAAAAAGCAGACACACAAAGAATAGCCTAAGGCTCTATGCAGTATAAGTTAACAATTGACAAGTTTGAGTTCACTAAGATTTCACCAGTTACTGAACAACTATCATATCAAAGTAGATGGCATCTTGTGTGATTTTGCTTTTTGTTATTGATGGCGTAATAGAGCCTCTGTTTTTTCAGCCATTTCCATATAACCCTCTCATGTACATAGGAGTGATCCAGAAGCAGTATGCAAGTACAGACACCTGATTGAGTACTCTTTCCCAATGTAGTAGGCTTCAGATATTATAAAAGTCCATTAGTTG
Source organism: Equus quagga (assembly GCF_021613505.1). NCBI lineage: Eukaryota > Metazoa > Chordata > Mammalia > Perissodactyla > Equidae > Equus > Equus quagga. The sequence goes on from NC_060273.1 coordinate 128,989,667, forward strand.
AATAACTTTATGCTGATCACTTTGCTCTTGAAGCATTCATACAGTATAACATGTCGTTGATCATGAGCTGTCCTCCAAAATTAGCATGGCACTAAGCTCACAGTTAATTATTTTAAGACTGAAGACGGTACCAAACTGTGTCAAAGAGTGCTATCAACAAGACATCTTGAGAACTGTCATTTTGTCAAATGAAATACAAGGATACATGATGTAGAGAGATCCAAATAATGAATGCCATCATGTTTTGAAGATGCCAGCATTTGCTACCAATATGGTGTCTACTGCAAACAAGACCAAACCCCAGTGTATCTCTGGCACAGAAGAATGCATTAAGGATTCACTAAAGAATAGCCTTGAGCAGTGTGGCTGACAGAGCTGTGAACTAATAAAGTATAGCTTTAGGAGAAATGCAAGCAAAGTATCACTATAGATATTTACTCTACAGAAAAGCCTGTTTGCCAGAGATTTAGGCCGCAGGTCTTCTGGTACTTGTGTAGCATACTGGTAAATGTTAGGTTTACAAAACAAATGAAATTCAAACTGAAATCAGCAAACCAACATATATACCACTAATCAAACCAATAACATTTTAAAATCAGCACCAAACAAGTACCCTCTTATAATGCCTAATCTCCCCTGAGCCTATGAGAAGTAAACATACTCCTTAATATATTAAGCTTATTGAATTATTCTTCTCTATCATCATCTCTGTCATGGTTAGCATTAAGTAGCAAATCATACTTACCAACAAGCCCTAGGATAGTCACAGTTTACTGGATTTGAGTGGGCTTGCTAAAATATAACTACCCCTAATAAGATATATCAGAATAGATGAAGCTAAGTATAGAGCTACTGTACAGTAGGACTGCGGTTATACTGAAGACTGAGCAAAGTGGAAATCAAAAGGGGATGGTTTCTGTTTAAATATATACATAAATGTTTATAGTAAATAGGTATATATTTAGTATCCCCCATTATTCTAATGTACAGCCAGACTTTGGAATCATAAACAGAATAAAATTTTATTTGTCTTAAGTTTCATCATAGTCAACTGGAAAACACCAGTATTGTGTGTTGATACACTTGTTTCCCATACTTGCTTAGGTGGTACATACAGCTTTAAAAATTCCGGATCTATAAAGTCATTTTATTATTTGCTTTTCAGGATCATCTAATTTGCTACTAAATTTTCGTTCAGTAATTCTTTGAATAATGCAATTAGACTTATCATTTTAGTCCCCATAATGCCAGTTGTCTTCATTAATCTCTGAGTACAACAAATTAATTTCTTCTTTCAGCTTTGCTTTAATTTGCATTTTTAAATTTTAGATATTTTTTTTCCAGTGGAAATTTGGAACATTGTTTAAAATTTACTTTTTATATCTTGAGTAAATATTCCATAGTTTTAAGTATAAGTATCCAGAGTCCATTATATTTGTTCCAAACAGAAGTACATTTATCTCCTCCTCACCTTCAGTACCTGTAAAGACAATACTATAAAACATGAAATTCTCAGGATGAGATCTGTTTCTGAAACGAATAAATATGTGTTCATGGAAGTATGTGCAGAATTAAGAAAGCCTTCGAGTGGAATAGTCAAACTACTTTATAATTTGCTTTAATATTCTTAGTCTGAAATTATTCTTATAAGCTATCGTTTGTCTGTTTTAACCAAACTACAAACATTACGTAAGTTTTCAGTGTTTAGTTTGCCTGTTGTTCACATCCTCTGTGTTTTCATGTCTAAATTACCTTATTTCCTAGAATCTCTTGAGCCTGAGGGATCCATTACTGTTTCAATGGGTATTGACTTCTGTGACTCCACTCAGACTGCCAGTTTCCAGTTGTGGTAAGTTCAGTTGTTCTTCTGTATTTTATATTACCTGTAAAGGGGAGCAGATCAAAAACTAGACTTTCAACAGCTTTTTTTCTTTGGAAGTCAAGACATTTAAACAAACGTGCCTTTCTTTGGTAATGTTTATACTGTTCTGGAATAGTTGTATAAATTGTGCACAACGTATGTATTTTTAGTATTTGTCACACAACTAGCCATTACAGTCTGCCATATGTGATTGAATGTCATAGTTTGTTGGCTAGAGTAAGGAGCTACTGGTAAATAATTTTTTTGTTATCTTAACTCTACAGTTTTGGAAAATTCATGAGGAAAATTCAGGAAAAATTAAACTTTAATAATACTATTGAATAGCCCAAAGAAGATAGCTTTTAAAACATCTTACATGTTGTCTTGAGCCTCTTGGGTGGAGAATGACTGATTTTGTCAATACCTAAAACACATGCATCTTTCCGTTTTTAGTTTAATTTACAAACTGCTTTTGATAAAACTCTAAAGAGAACATTTATGCATTTGGCAAAGTTTTGTAGGTGAAGATTGTCCAAAAGAGCTTTTCTAGGATTGAATTTGGTCATTTTATTGGTTTTATATAATCTTTTATACATTTCTAAATTTTGTCTAAATTTTGTCTAGCTTAGAGCAGAATTTGTGATAAAAATCTTCAAGTTTGGGAAATAGACATTTTTCAACAAGTTTGTAGGTTAAATATAGTGAACCTTTTTCATATACCTTTTCAGTTTACCAGTAATTCAAACCTAATATTGTACCATTTATTGCCGAGAGCCCACAGTGATAAATATGAGCAATGTAGCATAACACATTGATTTTATGCAGATCATCACCTTTATGTTTGGGGAGGTCTGCTATATTAGTGATATATAAAAACTGATTACTTTTCCCCACATTGCCTAGTAATTGTTTATTATTTTTCTATTAGACAAACAACACAGATCAATATTACTGAACACAAGACCATGAGTAACATCACTCTAAATAGATTTGCCTCCAACACTAGAGGTATATTCATTTTAATGATTTCGACAATGTGAGCTCAATGACAAAGCTCATGCACCAAGTTAGGGCAAAATTAAGAACTAAAAAAATTTCTTTTTTGTATCAATTTATATAAAGAACGTTTTATGTTTCTATGTAATGAGATGGGGTTGGTTTTTTTAATTATATTTTCATTACAAAAGATTTCCTCTGCAGCTCATTGGACAAGATTTACATATTGTCTTTCACAGTTAACTAAGTACCTTTAGGGAAAAATATATAGGTAGTGTTTAATTTTTATCTTACATTGGGTAGTGTCTGTGAACAATTTTTTCCCAGTTTCTCTTAAACTAATTTTAAGCAAATGATGAATTTATTTTACGTAGAAAATAGCCTTAGCTATTTTATGCATTTACATTAATATTTTTTCTGTTGTGAATGTATAAATTAGTTATTTTAGGTTTTCTTAAGTACATAAGCACACTAGATCAAAAATTATTTTTGTGTGTGTTCCAAAAAGAACACTTTGTCTTGCATCAAATGTAATTGATCCTGAAGCAGTGTAATCACAATTACTCACTTTCTTAATTGGCCTGCCCAAAATCAGAAAATGGAAACCGATCGACAGTGTTTAAATCGATAGCTTCATAGTAGTGCTGGTGGGGGTAGGGAGATAGTGGTAATGGCTAGATCAATTGGTCTTAGATGCCAATCACGGACTGTGCCTTTTGCATAGTAAATAGCACTTTTTGCTTAGTGATGTGCTGTGTTAGTCTTGGTAGTTCGATAAAAAGGAAAAAAAATGCAAGAATGGCTGATAGTGAATTTTTTCCTCAAAATACATTATACAAGTCGACACACAAAATTATGGGTGATAGCAGCATATTTGATAAGAAGCCTTCAGAAATGCTGAGAACGTGGACTATAAGCCTTTCAGGTACATTTCTATTTATTAAAAGAAAGTAAAATGATCCTACTTTAGCCTCCAGATTAGTCCTGTATCATTATAGTTATGGGATGCATATATATAGAGAGAACTGTTATATATAGCTATATAGTTATATGGATACTTGATGAGTGTTAATGTCCCTTTTTTTGCTTTGCATTTTAAATGGTCGTCAGATTAAGTCCCTGATTAAATGTATTGAGATTGAAAATGTGTCTAATAGACATAAATATGTCTGTGCACAAGGAGATGCATAAACAGATCTCGTCCTTGTGATCAGCAGATAGTAATGTATTAACTAGTATGAAAGATAATCTGGCTTGGCTCAAGGTAGAGGGCTGAGCACTAGGATCCACCCCTCTTTTTGCCCAAAATCCATTAAAAAGACAGAAAATACATTCTTTAAAAGAGAACAAGGGGCCGGCCCAGTGGCGTAGAGATTAGGTTCGCACACTCCACTTTGGCTGCCTGGGGTTCGCTGGCTTGGATCCCAGGCACAGACCTACACCACTCATCAAGCCGTGCTGTGGTGGCAACCCACATACAAAGTAGAGGAAGATTGGCATGTTAGCTCAGGGACAATCTTCCTCAAGCAAAAAGAGGAAGATTGGCAACAGATGTTAGGTAAAATAAAAATAAAAAATAAAAGAGAATGAGCGCTTAAAAAAAAAAAAGAAAGAATGTCATTAGCTGACCAGAAATTGTGAAGATTATTGGCAGTTTGAAAGCAAATGGGAGTAGATAAATAATAAGAGGGAAAACAAAAACCACAGAGCAGGGGCCAGCCCCGTGGCCGAGTGATTAAGTTCACGAGCAAACAACTAAAAATATACAACTATGTACCATGGGGCTTTAGGGAGAAAAAGGAAAAATAAAATCTTAAAAAAAAAAAAAAACCCAGAACAGAACACTCATGGGAGAAAATTACTACAATGGTAAGAGCAAATCTGGCAGAGTATCAAGCACAAAGTGAACAAATGAAAAGAAAAGTTAGAGTAAGACAGTCATCAGGGAATTAAAGAACTACCTCAGCCCCCAGTTCCCCAACCTACCCCGGCAGCAGGCGGCATACACACTTGCTCAGAGACCTAGAGTTACACTGTAAAGGAAGTGAACTGCTTGTCTGGGAAGGCTTTTGGTGTGATGTGGGGGCCTAAGGAACAGCAGAGTCTGAGTCTGTGGGAAGGAGGCAGGAGTGGTCAGAGATGAGATGAGGTGCAGTTCTCGCCAGGACAGTAATGGTCTCAAGTCCTCTGCCACTAGGAAAAGCCAGTCACACGTCTTTTGGTGGAGACAGAAGGGCATTGCCTCCCTGCCTCCCAACTTCATGTCCGCATAACCAGTCATGTCCCACCCACTTAATAGAACTCCAGTCAGCCCACCAGGGGAGAGGAGACCACAGTAATAATACTCACTAATGCGTATCAGGCAGGTGCCGTATCTGAGCACTGTTCTAAACCCCTGTGTTGCGTGTGTTAATTTAGTCTCTCAACACTCCTATGAGATAGGTATTACTATTATCCCTTTTTCAGAGCTGAGTAAATTGAGGCACAGGAAGATTAAGAAACTTACTAAACACTCATAGCTACTAGGTAACAGAACTTGCTGTGTGTGTTAATTAAACCTAGTCCTTCAATATAAATGTAAATGGACAGCTTAGGATGACCAGACTTTGGGGGGAAAGCATCAATTTGAAAGGGAAGGCTCACGATGACTACAAAGACTCACTGACCATGAAGGGAGGAGACAATCTGAGAAAGAGAGGAGATATCTTTACAAATTATAGCTAGGGCTGGCCCGGTGGTGTAGTGGTTAAGTTCATGTGCTCCGCAGCAGCAGCCCGGGGTTTGTGGGGTCAGATCCTGGGCGCAAACCTACGCACCACTCATCAAGCCATGCTCTGGCAGCGTCCCACCTATACAATAGAGGAAGATTGGCACAGATGTTAGCTCAGCAATAATCTTCCTCACTAAAAAAACCCCAACTAATGTCTGATGCAAGAAACACCACATCTGTAAAGCAAAAACATATTGCTTGCTTTGAAAAAGGTGAAATTGGATATTTTAACTGTATTCTTGGAGATTTAATGCCAAAAGAAATTCAGTAAATGCATAATTGAATGGACACAGCTGAATACTGATTTAGTGTTCTGGAAGAGGGAGTCAGTGAAATCAGCTGGAATAGTGAGCAAGAAGACAGAGATGGAAAATAGGAAAGAAAGCTTAAAAGAATCGGTTCATCTAAGAAGAGAACTAGAAGGAAAGAAAAGAGACAACGGAGGGAAGAAATAATTAAAGAAATTAAGAAAAATTTTTGCAAGCAAAAGAAATGCAAAAGAAAAGCCTTCAGATTGCAAGGACTCATAAAGGCCAAACAAGAGGAATGTGAGCAACTATCAGAAGGACCGCATCCTGGTGACATTTTTGATAAGGAGAGAACCATTCTGTTACTGTCCAGAGTAGAGAAGAAAGCAGCTTACCTAAAAATGAACAAGAATGTGAGTGGAATCAGATTTTCCATCCATACTGTCATCAGTTCTGGTGACCAGAAGGCAAAGAATTTGACCTTTAAAATTTTGAGGAAACCAAATAGACATTTTTCAAAAAAGCGAAGATTCCATCCATTTACCAGCTACAGATCCTTTTTTTGAAAGGATTACTCAAAAGTGTACTGTAGTAGAATGTTTTTTAATCTGAAAGAAAAACATAGAATTGAAAAAAAAGTAGTGGACAGAGAATTCCAATTGTAAAATCTATCACTGTGTGAAAATAATTGTTCACACATAATGTAAAAACAAATTTTAATAATAAACTGGAACCAAAATCGCACCATGGACAAGTGTGAGAAGGAATGATGGTGTTCTTGACACGTTTCGCAAGAGGCTTGATCAATGGCAAAAAGAAGTTTAAATGTGATTTAAAATATTAAACCTAGCCACTAAAATAGTGGAAATATGATGTAGTATAACCTCCAAACGACTAGAGAGAAGAAGAAAAGGAGGGATTAAAACTCGATCAGTTTAACAAAGGGGGAGAAGAGAAGCATGGTAAACAGAAAACAGACTGAGGCAGCTGCGAGGGGCCCACATCCACACAGGCTGGTCGTCACCATTCGTGTCAGTCAGGTAAATTCCCCTTGTATTAAACATGTAAAAACAAAACTCAGCATATGCTATTTATAAGAACCCCACCTAGAAGAGAATGGCTCACAAAAGTTGAAGATAAAAAGATAAAATATATATGTACATATGTTTATTATCAGAAAGATGATAAAAAGAAAACAGGGCGATCCTGACACTAGACAAACAAAAGAGTATTTCAGATTTTAAAAATTTCCTATTCATTATAATCCTCCGCAAAAATATAACAGTTACAAACTTTTCAACAACGTAGCTTTGTAGTATATAAAACAAACTAATAAAATGCTAGGAGAAATTGACAAAGCCATGATCATCGTGTAACACACACATCAGAAACTGACAAATCAAAGAGGAAGATGGATAGACGTACAGGTAGATATAGGTATATACACAAACACAAAATTTCAATAGTTCAATCATCAAGCTGGATCTAAGATACATGTGTGTTTGCAGAGAATTCCTTGTTTCCTGAGTGCAGAAAATGCTCTTTTTTTTTTGAGCAAGATTAGCCCTGAGCTAACATCTGCCACCAATCCTCCTCTTTTTGCTGAGGAAGACTGGCCCTGAGCTAACATCCGTGCCCATCTTCCTCTACTTTGTATGTGGGACACCTACCACAGCATGGCTTGCCAAGCGGTGCCATGTCTGAACCTGGGATCTGAACCGGTGAACCCCGGGCCGCCGAAGTGGAATGGGTGCACTTCACCGCTGCACCACTGGGCTGGCGCCAAAAATGCACATTTTTTAAAAGACAAATAGGATGTACACACACACAAAAAGAAAAACTGTAGGCTAATATGATTAAAGAAAAAAGAAGATACATAAGAAATATTAGAAAAAAGGCAATAAAACAGAGGTCGTCTCAATTATAAAATATTATGTACAGTTCTATACCAATAAATTGGAATATTTAGATGAAATGAATGGTTTCCTGGAAAAATATAAATTAGGAATAAAAAAGGTGAAATTATATCAGGACTTCAAAGAAAAGATAATTTCTATATCATTTAAACTTTTCTAGAACAAAGAAAAGGAAGGAAAGCATTCCTGTCATTCTGTAAGGCTAGCATCACCCTAATTTTAAAACCCAAAATGTGCACCCCACTTGGGGTTGTAAATTCAAATGACTCCTGGGCCATACAGGTTACCCATCACCATGTGAAGTAGCAGAAGCATTCTCTTTTAAGTCGGAAATGCAAACAGAGGGCCAGCCCCGGTAGCCTAGTGGTTAGGTTCAGTGCACTCTGCTTTGGCAGCCTGGGTTCAGATCCCGGGCATAGACCTACACCACTCATCTGTCAGTGGCCATGCTGTGGTGGCGTCCCACATGCAAAAAGAGGAAGATTGGCACAGATGTTAGCTCAGGGCAAATCTTCCTCGGCCAAAAAAAAAAAAAAAAGAAAAGCAAACAAGGTTACCCACTCTCAGCACTATTTCACAGTGTAATGGAAGTTCTAGCCAATACAGAAAGACAAGTAAAAACAGGTGTAAATCCTAGAAAGGCAGAGACAAAATTACCATTGTTATTCAATATAGTTATCAACCCAGAAAGTCTTAGAATCAACAGAAAATCTATTATTTAAACTATTAAGTTTAGAAAGGTGGTACAAATCATTATATGAAAATCATTAACGTTTTTATACAATAGAAATGACCAGTTTTAAAACATTATGAAGAAATTTATTTTATTTACAAGAACAACAAAAGAGATAAATTACCAAGAAATATATAATACCTAAAAAGAAGATATAAATAAAATAATAAATATACAATGTCACTGAATGGGAGACAGTACTGTCCCTCAAATTGATCTTCAAATTCAATGTGATTTTAGGCTAAATTCCAGTAGGCCTCTCAAGGAACTTGAAAGCATTTTACTGCATGATCATAATGTATTTGGATATGTGCTAAAAAAAAATCCCTATTTTACTGCTGTGTGCCCTTGGGCATGTTGTTTAACCTCTCTGATCAATAAGTTGGTAACAGAAGCTACCTCTTAGGATCATTGTTAGCATTTACTCAAGTAAAATACACAGTCAATGCTAACAACCCCTGCCTAGACTATTCAATTAGATTCCTAACTTTATCTACCTGCTTGGGTTTCTCCTCTACTCCACCTTACTGCCACTAGAGTTTCTTAAATACAAATGGGGTCATTTTTTTTTTTTAATGTCAAAAGTCTCATAGTTTCCTCTTGCTTCAGGAGGCACTGAAACACCTTTGTCTTCATTATATGAGTAAAATAATCATATACTCTGTGGTGCAAATCAGGATGCTTTAGACAGTGAAAAGAAACATTAACGGGATCCAGGACAACCCCATAGACCGGGACTGTCTGGGAGAGCCGGGATGGTCATGCGATATTTGGTGCCTTTACCGTGTGCCCCCAGCCTCGTCTGCTGAGACGCCACGCTGCCCGCCGTTCCCACGGCACAGGTGCATGCCTGCAGTGCCCCCTCCCTCCTCTTGGAAACCCCGTCTCTTCGCCTCACCCCTGCGGGTTCGTCAGTCGCTCTCCCGCCGACCGTGCACTTCCACGTCTCCGAACGTGCGCTCGCCGCCCTGTTAGAAACGCACTTGAACTCTGCCTCTGCCTGGGCTGAGCTGCAGCGGCCGGCCTCGCTTGTCTGCCTCCCCAGATGGTGGCACAGTACCGGGATCAAGTTTGTGTTCAGTAAATGTTTGTTGAATTAATAAAGAGATTCGATTTTTTGGTTTACCTTGGATAATCCACATGTGAATAATTCAAAACATTCCTTGTTTTAGTCTAGTTCTTACCTTGTTCTATAAAAAGTGTCACCTTAAATGACTACGATATATAATATCATGGAGTAAAAGTGAATTTTCTTTTCTTTCCTTCCTCGTATGGTGTTTGTCCCTGCCCCACCCTTGAGTAGTCTTTCTTGAGCTGATGTTCGGTGTCTCTTACCCACAGTCCCCATCTCACTGGCTGCCTCCCCTGGCCGTGAGATCCAGTTCTAACACAGGAGCAGAAGTGGTAGAAGTCCTTCCCTGGGACTGTCAGGAAGCTTCTGCTCTCCTGAGGAAAAGGAGCAGAGCTGGTTGGCTCAGTTTCATCATTACTCTTCCATCATCACTCTTCCTTCTTCAACGGGATGTAAGAGTGGTAGCTGGAGATGCAGCAGCCGTCTGGCGACCATGAGGGTGAAAACCCACATCCTAGGGACGGTGGGGTTGAAAGCTAGAGGAGCGTGGGTCCCCAGCAGCATCTTCAGTCCTTGAACCAGCCTTTGACTCGGACCTCCAGCACTTGTGCACACCAAGCAATCAGTGCCTGTTTCTCGAGAAACTGTTAGTTGGATTTTCTGCTTTTCTTGCAGCCAACCACATTCCTAACTGATACACTCATCAGCCTAACTCCAAACATGTGACTTAAAAACGTTTTAAAGCAGTTTTATTAATTTTTTATGGAGAGTAGTATCATCAGATTTAAATGAAGTAAATGCGCTCAGTATTGTTTTTCTATCTGATACAAGTACAAAGTTGCCTCTCCTGAATTCTTCATATCCTGTCATTTGAAGTAATAACTTTCCCCACGTGTTGATCAGCAGTGTCGAGGAGTAACACTAATAGAAAATACAGGATTTTGTTTTAACAAAGCAAGTTTGCAGATGAGGTGTTATTTTATTAGCACATATCTAAATATAGTGTGATCACTCCATTTTATTCTTTATTAAAAACTAATCCGATACTTTAAAGAAGAGATCTTAATCATTAAGACTAAAGCGCTCCGTTTCCTCCACTTACGTACAAAGTGAGGATGAGATGTTACTCCTCTGCTCTCCAGGCGGCAGGAAGTGTCCCTCTGATAGGAGTGGATGGATACCCTTGCTGCTTACCTATTTTTAAAAGTTCTGTGTCAAGTGGTATATTTACTATAACTGCATATTTTTGTAAAAAACATAAAGTAAATGTTTTCCAATTGAGATAATACTTATTTCTCTGCACATAGTGTTGAGAAATTTGTCAAGCCTTTTTCTGTGATGTTTGAGCCTAGAAGATCCTGTACTTTATATGCTGGCGTGTGCTTTAATTGCGTCTGATTAACTGCGTAGAGTTAAGAAGAATGTTTACTTATTGAGCATTTAGTCAGCTTTGATGTGTTTTTTCCTTAGTACCAAGGATGATTGCTTCAGTGTTAATATTCAGCCCCCCGTTGGAGAACTGCTTTTACCTGTGGCCATGTCGGAGAAAGACTTTAAGAAAGAGCAAGGTGAGAGGTTACTGCAGTGTACTAGAGATTGACATCCCAAATAATTTGTGCTCCTTCTTCTGACCAGTCTCTCAAGTGCATTCCCGTATGTACAGAGCCATGAGCAGGTGCCAGTGCACAGTCTGCCAACTTTTGCTAATGCTTTGGTTTTATAAAATAACCTTAAAGGTATGTGTTTGTCTGCATTCCTGGCATACTTGAAAATTGCTTAATATGTCTTTAAAATAATAAATTGATTATCAATTAACTTTTCAATTCTAGGAGTTGTGGCTTGTCAACCAAATGATGTGCTCGTGTGTTTTGTATTAGAGGAAACGTCTGGAATTTGCGACTTACCAAAGTCCTACCCCTGTGAATGTTATGTTTCTGTATTTTCTTTCACTATCGAACCGTTTTTCATGTCCAAGATGTTTTTCCCTGCATACCTTAGAGTGCCTTACCCTTCAAAATAAAGTCCTAATCGTAGCAGCAAAATAGCTCCCTTTTCTTTTGACCTAATTCTATATTAAAGAAATGCTGTGTTGTCAGACTGTATCAGAGCTGAAACATTTTAAAATATGCACCTAAAAAGAAAATACTTTCAGCAGAATGAAAGTTTTAATATCTTGTACTTGCCCCAGAGTCAAGCATACTTTCTAATAAAAATAATTTTTTTTCTTACACGAATAAGGGGAGATAACTGTCTGATTTTATGTGTTTAATTGAGGATATTTATAAAACTAGGGCATATTTAAATGGTATAGTCAGCAATTTTTTAAAGTTTATGTGACTCTAGGCCATTTTTTTCTCTGGAGGGGGTTATCAAGCAAAGATCCGTTCATCTCGAGGTCATTAAGTCATATCTGTCCAGCTTCCAGAAAGTACTAGGCACACACAAATATCTACACCTAAGGAGCAGGGCATGCCTCCTGGCATTCCGTCATTGTAGTGCCAAAGATTTTTTTCTTTTTACTGTAAGCCTTTGCAATCCACAATGTCAAAAAAGACCTGTTGTGGACGAATCTCACAAGGAAAATCTCATTCAGACTGTGAGTTAATAGGAATCCTTTATTCTTCTGCCTTATTTGTAAGTGATAAAACGAATGACTAAATCCGTCTTTGCGTTTGCTTTCCTTGGACGTTGACGATTGCTGTAGAAGAAAATCATCTTTGTGAGTTTATTTTTCCATTGACGAATTGATTCTTACATTTACTATTCTTACCCTTGCTGGCTAAAGCCTGCCTCTCTGCTTTCCACCTGCTCAGCAAACCCAGGTGAGTGGCACACAGTGACGGAGTAGGGCTTTGTCACATTTGTCGTTAAGGGGATTTTCCTTTTTTGAGAAGTGCAACTAAGGTATATCTAAAGGAGCGGATTATCGTATACCCTTTCTCTCCCTCAGGTTCGCTTTAGAGTACTTGATATTTCGATCAAGTTTTTTGCGCCCTGCTGTAACTGAGGGCTTTTTCCCTGACTAGCCATACAGAACCGCGAGCGCGTGAGAGAGGTGCGCTTGCAGAACAGCTGTGGTCCTCTGTGGACTTGTTGCCAAAATTCCTTTTTCTTCTGCCATTTTACTTCTATGGTTGTTGATTATTTGTCTGAATAAATCTGGCAGCTGTTTGCTATGTTTAATAGAGCAGAAAGGCTACTCTGAATAAAGCTATTTGAAAATTTGTTTATATGAAGTATTTGTAAATCCTTGCAAGTCTCTTGGCATTTCTGTATCATTCTTTCTGTCTTCCTGAATTCATTCTTTGATAGGGGCCTTGATGCTGGCAAATTTACCTCAAGTTCAAAGAGTCTTTTCAATAGCATCTTTTTAGTTATAGATTTCAGCTGTTTGTAATAGAGGTCTCAATTCTCGACTTTCCACGTGTATCTGTCACACTGCTCTAGGAAGAGCTTAGCTTATTTCACAAAAGATACCTAGAGCTGACTCACTAACTGAAAATCCTAAATCAGAATGAAAATCAGCTTCCTCAGATTTTATCAGTGCAAACTCCTGGAAGGTAAAATGCCAGTAAATTTAAGATGTGTCTGTGTGTGTCGTGACATGCTAAGCTTTAACCTATTTTTCTACTTTAAATAAAATGAATTTACATACTTAAAATCTCATTTTACAGGGCATATATTTTAAGACTCAAGAAATGCATTAAATGTATTAATTAGGATTTTACTGAAAAAAATTATAAATAAAAACCAGGAGTATGGTTCTGTTTTTATACTAGAGATGTGCATAATTTAAGAATGTGTACCATAATAAATAAGAATGCTTCTAACAGATTGTAAGTAGGAGGTTGCTGTTTTTTAAAACGACAGTTTTATTTCTAATATATAGCCTGATCTATTGCTTTTTCTCACTTGCATGTAGAGTTCCATGGCTAAAGATGCATGTTGATAAGGTTGGTAGCAAAGTGCTAAACGAAAGACTGGCTATCCTGTACATGGATGTTATCTGAAGGATTCATGTTACGAACCTTAACCAGCAGCCTGATTTTTTTGTTGCTACGGGTTTGGAGCCTTGCAAAGTTAATGATCTAGCTGTGGGATGATTTCAGTACTATAAATAACGTGAGATCTCTCTTTTACTTAAAAAAATTTAATTTGGTTTCTTCAGGCAGTTTTAATTATAAGAGACCTAAGCCAATTGCTTATTCCAAACTGTCTCCTCTTAGTCATTTTCTTCTTATGAATTAAATTGGAAATCTAAAACTTGGAAAAAGTTTTTTTAATTTTATTTTCTTATGTTATTTGGTTTACATTTTAGCAGTTAATTACAGCTGATTAACCTAAGTACAGTACTGTCCACTGCCTCACCAAAAGTTAGATAAATTCTAATGAAGCAGCAAATTCTATAGTCTGACAGTTTCTAAATATTTTCCCAGTAACCTTTCCTTCGTTATGTATGAGCAAGCTAGACAGTGTTTAAAGTCTGTTTTTATAGGAGAAACTTTTAATGATCCCTTGGCTTATTTTTCTTTCTCGTTAATTTGAGAATACCTGATATATTTTCATTTGGAAAAATCTCTGGTTTAAGAAACCTAGGATGTTTACTTAATTTTATTATGATTTATGCATCCACCTTATGGGTTCCTGGCTAGCAAGACGCTAATTCTTTAAATGGTCAGACGTTTACTATTTTCTGGCCCTTAACTACCACAAGCAATCATATTTGATGCCCCTTAATTAGAGCACCTTTTTTTCTTCCCAGGTTCTTTTCCACCTCAGCAATCGAGACAATACATTTGCTTACCAGGCTGCTCTCCTAAGTGTTCTTTTGCATGTAAATTAATCTTGATTCAGTTTACACTGTCATGCTGAGTGGTACAAATTGCCTATAACAATAAAACAGCATGAGTTAAAAATAAAGGGGGGTGGGCAGGCAGATTGAATGTGTGCCTTACTTGATAGGATGTTACTTTGCTTTATGCCAATACATTAGCTGACGATAATGAATCTTCTGTTCTGAAAAGCATGGTTTAGTTGATTTTTTTAATTTTACTTCAATGGAGCAGTACCTTGTCTTTTATAGACCAAGTTAGACAAACCATTAATGACAAGAGTGTTAAGGTTAAATATGAAGCAATGCATTCACTTCTCTGAGTGCTATCCATCTTTCCATTTACAGGAGCTTGACAAAAGTACTGGCTTCGTACAACATTTCCTTTAATTACATGCTGCGGGAAACAGGCTTTTAACATAAACATAGTTGCATTCATTTATTCAGCAGTTGCTCTTCAATAGAGCTTAATGGAGAAGGTTTAAATCCTAAATGAGTACACACATCTCTCAGCAGTGTTATGTCAGCAGCCACCGTGCTTTACTTAAAAGCAGTGTTTGACTGCTTGTGTCGTTTTTAAAGCTTCTGCCTAATATTGAAGTTGAACAGTCTAAGACAGAACAGTAGCATCCCCGAGTTTGAGGGTGGTTAGTAAAAAGCGCTCTTTGTTAAAAGCTAGATAAGCCTTTTTACAGGGTTGGGCTTTAGTGTCTGCATGTTGCTAATCATAGGGGTTTTTTAAAATTTTGGTTGCATTTGCAGTAAATAACTAAATTAAATGTATACTTCTGAAGGTGCAGGGCCTTTTGAAAACATAAAATCAAATTTTATACCATTTTAATACATTTTGTAAACTATTGTGCACATATCAAATGTCTCAGAAAATTGTCGTTTTTAGTACATACTGTTAGGTGTCAGTGACTTGTATCACAGATCCAGAGAGATGGCATAAAGGATAATTATTTTGGGTTCTTTTTAACCCAGGTACTAAATTTCAATATTTGTTCCAAGTGTTTGGTATATTACTGAATTTGTTCTCTGAACATTTTTATGTGAGATTCTGATATTAATACATGTCATGTATTAACTCTATGATTTTTCTTCATGATTTTGCTTCACTTAATTTCTTTCTTAAATATTATTTGAAGTGTCTCTGGAATTTAAGCTTTTCCATTCACGTTTTTTCCCTTCATTTTCAAATCTTTTGCTTCAGAAATTTCAGTTTATGTTTTTTGTCAGTAGCTGTAGCTCCGTTCACGAGACAGCTGTTGTCACTCAGTGTAGTTTAGATGCCTGCACGTTTCTTAGGGCCGTGCAACTGTTGAGTGACTCTCAGTCATTGCTAGGATGACTTTGATCCGTCATACTGAGGCCATTCCTCAGGTAATGCTGCTGGTTGTTCCCGAATCACTTTGATTTTTTCTCAGGCAGCACTTGGCAAGAGAAATCTTTGAATGAAAAGGCGAGGAAAAACAAAATTCTTATAAAGTAAAATCTTAATAGTTTATATAGCCCGGATTAATTGAAGATATTTTAAAGGGACCGAAACTGAAATTTTGTCTTTGTGATTTTACGTTTTTGTCCTATAGTGTTTAAAATCAGATTTATGGAGTGACGTTTGACTGCATTTTTACACATTTTCCTACACAATGAGGATTTTAAAACATTTTTGAAACGGTTGCAGTTCATTTTATGATAATTATCTTGTAAATTACATTCTTGAAGTGGTATTTCTTTTCTTGAAAACAGTTTTTAAATTTTGGCTGTGAGCTTAAAATTGCTTTAATGTGATTTTCATAAAGAATTAGTAAAAAGGAGCCTTCTTTGGTTTGCTCTGACAGGAATGCTGACAGGAATGAATGAAACTTCTGCCACCATCATCGCTGCACCACAGAACTTCCCCCCCTCCGTGATCCTTCAGAAGGTTATAAATGTAGCCAACGCAGGGGTGGTCCCTTCTGGCCAAGATAATATACACAGGTAGGTTTGCGAGCACACGAGGTGGCGATAGCTTGTACACATGTATAGTATACGTATATAAATATAGTTTGCGAATTATAGTTTTCCTTGAAAATAATAACCCCTAAGCGTATGTATGCCCCTCCCCTTTTTTCTGATGGTCCATTTGATTGGTTTGGGTTAAGGCCCTCTTCCCTATTTCATACAATCTTTAGCACGCTGGTATGGACTTTCCCGAAAGATACAGATAGTATACTCACATTTTATAATAGCTTGGTGATTTGTAAAGGTATCTTTTGTGACATACGGTTGAGAATTATCTTATTTCACTGGATTCAGTGGATTTCCGGGAAGAACCGTTTTATAAAGCAGTGGAGTTGGGCTTTTTTACTTGAAAGGGGGGAAGTGGGGCTACCTAAGGCAGCTTCCAGTAATAAGCAGCTGCTAGACAACCAACCTGGGGCCAGACGCAGCTTCTGTTTCTCAGACCAAGAGTATCTTCACCACCAAGCATCTGAAGTGTGAGATCCGAGTCATTTGTCCTTAAAGGTAGCAGAAAATGTGATTGATATGTTTGCCCTCTTTGTAGTCTTAGCAATGCCAGTGGCTTGAAACGAAAGTAAAGATAAAAATAATTACCCCTTCAACAAACATGCTGTTGTTACTTAGTCCTCTGTGAGCTTAAGGGAATTGACTGCAAACCATCTTTAATTTCTCTGCCATTCCACTGCCAGTGGCCTACTTCTGTCATTATATAGAGAGAGAAAATAAATTTAAAATAAAAGGGAATGCCTTCAGACCTTAGAAAAAAATTTTTGAATTGACAGAGGCGGAGAGAGGCCTCCTATAAAGAGTGCTGTGGGCGATCTGGGTTTTAGACTCAGCTCTGCCATCGTTAGGCTTGGTCATCTTGGGCAAGTTATGCATTCTTATGGGCTTTAAGTTCCTCATCTGTTTGGAAACGGGTGGCAGGAAAAGAAGGGCGACTGAAATGAAAACATGTGTTATCTATGGAAGAACGTTGGCCTTGACGTCAGAAGAGCTGCGTTCGAGTCTTGATCTGCCATTATCTGTAGTTGCCTGACTTCATGTACTAGTCGTGACATAATGAAAACTGCACGTACCAGTCAAAAAACAAATTTATCTAGTGCTTTTTTTTTTTTTTTTTTGAGGAAGGTCCTCAAGTAAGTTGCTCAAGAGGTCTGATGCTTCCATTTCTTGACTGATGACAAGCCCTGTCCATCTCACACAGGGTAGTCATAAAATAAGAAGGCGAATATAAAGTCATCATACTGGTACCACCAGGCAAATGCAACTTGTCTACAGTTAATGTTCACTAGGGGAAATGAACAGAAACCTTTGCAGTGAAAATATTTTGGTTCTGAGTTTTCTGTTTTAATTGTTTTCTGCTTTAAATACTTTTCACTTTGCTGGGTTATTTTCTCTAACAGAAGTTTTTGTGTTTTATTTATGGGTCCTTTGAATCATTGAAGTTACTGAACACCAAAATATCATACATCAACTGTCATTTTTGTCTTATGCAGTATGAAATTTTACCTGACAGGTCTAGTGGCCAGCAATACTTTATTGTTTTAATATGTTCTCTTGTAATGTACAAAAAGACAGAAGTTAACCATTGTTTATGTTAGAACTTTAATTTAGTGTTTCTTTGGTTTTGTATGAGGGTTTTTAACTTTCCTGAAAGCAATGGGAGGTTTCCAGATTTTTGTTTCTTAGAAGCAAAAAGCCACCATTGGCTTCTCAAAGTCAAATAATATGACAGCTATCTTCGTATTGGGAAATAAACTAAGAAAGCCACTTAGTACAGTTGTGTAATTCTTATTAAAGCATAGTTTGCCTGTAGCTTGTCTCGGTGGTTTGGCCTGTTCAGATGATTACATTATAGTCAATTCTCAGTTATCCATGCTAATGCAGGGGAGACATACACCTGAAAACATTTATCTTTGGCGTTGGAATTCAGAGATGGCACTGAAACGTACTGTTCATGGTCCCCATACACATCCGCAGTGTCCTGACGCTTGTCTAGTCCAGCCCCATCAGCGGGGGCGTGGTGTTTGGCTCTGTAACTGGGGGAGGGCCCAGTTACCACAGAGTCAAGAGAGAATAAAGTGCCTCTGAGTGATTAAGAAGAGCTGTGCCATCCTAACTTGCCTCTCAAGTCTCCTCGTACTTACTGAAATGTTTTTCGTCTGCTTTTATAAAGTATGGCTGTGATAATGTTCTCAATTTTGGAAAGCTTGCAGATAATAAATGGAATTATTTGTATTCTTCATACAGAAATTGATAGAAATTATCCTGCATGTGTAACGTTTTTTGCCATTCTTTTATTCTCAGTAACAATTAAAACAAAACAAACAATTGTTAATAAAATCTGTACCAATGCCTTTTTAAATTTCATTTAAAGTGAAATCGCAATTACTGGTTACATCATAATAACAGAAATTAATAGTGCATTGCTTTATTGAATTATATTAATGTTTTAACTGTAGCGCTCAGTATTCTATTACCCTGTGGGATTAGTGAGTTTATATATCGAAGCTTATATATTATTTACTTGTTAATAAAGAAATTGAAATCCCTATGAGATTTTTGAATGACTCCTTTATTCTTCTGTGATGGTTACTTTTTTATATGAAGAGTAGGACCAAAGCCATTCTTTTATTTATTAACGGCATTTGGTTTAAGATCACTTTTAAAAACAACTATGACAAGCATTTTGACTGTTAGCTTGTTAAGATAGTAAAATTAAAATCTAAAATTTAAGATATTAAAATGAAAAATTGTCTGGTTTCGGAATATTCCTACTACTCTTCAAAATTTGAATAATTTTTACATTAAATACCAAGTAAAAAAATATTTGACACAAGAATTAGCTAACACAAAGTGAATCTTTATTAATATGCAGAAATATGTAATAGTAGACAGTAGAAATTTTAATTGAATACATAATAGAAAATGGTTCCTAAATGGCAACAGAAAATGGCCTCCATTAAGAAAAAGTCAATTAAAGGAGCACAAGTTTTATAGAATTCACTTCAAAAACCAGGAGCATTTCCTCTGTAGTTAACCACTGTTCATAAAAGATCAATGAAGAAAGCACATCTACTGTTAGATTCTATGACATGTAGTTTTGATTTTTGAAATGAGTGGTAGTAATCAGAAAGCCCACCAGTATTCTGTGGAAAGAGCTGACTTCGTCTTCCTTTCTGTGGGGCTTCCTTGCTGATTGAGAAGGCAGCTCTTTGAGGACAAAACCACCATTGAGATCCACAGAGTTGTGGTGATTGTACTAGTCTGCTGTTTTCCAAATTACAGTTACCACTTGGTGAAGGGTAATACAGAAATAGAATCAAAAAGATTATCAAAAAGCATCTATTAGGGGCCGGCCCCATGGCCGAGTGGTTAAGTTCACATGCTCCACTGCGGCAGCCCAGGGTTTCACCGGTTCGGATCCTGGGCGCAGATGTGGCACTGCTCTTCAGGCCACGTTGAGGTGGCATCCCATGCCACAACTAGAAGGACCTGCAGCTAAGATGTACAACTATGTACCAGGGGAGATTTGGAGAAATAAAACAGGGGGAAAAAAAAGCATCTATGGAATACGCAGCTGAGTATCTTCATGTCCTGTGTTAGATATTCATGTTAAAATAGATATACTGTGCATTGTAAAAGTCTTAAAGCGTATTATTTAAGACAGTGCTAATAAACTACTGCGTAAATAAAGTGTGTACCCAGGGCGGAATGAAGCACAGTAAACCAGTGTATGAATGGACTGCGCAGGGGAAAGGGCGGGATTTCGTGTGTTTTGTGGGGAGGAGATTCGAGAGACTAGCAGTGGGAATTCTAGATTCATCCAGGGCAGGAAAAATTTCTTGTGCTCCTCTGAGAAAGGAATTGAGTAGGGTTTATGCGGGAGCTGCATGTTCAGCAACATGGAAACTGAAGTGCCCTGGCATCGCTTGTCCTCTGGTAAAGGTGGTGAGGGCCAGTGCCCAAAGAACAGAAAGCTGAGTCTGTGGCTCCGACATCCCTGAGGTTTTTCTATACAGAAGAATCAGGTGGGAATTTATGTAAAACTCAGATTCCTGGGACCCACATCCCAAAACTCAGATTCAGTACCTCTGGGACAGGGCCGAGGAACCTGCATTTTAGCCAGTACCCCGAATGGTTACAAGGCAGATGTTCCACAGTCCACAGTCTGAGGCTGCCCTGAAGTATCAAGAATTAGTGGTAGCCACATCGCACGTCTTAGAATATATTTTCCCTGCGTTTATATATTTCATTTTCACAGATTGGTTAGTCATCAGGGGATACCGATAGACAAGATGTTTGGTTTAGTTTGCTCTTCTGTCTATGCCAGTTGCTCCAGCAGGAGAGTATGTTGTCAATTATGGGAGTGTCTTACAGGACTGTCCATGAAGCAGTCTCAGACCATCAGTAAAAGTTCGTCTTTCTGCAGTCTCAACCATTTCAAATTTTAACCCAGTTTCGGGAATTCTGACATTTATATACAGTAGTGTTGTTAAAAAGAGTTGTCACGCTGCCTACTCATTTTGTCCTTTCATGAACAACAAATTGACCCTGTAGGGGAAAATGTGATATTTGAGTGAAAACAGAAAGCCTTGCCTCTGCCATGATTCTGTTTTGGTTCTTAGCTTATTCAGTAAGCCCGTAGAACAGCTCTGATTATTAACTTGTATTCAGTACTTATATTTCTTTTTCCCCCAGTATATCTTAAATTGTGGTTTGGATTTTGTTTACCCTGTCACTTTTTTAATTTTCAGGTTTCAAACATATACACCTTGTGAATAATTACAATCTTAGTAGAATAAATGTTTCACAGTTGTCACTTAGGTCCTTAACTGTTAGGAAAGTCTGGTGCTGTGAATGGAACGGTGTATCCCTGGCAATCTGGCAGTCAACTTTTTAATTTTATCAGCACATTTAAAGACAGTTTATTTGTTTTAGGTTTAAATAAAAATCTTTTTACTTAATTAAAATACATGTAAAGAACAACTTGTTTCATTTCTAGGCTTTTAAACTCATCCAGTGAATCATTGTTATCATATACATGTATAATAGTTATTAATAGGGGAAACACTGGCCTATGCTAAAATATCTCTGTTGTGGGACTCCTTCATTCAGTATTTTCTGAAGGCCTTTGTGGCAGATTTTGTCAGTGCTGGAGTGACACACATGAATGGCACAGTCACTTCTTGTGGGATCTGTAATATTTCCCTTTCCTCTGTTCTTAGGTTGAGTTTTTGTTTTTGTTTGTTAGTTGCTTGCTTTCTTCTACCCTGGAAACTGGGATATTTAAATACCGAGTAATTTTGAAGGACTATAATGGAAAACAGTAACATTTGATGTCTGGGTACCCTAATATTATAATTCCTGATACTGTAATCACCCTACTTCATCTGTCATGAAACAAAATTTTGTATAAACAATTGTTAATATAAAGATAGCAGGCTTCAGTCTTTTCTACAATATGACAAATTTTGAATGTCAAACGGGACCAGAGGTGTGTGGCACCTGTTTAGTACGCAGGGTTCTTTCTCAGGCTGGTGGCTGTCCACTAGAGGACAGCACTGCTTTTTGATCGGACTGCTGCTACGGGCTCTGTGAGCAGCATTTCATTGAAAAACAAACGTGGACGTCAGTTAATTTGTACACAGACAGCGTATTTGGATATTTCAGAAATAACCAAACTGCACAGCTGATTTTTGCTTTAAAACATTCTTAAGTTTTATTTAATTCCACCATTTGTGGGGTCATATGCTACGATGCAGCAGGTTTACTAATAGGAATATATAACTGATTTAATGTAAAAATGAGAGAAACATATTCCTGATGATTATCCTTCTGGGGTGACAATTTTGTAAGGAATCAAAGAGAATGGGGTGAGAATTTGTCTGTCTTACTATTTGGTTTTCTCTTCTTAAAGCCCCGGCCTGTCTCACCCCCACCAAACAGACATACCAGAAATGCTCGGGCACAACTGGAATGTCTCGTGTCTTCTTTGAGAAAGTGCGCTCAGATTTTTTAGATTTCCTGTATAAAGAAAGAGAATGTATCGTTAACCCCGTAGTGTGGGGAATCACTTTTTATACCATCTCTAAAGATTAGAATAGAAAACAGAGAGTCCTAAATAATGATGGTATCTTATTTTTTGTTTTAACTCTTCTCATCAGAATGTTGAAGGAAAATAGTGTAGTATTGCTGGCTGATTTAAAAAATAATAATAGGGAAAAATGCACTACTTTGGATAAATTCTCTAAACTTAATCACATGTAAATTTTTTCTCAATATTCATTTAATAGTGTAATGGGCTTAACCTAAAAATACAATTTTAGCATCAACAAAATAGGATTTTTTACAACTTGCAAATTCTCAGCTTGTTAAAAGTGTTCTACTATATTAACTCAATGTAATAAGGATTTATCATTTTAAATCCTTTGGAAAATAATGCTCCAAATCATCCAGCTTTGGTATTTGATGTTCAGAGGCTTATTCAAACCAGTATTTCTTACATAAAATCATTGTGCGACTTCATTACACATTTGTCAACTTTGGACTAATTATTTTTATACCGCCAGGGCAGGGCACTGCATCTTGTGAGCGTCTTTCTTACTAATAGGATTCTGTCTGCTTCAGCAGGCAGTAATTGAAGGCTTCATGTACAGAGTAGGAAAAAAAAAGTTTTAACCTGAGTGGGCCATTGTCACAGCCTCTGGTAACCGGTAGAACAGAAAACACGAGAAAATTGAACTCAGAATAGAAAAATCAGAAACCAGGAAGACTATCCAAGAGAAGAAAAAGCATGTCTTAGAGCTGTTGCATTAAGTGTAGCAAATATGATTCTGCGTAAAAAATTTTATCCTTGTGAATACCCTGGAGATGGATGCAGCCCTCAGATAAATACTTTTAATTCATATTGTCCTATTAACATTTCAGTTGTTAAAGCAATTGAGTTGTAGGATTTCTTTTCTAACAAAGAGCATTTATGGTCCATAGCCAATTTCTCAAAAATCTGAAAAAAGTATGGTTTAAGTGCATAAGGGAGTAAGTCTATGTATTATAGGTAATATATTTGTTCAAATTTCTTGTCGTTATTTGACCTTTTTTCATAATTCTGTCAATAGTTAAGACAAATTAACCTTTTAAGAAGAGTGGTACATACTTTCACTCAGGTTTGGCAACTAGCTTATTTTGGCTTTTTCTTTCATCTTAAGACTCCTTATAGGCTTCAAAGGTAAATGTCAGTTGCTAGAGATAATAGACAAAAAGACATTTAATAAGGTGAAATACAGATATATCCAAACAGTTTTACCTTCTCAGTTGGTGATTACAAACAGCAAGTGCTTGGTGGTAGAATGAAAATGAAAAATTATGAAAAATACCTAGATGGTATCCTTTTAATACCATGGAGCCCGTCGTACATAGGCAATGCATCTTTAACTGTCATCGCTTATTTGTCCTCATTTGTGGTGTTGCTGGTGTTCGAGGTTGGTTGGTCTCCCAGTAGTCCCCTCCCTGTGTTACAGCTCCATTCAAGAAGGTTTTGCATTTTTCATTGCTGGTGTTTCTTTTGAGGGAGTAGCGGATGTTTAAAATATTTTACATCTTTAAAGGCAGAAATTAAAAATATGTTATGACAAAGCATCATGCAAGATGCTTTGAATTACAGAATACTACAAATTTATCTGTTGACTGATAAAAAAAACAAGTATTATGAGTGTGTGTTTGCTTATGTTAAGAGGATGCATGTGCTCTAGAATCAGAATGCTTGTGTTCACATTCCTGCTCAACCGTTCAGTAGCTGTGTGTCCCTGAGCACATCCCTCAGCTTCCCTGGGCCTCCGTTTCCTCGTCTGTAAAATGATCTGCCTCATAGCATCAGATGAAGTAAAAGGCAAATGAAGTACTGCGTACCCGCTACACCGCGGGCTTAATAAATAGTAGCTGCTGTTATCATGATGATGATCAGAAACTTCACGTGCCTTCTGAAAGAATTTTGTCACAGTGTGAGTTTAGTTTGAGGCCAAAGTACAGAGGTTCTGATGTCGGCCATTGTATTTTGTATGTAAGCATTTGACCCAAGCTGTCTTTCTAATCCGTGTTTCTTCCATCCAAAAGCTAGCTATTTGTTGTTTATTCTATTTGTTGTTTATTAACTAGTGCTCTTTTCATAACTGTCTTTTAAATGTATATGAAAGCATAGCCTGTTTGGGAGTTAAATGATTAATAAGTTTTGGGGGATGGCTTTTGCTTTCCATGGACCAAAACAAACCAATTGTAATCATGCTGTGTTCCAATTAAATACATCCTTTTTGAACTGTGAAATGAGAATGTCAGAACATCTGATCTTCTGGTCTTCTGCATTAAAACATTGCTTCCACCGTTTCTGCCCGTAGAACACAGAGACCTCGTTAAAAGGCAGTAGCTTTCACACCAGCTCGCAGATTTTACTGCAAGGACGATTGGCTTAGCATGTTTCCACTGCAGTGTAAGCTAATGGCTCTCTTCTTTCATGGTCCTGTTCTTTACAGTACTGAGAATTCTGCAGTAATAGGATTTCAAAAACATGTCCAAGACACTCATTTTAATCTCTGTAAACATATTGACATTCGTGTCTGCTGAGTTTGTATTATTGTAACATCAACTCTAAGTTTTTAATGGAAAGGAGATAAAATGTGCCTTGGGGCTGTGCATCCCTGAAATTCAAACGGCAGCGCTTTTGTGTTCCAATCCAGATATAGTCTCCTTCTCTGTGGTCCCAAGGCACAAACGTTAAGTAAATCAAGGGACTAGTAAAACTATTGTTCACATCATTTCACCCAGTCAGAAATGGGCTTCACTGTCGAGATATTTGCTGAGTGAAGATTTGGTGATGACCAAATCTGTGGGGAAAGTTGCATAAATGAGTGGGACAGTAGAGCCCCTGGTATCATTTGGTGACGTGGTTTAACAGGATTCTCCTGTGACGCAAAAGAACCTCAAAAATTCAGACAAAAGAAATGCATAAACCCGTAAGGGGCGATGGAAACGAGGGCTCCTTGGGGCTGGTCATCTCTGGGTCCTCTCAGAGATGCACTTGAGGACCTCGTTCCTAGGTTCCTGTGTGGACATCTGACGAGCAGATGGATGTGTATGTTAAGAGCTTTATGAAACCTCCTTGAAGCCTTGGTGTGATTTCTGTTCATAAACTAGTTACTTACATTGCTTCTCTCAGTAGAAAAACTGCTCTGTCGATTCCTCACCAGTCCTGAGCCTGTTTGGAGAGAGGAGCTTTCACGTTTGTAGACAGCACACAAATGCCCTGGAAGGTTCTAACATATTTCACCAACACCCCATTAGCCAACATTTTCACACACAACTTAAAAGTGTCGATAATATTTTTAATTTAGTAAAATTAGCCTATTTGTTTTGCTTTTGATGCATTACTCTAATTATTATTGGAAAACAGATTTTCATGATTCTGTTTAGGCCAAAAATGGCTTGTTAGGTTTAAAAAAAAAAAAAAGGAATCTAGTGTGTTACGAGATCTTGATGTCATTTAAAAAAAAAATCAAAAAAGAAATTACTTTTCATTTAAAGAGAATCTGCTTCCTGCTTAAGTGGCTAATATTTTAATTAAGTTGGGAGTGAAGTTTTTCTGAGTGTCTCCTGATAAACTCCCTCTTTTATGTTGATGGTAATTAAACAGGTCCCTGAGGACGCCGTGGGTTCTGTGCAAGGCCCATGCTAATTGTCAGACAGGAGACACTGACCAGTTGGTTTGCTCTTGAACAGTCCGCGGCGTGCTGTCAGCGCGGCAGTTTTATTTTTATGTATTGTGAGCCGTTGTCAGGGCTAACTGGGTGCCATTGTGGCTGAAGATGTCGCGCAAATTGAGGCAGATGGCTCAGATTCAGACACGTGTCGTACAGAAAGGGGAAAGGGGATTGGCCCTGCAAAGTGGGGTCACAGCAGGTCACAGACCTGCTCTACACTTGTTAGTGTTTTCAAAAGCTCATGTGCAGCAACTTTGTCTTTCTCCAGTCATCCCTGTAATGAAACCGCCCCCCCGCCCAAATGTGTGGAACATGCCCCATGTGGAAAGTGGAGGCCTAGGACGGTCCCGTCCCCTTCTTTCGCGTCTCAGGGGCTCCACGGTGCATGCAGAATGAATTAGCCGGAGTGGCAGAAGCGCATTGTGCCTCCAACGGCTTCTCAGTCAATTGCAGTGCTTAAAAGGCTAGTTTTGCTTTTAATTCCATGTAATTAGTAGGTTCTTCATGTCTTGGAATTTAATAATGGAGCCTTAGACTTCAAGTTTTCTCTATTATATTCTAAAGCAAAAAGAAAGAGCTCATGTTCTGAACATTGAAAAAATACAAAAAGAGGGAATGTGGTGTTGCACTTGGCTGTCACGTGGTTTTGTTACATGTCATCATCATTAGAGATTGAATTTGAATATTTTAACATGCATGAATTCATTGAAACTTAGGAGTTTTATAATGTACATAAAATTGTCTAACTTTTTGCATAATCATTTTCAGATATGAGGATTTAAAATTTCAAGCTCTTTGAGAAAGGTACCTTTTCTTAACATGTTTTAAAAATAAAAATATAGTAGTTATCTTAAATGGCCCTATGCATGGTGAAATGTTAAATATCAAATGAATGAATGATTTCCAAATATATAGTCATGGAGAATTATTCACATGCATCTACTGTTCAGACTAAGTAAAATAGACTTCCTTTTCCTGTTCTGTTCTAAAGAGGCACTGAAACAACCTACTTGTGGTAAGCAGGGTGCCGGGCAATTTATTCACTTTTCAGAAGAATGCTTGGCTTTGGGTTTTTGGCAGTAGGGAACCTGTAATAAATTATTGAGAAAAAAAGAGTTATTTTAAATGTATTTGAATTGATGCCATCTCCTTTTTTCCTCCTCATGATAAAAGGTCCCTCTCTCTTTTTTTTTTTTCTTCCAGGTTTGCAGCTAAAACTGTGCACAGTGGGTCATTGATGCTGGTCACAGTGGAACTGAAGGAGGGCTCTACAGCACAGCTTATCATAAACACGGAGAAAACTGTGATTGGTTCTGTTCTGCTGCGGGAGCTGAAGCCTGTCCTGTCCCAGGGGTAACCTGCTTGCATCTGGACTTCGGGATCTGGCACACAGCAAAAGTGCCTGGCGTCCTCTGCCGCTGCCTTTCATTTATAATAATAGCCCTTCCATCTGGCAGTGGGGAAGAACACGCTCTTGACATTCTTGTCTCCAGCTTTAGAATGCTAGTGTGTATCTATCATGTATGCACTCCTTTCCCCCTTTTCACTTTGCTAACCAAAGAACATATATTTTACTGTCAGTTATCTCAAATCTTGACTCCATGTGGCATTTTCTCTGTCCTGCTACCCCTTCCAGCCTTGTTGTCTTCCTTCCCTTTTTTAACAATGATGGACACAAATTGGACATTTAAAGTTCACTGGAAATCATCTTCCCTCCCACAGTAAGCAAAAATTCGCCTAGAAATAGTCTAAATGGCCTCTCTGCTCGGTATGAGAAATGGGATAGTGGGCTTTTTAGAATTAAATGCAAAAACAAGATCTCTGCACAATTTTGTTCTTTGAATTTCCTGGTATTATAATTGGTTATTGACAACTCATCATGAAATCATCTCTGAAGAATAAGATCAATAAACTAGCATATGAATAGCCTTTGTCTTTGCATTTTTAATGAGGAACTGTTTATGATCCTGAAGTTCCTATTCTGAGGTTTCCTTAAAGTAAGTATTTTGAGTGGTATATTCTGCAAAGAAGCAGTGGGGTTTAGTTAGTGAAAGAAAAACTGTTTTCAAACCAGGTAGATTTTCTAAGTGTGGTATAGAGTAGTTAACTCTAAGAAAAAGATTGGTATATTTAATAACAACAACAAAAATTTTCATGTTGCAAAATAAAACATCTGTTTGTGCAAACATCTGTAGTAGAGATCTGATTACAAGACCTATTAAATCTGCTGAATAAATTCTTTGAAGCTCATTGTTCCTCTGCAGATCGTGATGCCCGACGTTGACGGACTGAAATGCCTTTGAAAATTAGGATAAACTGAATTGTAGAAATTTTAAAAACTAGTTACATGATCAACATATTAGCACTTATCACTGGAGTGTTTATTTTATTTGCTAACTTAGGCAAGTTTCTGTTTTTATTAAGATTATTCTATAATTTAAAAACTCCCTTTCTAAGACTTTTATACCTTTTTAAAACCAGTTGAGGGGCCAGCATGGTGGCACAGTGGTTAGGTTTGCACGTTCCACTTCGGTGGCCCAGGGCTCTCAGGTTCGGACCCCCGGCCAGACCTACACACCGCTCATCAAACCATGCTGTGGAAGGCGTCCCGTATGCAAAAGAGAGAAAGAGTCGCACAGAGGTTAGCTCAGGGACCATCTTCCTCAAGCAAAAAGAGGAAGATTGGCAACAGATGTTAGCTCAGGGCCACTCTTCCTCACAAAAAACAAACAGCAGTTGAAATTTGACTTACCTTTCTGATACGAGATAATAGGCTTTGAGATATGCTAGTCCGTTCCCTTCGTGTACAGCCACATAATGATTTTTAAAAAGTAAAAGGGAAGAGAATATACATTGATTGAAACACTGTAGAACACATAAAAAGGGTGAAAAAACAATGAAACATTCTTGGAACATACATATTGGGAGGAACAAAACAGACTCTGGAGAAACTATTTAAATTTTCAAGCCTATGAGCTGGAGAGAGCAAACGAGACTTAAATTTTCCTGCTTCTGGGATCCAGCACTTAGTCTGGGTGGAGAGAAGTCGCGCTGCAGAAGGTGTGTGGTCCGCCCTGCTTGCCCTTGCCTCGTGTGCTGTGAGGGTACGCCCAGAAGCGCCCCTGTGGTTACAGCCCATTGGCGTTTCCATTGTTAACCCTCGTTCTCAGGGCTTCATAATTTTGGGGTTTTAAGTCAACAACTTTTTGAAACGTTATAAAGAATTTGACAGGCTAAATATCTGTTTTCCAAAAAATATACTTCGTGTCATCAAAGCAGAGAGAAAAATGCATGTTGTGATGTAGAGAAGTTTTCATTTTCCTTAAATTAGGGCATTCGTCATTGAAAATAGGCATATGGATGTTGGTTTTTTTGTTGTGGTTTTTTTTTTTTTTGAGGAAGATTAGCCCTGAGCTAACATCTGCTGCCAATCCTCCTCTTTTTCTGAGGAAGACTGGCCCTGAGCTAACATCCGTGCCCATCTTCCTCTACTTTGTATGTGGGACACCTGCCCACAGCATGGCTTGACAAGCAATGCATAGGTCCACACCGAGGGTCTGAACCAGCAAACCCCGGGCTGCCAAAGCAGAACGTGCCAACTTAACCACTGCACCACCTGGCTGGCCCCCATATGTATGTTTTTTCAAACTAAGGAAATTTCATTAGCACTTTGCTTTGAATAAATTAATATTTTTGACTGCTAACTTGTAGATTTAAAATCTATTAAATCAATATAATGTAGTATGCTAACAGTTGAAACCATTTTAACATCAATAGCTTAATATCATTAAAATATTTTTCACATAAGTAAAATTAGAAAAATGACCAAAATCCCAAGTTTAAGATTTAGGTTTCTTTTTTCTTCCTGTCTTTCGTATGGTGATTCCGAGTTCGTTCCTCCTATTTCCTTTAACTTTGTCGTAATCCGTGATTATCTTTAAATTGTTCCATTGAGTCGAGTTAGTCAATGTTGGATTCTTAATTCTAGCTATATTTTTTCATTTTAATGTCCACTTAATGGGACATTTTATATACACCAATCTTGAAGAATGGCTCTCACAGTATATTTCAGACTGAGCCTCATTTTTGGTATCACAATACATTTGCTTTATTTGTTATAAGAAAAGGAGAGTGTTTTAATTCTGAAGAGACTGTAACAGTGAACTTTTCAAATTAAAATACTGGATACTTGCCCTTCCCAATAACTATTTGCAAACATTTGAGTAACTTTATAGCAGCTTACGAACAGTTTGCCCTTGTAACCTCTGTTTCTGTTGTTAAGAATTTAGATGTTATATTAGAGAATCTAGAATGATGAATAACCTAAAGAGAAGTTTAAAAAAAAGTTGGAGCAGCTACAGGAAAACCTGAGCTCGTTCACCTTCCTTATTCCCCCTCGGTAATCTCTCTGACCTTATAGGGAACTTTGTTTAAAGGGGGGTAAATCCTATTTCACATAATGGGAGGGGGAGAAAAGCCCTGTCATCACACAAAAGTAGCACAGGCCTCCTCTTCCCTTTCTGTGTAAGAACTGCATCCACTGGAACCTGAAGGACTGCGGGAGCCATTGCAGAGAGCCGGTGAGTGGACGATGCGCTCCACATGCCCGAGAACCCTACCATCCAGTGGGCAATAAACGAAGAAATGGCAGTGTGCGCTTTGCTGAGTCAGCGAGCCCTGGTTTGCGCACAAAGTTTGCTTCTGCACTAGGATGGGCACGCCTCCCCCACTCCCACTCACTTCAGGCACCAGGTCAGGCAGCTTTAAAGACTCAGCCCCCGGAGACTTGCTGAACCAACTCGTCACCTCCACTTCCTCTCTCACAGGGGACCCAACCAGACGGCCAGCCCCTGGGTGCACACTTCTTTCGTTCTTCCATCACTGGAGGTCGGCTAATTGAAAGACAATGACTTTCTGACCATGTACTTGCTTATATTTTTGAATCTTTCTCCTTCCCTCCTGCCTTCCAACTTGGCCAGTTACCTCAGGGAAAAGTTTCATGATCACTTTCACTCTCTTCTTGAGGTTTTAGAGGAAAAACAGAAAGAGAATCAAGTTTATGATAGTGTTATAGTCTTATATGTATGGAAATGTGACTAATTGAAAAATATGCCCTTGGATGAACCAGAAGGTTCTTTTCTGAATCCTCACAGTCTCCATCTCCTTTTTATGGAACTTCCTGAGAAATAGCATTCAGTGGAGCTAAATGAATGTTTTACTCTTTTCCTATTTTGATAACGTTGCTTCTTTTTTTTCTACCACTTTTCAACTGTGTAGTGAAGTAAGCAGAATTTTAAGAGGCCACCTAGTGAGTTAACCACCATGTATAGTTGTTTTTTGAGTACAAACGTTTTACATTCCACACTATCACTTGACCAACAGGCTTGGGACAAAGCTGTTTGAAAGCTGAAATGGTTTCTGGGGAACATGGTGAAGCAGTTGGGTGATTAATTGTCAGATGGCACCCGTAAGAGCTCTTGGGATCAGGGGCAGAAGTCATCGCTGGGCTAGAGAGGTCTGAGAAGGTCTGCCTGAGGCGGTGAAGCTAGCGAGGTCTTAGGAGTGGGGTGGCATGTAGAAGAGAAAAGAGTTTCCAGGAGTGGGAGAAGGGGAATGTATCGTTCTCAACTGAGGCTGTATCTTAGAATGTTTTTAAAACACCTTTATACGGAAAGCAGCATTGCCCACACACCACAAAGGGATGCGGCCCCTTCCCTCCTTGCCCTCATTTCTCCTCTTTGCCCTCTCACACAGGCGCTCTCCTGATGCCATGCCCCACGCCTCCACCTCCATGGCCTGTGGTAGTTTAGGGGAGAAACGCATGGCCGAGGTAGCACAGATGGGGCCGTGCTGCTCTTGTCCACAGTGTATCGGCAGGAAAAGGAGGTCAGGGACCATTGAACTAGAGATCCCAGGAAATGGGCTTCGTGGGTTTTACTCTCAGGCTCGTAAGCCAATTTTAGGTATTTTCTTGGGAATTTTAGTGATTTCCTGTGCCATTGCAGGTCCTACAATGAGTCTTTTTGGACTTAAACTGAAAGTAGCTAAAGAATGTGAAATTCTGTTGGTGTCTGTTTACTGGTTAAGTGATTGTGAGCTGAAGCTATGCCAAAATTCCTAATCTTCTCCCCTCATGTTTGTCTTTCTCTGGAGCCAGTTTTATGTATATAGTTACTTGTACATGTAGTTCCCAGCTGGTTCAGTAAATAGTCATGCGTTGCTTAATGACAAGGATATGCTCTGAGAAATGCGTCGGTAGGCAATTTTATCATCGTGTGAACACCACAGAGTGTACTTACACACACCTAGATGGTACAGCCTACCAGACACCTAGGGACCACCGTCATATATGCGGTCCATCATTGACTGAAACATCGTTATGCAGCGTGTGACTGTGTGTACACTGAAGACCCCAAACCTAGAACTCAAATGTGGAATTATTACAGTGGACTCAAACCTGACTTTAATGGCACGCCAAGACATTGGTTTCTCATTTGCAACCTTGAGTGCCAGAGACACCAAAGATGAGGCTTAAATGTAGAAGAATCTTTATTCTGAGATCTAGAGATGTTTAGAAAACCTAACCAGTAGATAATTCTGCCAGTGGGCTCATTCATGTCAGCCTTTGAAGACTGCAGATGCTGCATGGGCCTGGAGAGAACAGGGAAGCTTCACCTTGTCCATGCTTCTCAGTAACTGACCTGGGAGGGAGGGGGAAGGGTTGCCAAGGGGACAGTGTTCGAATATGGGAGGGAAAGAGATGAGCTCTCTCCAACTGTAGCCCAAGCAAGATCCTGTTGTTTTTCCCCCTAGAAAAGCATCTTTTTCCCACCCCATGTAAGAACCAACTTTTTCAAATCAATGTGATGAGTGCAGGTTCTTGATTGTGAGGTCAACCATCTCCACAGATGACAGCAAGGAATTGTTGAGACCAGGGCCTACAAAAAGAGAAATGTTACGTTCTGCCTTGCAAAGTAGTTCAGAGAGGCGGTATGAAGGTGGGGCCCTCAGCCTGAATGTAAGCCCCCCGTTTCTGATGAGTTCATTGTTGGGTGCTTGTTCCCTTTTGTCGTTAAACTGTGTGAAAAGTTTTGAGTGCCGGCAAAGGATAAGGCGTGAACTGAAAGCTGCTGCCACGGGGGGCTGATGCAGAAGTTTGGGGGAACCAAGTATCCCCCCCGCTTACGGTTTGACTTTTGAGCCTGAAAAAATGAAGTTACCACGAAACGGCCTCTTTGTGTCGTCCCACAGAAATCGCCATCACCCAAGGGCACTCTCTCCATGACCCCAGAGCCTCCGTTAGCTTGGGCCTCATCGGGACCACAGGGCCTAAATAAAAATATTTTGTAAACAAAGTTGTGGGCAGCTCAGTTTTCTAATTGAAAGTAATTATGATTTCTGTGCTGTGGTGTAATTACCTAAAAAAAATGTTATTTGATGATTAAGATTCTGGAGTGAATTGTGTTCTTGGGGCTCTCGCACCGTCCTCCATCGGGGACTTGCTTTCAGCGGTGTGCAGCTGCTGGAGTTGATTTACAGTGCTGCGGCTGTGGCTGGTCATAAATAAATCCTCTTATATAGTTGTTATGAACACCTGTTAGATCATCTGTCAGCAAAGCGCTGTCCACATTTATCATGGTGCTGCAGTTATTCCACCTCAATCCATTTCCAACTGACTCAGCCTCCATCGCCGATTACTATCACCACACCATAATCGCTCGTTCCCACTCCATGTTACAACTTGCAGATAAAAGATTTCACTACTTGGCCAAATTTCATAAATAAAGGAGCAGTTCAGTGCAGTAAAAGTTTATTTTTGTCGTCATTTGTCACCCCATTATTCTATAAATCAAATGGAATAGCGCTATTGCCAGCTCAGGCGTTGCTGTCAGCCTTAGGCATGGAAATGGTCCGTTTCTTCCTTTTAGATGAGATGACTTGTCTTTCAGACTTAACTGGCTTATGGCTTTGTTTCACCCATTTTATTTTATTACCCCTCCAGAAAAATCCTTGGGGAACAGAAAGACTCAAGTTGTGAAATGGAAACAGCAAACACAGCCTAGCGTGCTTCCTAGCTCGGTGATGCATTCCCCTGTCCAGCCAGTGGGAGCTTGACCACTGCCCCACTCACACACTGACCCCTCGGCTGGGGCTGCTTTTCATAAACTTCTAAGGGGGTTATAGTTTCTATTGTGGAAAGCCCATTAAAATGTGGAGTTACAGATATTGAAATGCCTGATGTATGTCCCGAGAGATCCTCTCGATTTGACAGGCTTTATGCAAAGACAAGACGGACTAGTTTCCTTTCTAAAATGCATTTTAATGGCTCTGAGGCTTTGAAAGGGAGTAGTTGCCCCCAGAGAGTGTCCTACCCCTGGACGTCTATCGGCCACGCAGCTCTGGAGGAAGAGTCAAGATTTATTAGCAAGTTGCGAACTCTGTCTCAGGTGCAAGTCTGAGAAAGGCAATGTCCCTTGGTTAAAGGAAGAGGACGGCAAAAGCTGAAGGGACGGGGTAATAGAAAAGGGTTTATAGTTGATATTATACTTCAGAGTTGGTTCTAATTCAACTTCCATTCTTCATAGTCATTATGTAGCTCATAAATTCAATAAAGTGTTTTACTGTTACTATAAAAATGACAGGAGGGGGGTTTTATGTTGTAAGTTTCGTTAGTTGCTCTTCCTGTTTTATGTTGAAGTTCTCAGGCCATTATGTCATTAAACTCCTTGGAGTCTGAAGGGCTCAGGCCTCTCCGATCCATGCCTTTTGCACACTTGGCCATGTCACCCCAGGCTGAGCCAGGCCACCAGACGCTTAGCGCCAACTGGCGGTGGTGCCAGCAGGGCAGGGCTCCTTGCATCTATTATTTCATGAGAAGTGGCGGCAATCTGTAAAGATGGGTAGTGATGAGTGGAACAGTCGAGGGGGCCAGGCAGCTTTGGGCTGACGACTCAGGGTTCTAAAAACTCCAAAGAAGAGTCCTTTCTGTCAGGCGGAGGGGTACTTGCGGGATGGGATGTAAGTAGCTCAAGGCCCTGTAGACCCAGGAACTGTTCTCTGCATCAAGGTTGGGCTTGGCATCGGGCTCTGCTAACTTGTTAACCTTTGCATAGCCCCAAGTCCTTGATAAAGTTCTGAGCAAATTTAGAGTTGGAATCTCACTGGGGTTCTTTGAAAGGAAACACCACTCTTTGGGCTGTTTTCTTTGATTCCGGAAGAAGCAAAGGGCATTTCTACTCTAGGAAACTTTGCTTTCTCCAGATGTTTGTTTTGAACAGAATATCCACATGGAAACAGCAACTACTAATTCTCCGGCCAGAGTATATCAAGGCCTTAATCTAAAGCCGCCCATCCATCCAGCTGTCTGGCATTTGCTATTATAGGGCACCAACAGAGAAATGAGGCTGTGGCTTTATCGCTGCACCCTGGGTGACAACTTGATTTTCTGCTTTCACCGCAGGCAGCGGCAGCCCAACATGATGGGGCTGTTAATTTGTGCATTTCATGGTGTCTGTCAGGGGGGCTGGGAGAGGAGGGTTTCAGGGGGAAGGGAATGGAGCATGTCCCAGCCGCGGAAGCACCTGTCTGCATTGACGGCACAGAGCACTTCTTATTAGCGTGCAGGTCTCTAAATGCAGCCTGGGGATGACAGCCTGGCATCCCAGCACCCACACACTGTGACAGGCGCCGGCAGCCGGTCCCATTGTTTGCCCTTGATGAGCATGTCATTAATGGAAATGGAAGAAAGTGAGGGCCACATCAGTATTCAAATAGCCTCTATTCTCTCTGCCATTCACCCGGCTGGCTCAGCCTGCTGCACATTTCCTTCTGCTTGCTAGCTCCTCTTAGACTTTTTTTTTTTTAACAGATTTATCCCCATTGCTTACAAATCCTTGCCATGTTGTTCCTGGTTTCTTCCAATCCTGTGTTTACACCCACCTCTTTAGGCTGGATTTAGCTAGATCAAAAGAGATTTGGGTTCTTGTGTATTGCAAAGGTCTAATTAGCACGTGCATGCTGTTTGCAGCCAAGGAAATGCACGCTGCCACTCCTGGAACCTATTTCCTGTGCCTCCTGAATCCTGCATCTCCTCTGGGGAGATGGTAGCTGCTCTGGCCACCACTCCGAAATATCTGATTGAGCTGAATAGCACTGAATGTAGAGAATCTGATTTCTCCCGGAAGGGCTGGCATGGGAAACAACACTTCCCATTCTCAAGCTTAGTAAGCTAGAGAGAAGTTAAGCGAAGTGCCCAGTAGTCCTCTCTGGTTGGAAAGAACTGTGTATCGCACATGATTATTTACAGCCAAGCAGAGAGTGTCTGGATCCTAAATACATGTTTCCGTCCCTCAGACCCTGTGTTGGTCTGTTTGCTTAATAATGTAATTAGTGCTCAGAGGGAGAATATTGACGCTGCTGCCAGCAGTCATTGCTCTTCCGTGCGTTTCTAACCTGTTCCTGTGGCCCACTTGGCTTCCGCGTTGCCTGGTTTGGTGGCTTCAGCTGTGCACGTGCACATCTTCCTCCTCCTGCTCCCTCCTCTGAGCCCCCTCTCCTGATAGAAACCCAGCTCCACATCCCCCCACACACTGTCTCATCCTACACTTGCAAGCTTCACATCCTACACGTTCGGATGGAGTGTTCCTAGATGAAGGCAACAATGAAGGACCACCCCTAATTTCTGTCTGACCTTTTAGCAAGGAAAGGCCAGAAGAACTGCTTGCTGTGCATTTCCCTAGCAATGTCCCTTATCTGGTATTAATCTCTCCATGACGAGGGCCTGACTCCCTCAGACACCACCCGTCTTCTAATACGGTCTGCTGGAGGCTGAAAATAGTGCAAACACCACTGTTGAGTGCCTGCAAATGGAACTCAGGGCTAGGACTCAGCGATGCAGCCTTCTCCCCTTACCCCATCCAGAGATGAGTAAAGCAGTTGCTACTTTACTAAGATATTTGCTCCCCGACACAGAAACCACTGGAGAGACAGAGCCATGTCTTTATATCCCAATAGCGCCATCTCCTACTAGGGGCGCCATGTTGTTCTGGCTCAGAGTGGACTCCCATGGAATTGTTCTATCTGTGGTATCACAGCTCCTTTACGGATCTGCGGGATCTGAGAACAGATTTTCTCAGGTGTTTATCTGACAACCTGCAAAATCCCGCAACCCTTCTCCGGTAGAAGCCAAGAGGGGTGATTATGATTTAAAAAGCCAAGTCGTAAATTGGGCTTTCTCCTCCCACTTGCTTTGTAGCTAAGGGAATCCACAGAGAGAAATTTAAAAGGAAAAGAAACAGGCTGAGAAAAAAATGTCCCAATGCTTTAGCCTTAGTGTCAGAGTGATGGAAAATAATTTTCACGTTTGATTAATTATTAAGAGATCTGTTTAATAAAATATAGAGAGAGCGTTTTATCTCTGCACCATCGTTAGTATGACCCGGGACCCCCATTTTGGAGGAGAACAAAAAGCTATTGAGGTATAACAATAAATTTCGTCCCCAAGGGTTTTCGCAGAAGTGGCCACAGGGCTGTCCTGACAGATTTAAGGCAGAAATCCCACAGCTGACACTGAAATGTGTCAAATCCAGTGGCTTCCGTTGGCAGGTCGCACTCGCCAGCCTCACCCAGACATGTGAATAAGGCAAAATCATTGACCTAGAAAGAAACTGTGCGTTCATAGGGGGTTTTCCTTCTTGTTTTATTTTTTTAGAAAATTATCTCCCTAAAACATAGGTTTAAGCGTTTGGTATTCTTGGTAGCTTGCTTATTTCAAATTCAGAAAGTCGTCAAGAAATTCTATTCTTTTTTGAATAAATTATTTTTTTAAAAACCACAGTTTCTCTGTCCATGACTCTCTTTATTTTATTGGTATTTAAATAGGACTATCTGGGTCTTCTGAAGAAATGCCCTATTAGGCATTTTTCCCCCAGCAAAAATGTAATTTTATCTGTAAGGTTAGTATGTTGAGTCTATTTTATTCAACCTCATGCATTCAAAATAATTTAAAGGTAGCCTCATTTAATTGGTTATATGAATGTACATATTAATTAAAAAGCACTTGAATAAACATTTCAAAGATTAGATTTTCTATGCTCTTTAATTTGCCAGCTATTTTCAACGATTTCTAATGCTATCTGGACACGGCAGCAAGAAGCAGCCCAAACCGGGCGTGGGGACGTTCAGGCTGACGTCACTCCACATCCCTCCACGCACTCTGCCTACGTCTGCGTTTGCTGGGTTCACATCTTTGCCATTCAGATGGATGTTCCTCTGGTGAAGGCAGCAGAGAAAGACCACCTCTAATGTCTCTCTGACCTTTTAGTGAGAAACGACACGTGCTCCCCGGAGGGGCCCCCAGAGCCATCGGGAATTCTCAGGCTGCACCCCATGGCCAGAGTGGAGTCGCGGTACCTGCCTCTGGAAAGGGCCTGTGCCAGCGCCTCCTCAGCCACAGCTGCATTTCTAAACCTTCCACCACTGCCCACCCATTTTGAAGACAGATTCATCAAACATTCTGGAAGGAATTCCAGAGCTATTTGCCTGCAAATATTTTCATTCTCCCAGCAGTGGCCACTCCCAGGAATGGAGAGCATAGCATGAAAAACATGCTGCAGGGTTGGGGCGAGGCTGGGTGGGGAACAACCTGATCGTTCAGTTACTAATCCCCCCTCCCCTCAGACGTTGGTGGGGAGAATAGCGTGGTGTCGGGAGGTTACGTGGCCCCAACCCCCAGCACTGTCCCTCTGACCACGCGGTGATCTGCTTTGGACGAAAACAAGCACACGTCTTCTGTCTTTGGACCCCCGGCAGCAGAAAGATTGACAAGAAGACCAGAAGTGAACAGGGAGAAGATATTAAAGCCAATATTCATCTTTATTATTTATCTGATGGTTTTAAAGTTCTACTGTTGTATTTGTTTTATAATGCACTAAGTATATAGGCACAGGACAGTAACACAGATACATGTACAGTAACGTATATATAATGTTCCATGTGCATAGTTGGTAATACATTATAAGTTGTAATACATGTGTATAATAGTGTACATGTATGTAACACACAGTCAGCAATACATGTATACAATTTACAAATAAATGTACACATTGGTGTCTACTCAATCAAAACCTCCTGGAAATCACAGGACCACAGTGTGGCTCCCAGTATGCACCACTCTCTGCTGCTAAAACACTGAGCCCAACATGGGGTTCTGATCACCCCGTCCTTTTCTCCATGACTGTGGTTTGGGAAGAGTAGGCAGTGAGGCCCTCAAGGCGCCAGGAAGTCGTTTCAACTTCCCAGACAATAATGAGACTTACCTTAGCCTCTCCCATCCCTCACCCTTTTTTCTTCAGGGCCATTTAGAGAAGAACATTCAATGCTCAGCCACCTTAACAAAGGAGCACAAGGAGGAGGGGGCCTCCCTCCTGAGCAGGTTCACTTGCAGGGGCTAATTACAGCCCACTTCGGAGAAGTTGGGAAGCAGGGCACGGAGCCAGGCAGCCTCTGTTGAGGAGGGGGCCACGCAGAGGGTGGGACGGCATCTGGATCCATCTCATTAGGAGTGAGGAATGACTCATGATTCACAAAAGGTCATTGCCTACTGAGGTAGATAAATTACCTACAAGCCTTCAGCAGAGTTGGAGGGCCTATTTGGTAGGAAGTTTTCATTAAATCAAAGATTTTATGGCTTCTATTTTGTTGCATAGGAAAAGAGAAATAATTAGTAATTGACGAAATAAGTGCAGGGAATAAAAAAGTGTAATGTTATTCTAATAGGCCTTGTCTTGGTCTTTAACTTTTCACTTGCAAGCAGCATTATTTTTTAACTCAAATGTATAAAAATCATCCACACTGAGAAAGTGGAACCAATTGCAGTTAAACAATTGAGGGGAGCACTAACCAATAATAGGATGGGCTCTAAAATGCTATAAATATTGTTCCTTTTTATTGTGTTTGATTTTTGATGATTCCCATAACCCATTGGTTAAAATTAAATAGATACGTTCTTAGGTATTACTCAAATACATTTTAGTGCTAAACTATATAACACAGAATATATATATTTGCCCCCAAATTGCCTTTTAGATGAGTTTCTCAGATGGGCCCCTATTTTTCTACAGACATTTCCATCTTGGGACACCTCCCCCCCCCAAGATTATAACGATAGTAACGCTGAAATTAAAATTTCTCTAAGGGTGAATTTAAGCTGGCCTATTGGGGTATTGCTGTAGCTTATACATTAGGCAGATTTTCATGGAATAACACACACTGGAGCCTTCTGTCGGTGAAATGTTTACCCCCTCACATGTACACGGCCACGTGGATTTCTTTTTCATAGAATTTCTGCCTTTTTACCCGCAATTAAATATGCTTTGGAGAGGATTTGTGCTCTGGGGAGACTCACAGGCTATCAGGAGGAAGTGATAGACAAAGACAGAGGGAAACTAGCTCAGAGGGAAAGGGAAACAGTAGATCCACACTGATTAGACCTATTTTTTCAAACGACATCTTCTACGGATGGAGGGCTTTCTATGCTTGGTCTTAGGCTAATCATTTTTTAACCTACATTTTCTCCTTTTATCTTCACACAGCGGGGCCTGCGAGGGGCTGTCTTCACAGCACTTCACAGCTGAGGGAACTGGTGCCGGAGTGGCTAGCCCGTGGCTCAGTCCTGCAGCTGAGGCAGTGGCCGGGCCTGGGCCAGGATCCGCCTGGCTCCCAAGCACGTGTAAGGAAGATACTCTGCTGGGACAACATGGGACAAGAAGGAACCTCAAAGTCACTAACCGAGATAAAGTGCCCAGCATGGTGCCTGGAGCTTACTAACCATTAAATTATTGACATTAGGGGCCAGCCCTGTGGCCGAGTGGTTAAGTCTGCATACTCCGCTGCGGTGGCCTGGGGTTTCGCCAGTTCGGATCCTGGTTGGGGACATGGCACCGCTCATCAGGACATCCTGGGGCGGTGTCCCATATAGCACAACTAGAAGGACCTACAGCTAAAACATGCAACTATGTACTGGGGCATTTTGGGGAGGAGGAGAAGAAGAAGAAAAAGAACAAGATTGGCAACAGATGTTGGCTCAAGGCCAATCTTTAGGGGGAAAAAAGTCATCTTTCAAAGGTGATATAATTTTTTAAAAAATGGTTGACATTATTATTATATAAAAAGATCCAAGTAATGGGTAGCCTCGATTATGGCCTGGGAGAGGAGCACAGTGAGATAGTGCATGAGAAAAATGCGCCTGTTTCCGTAGAAATCACGTGATGGACCACACAGGTGACACGGCTCCAGTTTATCGGCTTTTCCATGTTCCCCCTCGGCTGGTTTCCTCAGTTCTTTATTGAATATAATTTCAACAGCGTCAAACAATGATATTCCTTACCACGTCTGCAGGGAGACGATTCCATCCACTAACAGTTCTCACCATCAGGGAATTTTTATGGATAATTATTTAGCAATTTTTCCTGAATTTCTTCCCACTGGAATGCTATGAATCTTGCAAATGAACAAATGGGGGAGGGCCCGTGCTTGCACGTGACCGTGAGGTGTCGGCTGGGTTCCAGTGACTTTAGTGGGAGGTGTGTCATTTATTTGCTTTACTGCCGAGTGACATCTGTCGAGCCTCCCAGGGCCCCGGCCTCGGTTTCTTCATGTGGAAAGGTGGGAGAGTACAGGAAGACGTTGTGATGAAATCAGGGCAGCGACGGTTCCCAGGGTGGCCCTCTACCTCTGCCTGGACTCAGCATCGTTCAGCACGACACTGCATCCCATCCCGGGAGCATCGCTTGGCTTCTGGACCGCGGGCATCCCAGGCAGAGAAATGCCCTTGGTAAGTTCTTCCTCTTCCCACCATCTTTAAACCCTGCACAATACTTGAGATTTCCCCAGTTGCTTACATAAATAACCCGATTTCTTTTCCCCTTGGCTTCAAGGGTTTGTACCACACAAAAAGGGAGCCTCAGGGGACCCTAGCCAAATTTACCAACGTAGAGTGGAGTTTCCTGAAGCACTGAAGAAACAGGAATCCTAAAATGCCTTTTACAGAAATTTAATGACTCTCAGGAAATCTAGCTTAACTATTTTGCCCCAGGAAAATTAACATTGCATTAACCTACCTATCCTCTTATACCCTGTTTTGAAAATGTAGTAGACAGTTCATTTTAAAATGTAACAAACATCCTGTTCGTATTTACTTTTTATGCCACAAACAATGCACTTGGTATTGAGTTGAACAGGGCGCCAAGAGAAAATACAATTAATGAATAGTCACAAGGTTGCTAATCTGATCAATGCTGGGTGATAGGACATTTAATCTGATTGTCTGTGACCACAATTGCACAGAGCTTGTGGCAGCAAAGAGGACCACACTGGCTGGCGGGAGCATTTGTAGACTGTTAATTACTGGGGGGGTGGGGGCTGTGGTGTAAACAGATGTGGGGAGGAGAGGAGGTGTCCAGTGAGAGGAAAGGAGGTGGCAGGAGGGATGGCACTCAGACAGGCTATCCCACAGAAGGTGTGGCACCTTTTAAGCCAGTACCCTGTTATACAGCCCCATATTCAAGAAGAAAATGAAACCAAACAATCTTCGTAAACCCTACATCTCATTCCGATGGGCATGCGGACCACAACAAAGGAAGCCATAGCTAGTGGCAGAGAGTCCCGGGGTTAAGGAAGAGCAGGAATGTGGCAGCGGAGGGAGGGCACCTTCTCCCTGGCAAAGGCACTGCTCTGGCAGAGAGCGTGGTCCACCT
Organism: Equus quagga; assembly: GCF_021613505.1. Classification (NCBI taxonomy): domain Eukaryota; kingdom Metazoa; phylum Chordata; class Mammalia; order Perissodactyla; family Equidae; genus Equus; species Equus quagga. The sequence goes on from NC_060273.1 coordinate 129,032,604, forward strand.
GTTGGCTATATTGGTGGTGATCATCGACACACATTTCCACCTGAAAACAGAGACCCTGCTGCTTGCCAGGGATTAAAACATGTCAAATGCTTAACACTGCCCAGACCAACCCTGCAATGTTGGGGGGTGGGGTTGTGTTAACGGCAGAAGGAGAAGGCTAGGGAGCCATCCTCAGCATCTTCCACCGTGCCCCTGAGGCCATTGGGAGGGCTGGGGACAAACCTGAAGGCAAGCTGGCCAGGCTGGGACTGACTCCCACACTCCCAACCTGCCCTTCGCCCTCTCAGACCTGGAGGACCCTCCTGTCCTTGCAGGGGTCAGTGGGGACGGACCTTCATGCAGACCCCAGCAAGTAGCTCAGTATTCTCTCAAAAACGTATTTCCACTCACAGCTGCATCATGAGCAGAGCCAGGATTCCCAATGCCTCCCCCTCCTGCCGGTCCAACGCCACTTCTCTCTTCCTTGCAACCCGCACCAAACACCCTGTTGAGACAGGAGTGTTCTGGCCCAGACACACAGCCGTCAGGGCCGCAAGGTCCCTGACCTCAGGAGCTCACATCTTGGTGAGGGAATAAGACATAAAAACGGGTACTTATCCGGGAACAGCCCATGGGTGGTGGGCTGTGTATGCTGACGTTTTTGAAGTCGTCGGCACCAAGGCTTCCAGGGCCTCTGTCATGCCACCTGACATGCGGGGCTCACTGCCCTTGTACCTCAGCACGCACTACGCTTGGACCCTTCCTAGCGCCTTGGCCACGTGTGGATCAATGTTGAGCTAAGCGCCCAAACCATCACGACAATATCTGACAGATGGATGGGAGTCTCCGACCGCCAGGCAGCCTGCGGGGTCAGTGGGAAGGCCCAGGAGGCGTGTGCTCAGTGCCTGTTCGGGTCGGGCCTCCTCCACCGTCTCCCCGAGACACTCGCATGCAGGCTGCTGAGGCCTCACCCCCATCTGAACCGGTGCCACACCGAGGAGAGCGAGCTGGGAGCGCCCCCAGGAAGGCCCAGGACCAGCGAGGACTCCGCGCGGCAGAGGGAGCGGTCCTGCCAGCCCCAGCGGCTGCTGGTGGGTTCCTGGCCCGCCAGGACGCCCAGCTCCCGGCTGACGTGTGCAGATGGGAGAAGAGCAGACCGAGCACCGGCCGTCCAACAACGCCAGCGATGCAGGGGGTCGCCGGAGGGGGAAACCGCGCAGCCTAAAGGCTCTTTTCCACCGCCCAGTTTTGTTCTGAAGTTGCCCATCCGCAGGGCTCCTCTTTTTTTGCTTTCCCTTTAAAACCATTACAATGAAGCATTTATTAAAATATTGACGCCAAGGGAAGTGCTTCTATGAACTATTGAAGCCCAAAAGCCTCAAAGAAGGAAGATGGGACTCCGACGCTCTAATTTTCTTCTAGAATAAAATTAAAAGCCAGACAGGGAGCGGCAAACAGCCCTCCCCTGGACGCACGCCTTGGGGCTCGGCAAATGAGGGCGGCGTCTGCGTTTGGTTTGGGGTGAGGAGAAGTGTTGTTAGGAGAAAATGGAAAACAACCAGGCGGAGGCCCAGGGCTGGGGCCCCGACGGGAGGCGGCGCTGCGTCCCGGGGCCGGGCGGCTGGGGGCCTGGGGGCCGGCCTGGGCTCCCTCTGAGAGGTGGGGTCCCTCTCTGCCGCCTGGCCTCGGCTCCAGGCCCGTGGGGAATGTAAACAACCGAGTCGGCTCCCTGCGATAACTGTGAAATGAGAAGCCATTTCTTCCTTGTTAACTAGAAAAAGCCCAGCCCCGTGAAGCCCTGTTCCCCGAGCCCGCGCTGTGCTAATGGAATTTTTAACTCGACCTAACCGCACCTGAAGGTAATCAGCGCGGGGCCAGTTGTGCATTCGAAGTCCCTGTCAGGCTGACAGGAGGGCAGAATTAGATGCTTTGATAACATTTCTCTCCAGGGCACCGTGTCAGCAGGGGTGGGGCCGGCGCCCGAGGGCGGGACTTGGGCCTGTTCTCCAGCTCTGGGTACCTGGAGAGGGTCCCCACTCCCATCCTCATCTGGGCGCCCTGACCTCAGGGATTTGGGTTCCGGTTTTCAGAACGTTACTTACACATTTCTCCCCCGGGAGACGGAGGGTGTTGAGGTCCAGGGTGTTAAAATAAGGCTCTGCCCCTATAAAACCTTCTTCAGACAAGGGTGTATTTCTAGCAGGAAGCGATTTGTACATTCCAATTTTCAGTATTCGCCCCAAGTCTCAAGTCACTGAATGTTTCTAAACCAGCGCCCCGTCCAGAAAAATGCCAGCCAGGTCTTTTGAAGTTGCTTTCTCCTCTTAGCCTGGGACAGGATCTTCAGCCAGGGAACTTTCCAGAAGCGAGAATTTCAAGTTGAAGGCTGAAGGCCGAGGCAGTTTGAAGACAGCGCTCTCTAGTCATTTGTGTAGCCTTTTTTCTCCTTTCTCCTCTGTTTCTAATTCCATTTTAGAAGCTCGAAAATACAATTTTTTCTCTTCACCAATTTTGTGTTTTTCTATTTGGCAAACATTGATTCTTTTCTGTGTCCCAAGTGAAGGTGAAATTAACTTGTCTGTCTGTTTCTTAAACGAAAATAAACAACTTCAATATGTATAGTCCCAGACTCTGCCAAACGCTTTCTGCGGTGTGCCGGTGTCACCGAGGTGTGCCAGTGTCACCAAGGAATGTCACTGCGGCGTCACAATGAGCACTTTACAATGGCTACAGAGCCAAATGTTGAGAGAATAACAAACGCTGTTTTGTGCCCCCTGAAAATTACAGCTGAAGAAATGGAATGTTTCAGTCATATAGCAGGAAATTACAAACGGGACTCCGGGAGTCTGTGATCCAGGTGACTTTCTTTCTCAAGTAACTAATTTTAAGATCAAAATCGAGGGCTAAAAATGTGTGCAAGTTAATTTAGTTTTACTTTTTAAAGGCTCTCCTGTCTGAAGTTTTATATTATGAGTCCGTTTGAGGTGGATTTTCTTGAACCCCAATTCCCAACTTAAAAAATAATTGATGTTAATAAGTGAAAAGATAAGCTACAGATGAGGGGAAATATTTGCCTAACACATCTGATAAAGGACTTGTATGTAGAATTTATAAAGAACTTTGACAATTCAATAATAAGATCAAAAATCAATTAAAATGGTAAAAAAAAAAAAATTGAGAAGATGTTTCACCGAAAAGGATAAAGAAATAGCCAATCAGTGCATGAAAACGTGTTCAACACCACTGAGTATCAGGGAAATGCAAATTAAAACTAAAATGAGCTCTCACTACATGCCCACTATGTTATTGTTAGTGCAGTTGAGTGGATTCTGACTCCTTGCAACCGTGTGTAGAGCAGAATGGAACCCTTCCAGGTCTTTTTTGCACCATCCTGTCACCTTCCAGCACTGTATCAGACAATGCTTCTCCACTGCTATTCATAGAGTTTTCACGGCCAATTTTTTTGGATGTGGGTGGGCAGCTCCTTCTTCCTAGTCTGTCTTTGTCTAGAAGCTCCGCTGAAACCTGTCCACCATGGGTGACCCTGCTGGTATTTGAAATCCTGGTGGCATAGCTCTCAGCATCACAGCAACATGCAGCCACCGCAGTCTGACCACTGATGGACGCGTGGCGTGGTTCCCTGACTGGGAAACAAACCCCGGCTGAGACGGTGAGAACACCAAGTCTTAACTACTAGACCACACCCACTGGGATTGCTAAAATTATAAAGAAAGTCCATATCAAGTGTTGATGAAGATGTAGAAAAGCTAGAACTTTCTCATACCCTGCTAGTAAAAATGCAAAATCATACAGCTACTTTGGAAAACAGCTCAGCAGTTTCTTAAAATGCTAAACACATACTTATCGCACAATCCATCGATTCCACTCATAGGTATTTACTCAAGAGAAATGAAAACAGGTCCACATAAAGGTCTACAAGCAAATGTTTATAGCACCTTTATTCATAATTGCCCCAAAGAGAAAACAACCCAAATGCCATTAACTAGAGGATAGATACAGAAATTGTGGTATATCCATTCAATGGAATGCCATCGAGTAATGAAAAAAAAATGAGATAACAACACAGAGCAACATGGATGAATCTCAAAAACATCATGTTAAGTGAAAGAAACCAGACACAAAAGACCACGTACTACATGATTTCATTTATATAATGTTCTAGAAAAGGCAAAACTATAGAGACAGAAAACAGATCCCTACAAAGAGGCACAGGGAATTTTTTGGGCCAACGGATATGTTCTCTGTCTTGTTTGTGTGGTAGTTACACAACTGTGTACTCTTGTCAAACTCATCAAACTGTACACTTTAAATGGGTGAATATTATTGTGTGTAAATTATACCTCAATAAACCTGACTTAAAAAAAATTGTCAAGACTCGGCATGGTAGGGGGAATAATGGCCCCCAAAGCTATCCATGTTCCAATCCCTGGGACCCGTGACTGTTGCCTTGTATGGTCAAAGAGACTTTGCAGGTGTGATTCAGTTAAGGATCTTGAGCTGAGGAGATTATCCTGGTGGGCTCTGCATGCAATCACAAGTGTCCTTATAAGAGGGGAGCAGAGATTTGACACAGGAGAGAAGAAGTTCACGCGACACAGAGGCAGAGGGCAGCACAGTCAGAGAAGCCTTTGAAGATGGAGGAAGGGGCCCCGAGCCAAGGAAGAGGAGGAAGCAGCTCTAGCGGCTGGACAACACGAGGGACAGATTCTCCCTTCTAGTGTGACCCTGCCGACACATCGACGCTGGCCCAGTGAAGCTGATTTTGGACTTCTGGCCTCCAGAATGATAAGAGAATGAATTTGTCTTGTTTTAAGCCATTAATTTGTAGTAATTTGTTACAGCAGCCACAGGAAACTAATACACTGGGGGACAACTAAAAACTAGAACACAAATTGTAAGAGAGAGTCTTGTGCTCGTTTAATGGGAGGCCCAATGGCTTAGATCAGCATCCTTAGACATCAGCGTGGGTAAGAATCATCTGAGATACTTCTTCTAAATGTGATGATTCCCACCCCCCCCCCCATTCCACCTCATCCTTACCCCTGCCCTCTGCCAACCTGATTCAGTTGGGAAGGCAGAGCCTGGGCAACTGCCTGTGGGTCTAATGCTGATGTCCTGGGTGCCCCAAACTTCAAGAAACCCTGGTCTAGACAGAGCATTTTCTATGTTCATAATCATAATTCAGTACGATTACTACTTTTTCTTAGGTAGATCACCTTGCTCCGTGCCTGGCATCTGGCAGGTTCTTAGCAAGTGGATTTATTCTGCTATTTGACAACTCCAGAAACTCAAACCTCTCCAACGGCCTCTGTGTTTGCTGAGTGAATTCTCCATTCTGTGATCCTTGCTATAATCCTATCCTTAATCAAACTTTACTAAAAGCCCTCAGTATGGGAGTCTATCTTGGCCAAGCACGTCAGTCATTTTACTTTATAAATCCCATGGCTTCCTTTACTGTTTTTGAATTTTAGAAACACCAACAGCAGACAGGCTTTCAGAATCGTGAAGGGGAAGTCAGAGGAGACAATTTCAAAACGTAAACATACACACACAGAGAAATGGTGTCTCTCTGTTTTTTGTTTCCACATTCTATCCTATCCGTGAAGTCCAGAGCCCATCTAGATAAAAGGCTAGCATCTGGCAACCCTCATTGACAGCCATGCACTTCCCTCTTTGGCATCTCTCTGGCCACCAGATGCCACACTGGACTTTCAGGCTGCTGTAAGGAACGATGTGAAATCCATAGAGTCTGAGAACCTCTCCACTTGCTTCTGCTGAATGATAGCTAAGAGAAGCTCACAAATGTCTAGGCACTAGTGCGAGAGTCATTTAACTTGGTTAGTGAAACTGACAGTTTGTATAGTTTGAAACTCATCCAGTGAAAACCCAAGCCGTATGAGATAACAATTGAAAAGAAAAAAGTGAGAGAGAGGAGAGAAAGAGGTAATTTTAAGGCCAGAATAACCAAACAATTCCATTTGTATAGGCTAATTTATGTTTCCATGAGAATCTGCCAGCCCACTCCAGCAGTTTTAGCAATGCATTGTTCTACTCATGTTTATCAAATATTTAAACATCCCATTTTTATTGAGCTGTAATGTCTGCTGAATATGTAAGCAAAAGAAGAAGGATGAATTTTCTTTTCATATCAAGAATACAATGACAACTCTTTGCTCATCATCTGTTCCCATCTGTACAATAAAGTCACTTTTGGATTCTCGTATTTGCTAGAAAAAATAAATAAATCATTCTCTGTCTTCCATAAATACGTATTATGTAAGTCCAGATCAATTGATTGATCTATCACAACATTAATTGATCAGCATAGCATCTGTCTGTCCATTTATTCATCTGAGAGAGAAGCAGATGACATATAATTAGCTCCATAATGGAATAACACTTTTCCTTCAATTAGCACAGCCATGAATGTAATGGGAAGGGTCTATTTCTTGAAGCCAAGTAAATATTTATTATTTCATTGTACCAGCTCTAACAAATCAGTTTAGGGACCAAACATGTCCTGTTTAAAATGAGTATCATTGGTCAGAAACATCCAATTTGAGTGTGGTGCCTGTGATATAGTCTGTAAACCTCCATTGCAAAAGACTGCAGCTCCAGTAAACCCAACCAATGCCCAAACCACCTCGCTCATTATGATGGACAGTAATCAGTGAGCTAATAAAACAATTGGACCAAAATCATATTTTGCATTCACAGCAGCATTGGAATAACGAATAAGCTGTAGAGAAGATACATATTCATTTTCCCTCTATGACACACACAGACCTCACTTTCTCGTCGTCTAGCTGTATGAGAGTCAACACAATGTTTGATGCATTGAAATACAGTGGCAAATCATGTTTGACGAAGTCGATGGCTTCTGCCATTAGTGCTTTCCATTCACTGGGGATAAGCAGATGGCTTGCGAGGGTCTCTCTCTAAGAAGGCAGAATCAGAATTCCAAGTCCACAGGTCAGGAATTTATTTTCATGGTGTCAAAAGCGTATTTTACAGATGTCATGTGTATGCTGGTATCTGCTGGCTGACAGGCTAGGTGTGCTGCTTGTCACAGAGAGAACCGAGGTTTTATGACATGGAGTTTGGGTCAAGAATGAAAAGTTTTGAAGATTTACATTTTTCTCCAGCATTGACCTTTTGGCTTTATTCCTTAATTAAGCAAAGACATGGCAGCAAAAGGGAGTGTTATGAGCCTGCTGTATCCCCAGGGCGTTATGAGACACCAGACACAGTTAAGCTATCTCAAGACAACCATGTTCTCTGGAGTTACTTTATTGCTATTATAAAAAATCTTTATTATGGGAAAAAATATGTATTTTTATGCCAGAAGAAGATGAAGATGACAGTTAGGCTGTTGAATGGTAGTTTCAGTTGAGCTTCGTGCCCACAGAGATTGTAAAACACCCAAGACTAGGGGAGGCCTCCTGACAGAATCTTAAGAAACCTAAAGGGGTATATTAATCTTTGTGAAATTCATAGTCCGAACAGGTTACCATTAACGGGCACTTTCCAGTTATCAAGATATTTTATGAAACTGAAAAAAGTCCTATTACACTTGCTAACAGGGCCAACTTTGGGGGTGTGGCTAATGAAATAATCTCTTTCCAGATGGTCTCGACTGTAAGAACCTTGAGATCCTGAATGCCCAAAGATGCCTGCTGCTTTGTTCCGCGCTGCCTGGTCTGGCACTTCTGTAGAAGCTTCTGTGTGTTTGCTTTCTTGTACTAAGCAAAAGAAAATCTGAGACTTGTCAATTTGATTTTTATTGTTTTTAAAGCAAATATACTGCCCTATCCCCTGTGAAAAAATCACCTTCGATTAAACGACTCACACCTCCTTCCATCAATGTTTACCAAAATAAGACTCCCTTTTGAGTAAGTATTATTCCTTAAACCTTTCATCACGAGGGTCCTTTGCTACCAGGAAAAGTTCATACGCTCGCTTATCGATTACCTTTGTGTTTATTATTTATATTTCATTCCCACCGACTGCCAGGGGAATGTAGGGTGGCTCTTCTATTTATTTTCTCTTGAATTTTACTGACGAATCCTCTAGGGGCTGACCTCCTGGACTTTGCCTGTCTCTTACGTATCTGTAGCCAAGGAACAAATAATGGAATTAGTTCCTGTCTACCCATGGGAGGGAGAGAGGGGTTGGGATCCCTCACCCACACTTTCCGTCTGCTCTGAACAGGAGAAATGGGTCACTGCTATCAATCCAGCTGGAAGAAGCAGGGAATCATTAGCATCTTCTGGCTGACAAAAAGGCTTGTGGTCTCACCTGGTATATTCTGGGTCACAGGAAGCCAAGGTCCCATGTTCAAAAGGAGAGATTTACAGAACATTCTCCAGAAGGCAGGCCTCTTGATCCTTCGTTTGTCAAGCACCAACTTTAGAGCCAGCCCTGCAACTGATGAGTTATAGAGCCTCACCTGCAGCTGTCCAGGCTAACTGTGTTGCCTCCTTCATGAGAAATAAATTCCATCAAAAAGCAAAAACCAGAACAAAAAACCCACAGATAAAAAAAAAAAAAAAATCTGTGTTTCTACGTAAAGAGAGACTGAGGCTAGTTTTCAGGGGTTTTTTAGTGGTTATTTTATCATCACATTTCTCAGCAGATTCCCCATGAGGAATTCTCCCCTTTCACCAAAGTTGGCCATGCAAGATCAGGCGTTCCAAGTGGCCTCTAACCCATCCTCTCCCCTGGCTGCTCCTCAGGAGCTCAACAGGTCAGATCTCAGCACCCGCATTCATGTGCACTTAAATCCCTCAGCCTGGGCTATGGCTCACTCTTTAGCTGTTTCTTCAGTACAACAACACTGCATCCCAGGGATTGGGAGTGGTCCCTTGGGTCATAATGGGGTTTCACCAGTTGATCAACAAGTTCTTTGTGAAGAGCCTGTTTGGGGTCTTGCTCGGTGAAGGGGCGGTGGAGTAGCTACAAGAATATAGTCCTTGCTTCTATCAGGCACGTCATGGTGTTGGCAGAAGAGGAGCTTTTTTTTTTTTCTCCTTTTTTCCTCTGACCCTACGAAGTAGAAAGCTGAGGGTATCATTTGGCACTATGTTTGGGAACCAGGAAGAGAAGTTCCAGCTGGACCTAGAGAGTGATGGAGCTAGAGGGGGCAACAGTGGGGAGGCGAGGAACAGACCCGTAAATTAGAGAAATCCTGGTGGCTTATTTTATGCTCTACAGCCTTACATATTCACATTTCTCTCCTTATTGCGGAAAACTTTTGCTGGGTACCCGTTGCCTAGTGAGAATGTCACTTTCATTTTCTGTTTCATTATATCTTATTTTGGACCGAGTCTGTTCCCTGGTGTAAATTTGCTGGCTCCGCCCTTGGAAAAGATGCTCAAATTACATATATCATGATCCAACCTTCAGTATGTAGCTCCATGTCCCTTCCCAGATACCAAGTGGCATCCAGTTGGTTCTGTGAGGCACTCCAAATGTGCTGATCTCTCCTTCTGCTGTGAACGCACAGTAATCTCAGGAGATTGATGTCACTGGATGTCCCCAAAGCATGGCTGTCAAGTACGTAGATTCAAAATTTCATCATTTCATTTTTTCAATTTTCAGAGCTTATTGAGTTACTTGTGTGTATCTTCTCTTCCAAAACTCTGTGTGCTCTTCCTGCCGTGCTCTTTTATTTGGAAGACCCCAGAGCAGGCCACCCAGGAGTCAGGGTAAAAAGCCTTTCAATAACGAACCAGTGTGAGCAATGTAGGAAAAATGTGGTACAAGGCCGACAGAAAAGCAAGTTCTACTTTTCCTACTTCTAAAGGATTATATCAAACAGGTTTAAAATTATGGAAAGTATCTGGTCTCTCTGCATGTGGTAGCAGAAAGGTGACTGCCGCCAATGAGACAATGTCATACGGACTGGGTGTATTGTAAAACACTTGAAATGTTATGTACGTGACAATGTTCGAGTATTTGGGAACAAAACGGACCAAAGCAACTTATAAATTGGCATTGTGACTCAAGTTTCGAATGGAAATAGCCAGGAAACCATAAGGCAAAAGCATAGTCCAACTATTCTTTCTTGTTGTTGTTTTTTTTTTAATGCTGCTGAGAAGATTTGGAAGGTAGAATCTGAGCAAAGTAGATGATGATTAGCATTTGCAAAGGAGACTTCTGGGTAATTGATCATTCAGTGAGAAGTACCCAAAGACAGAACTGGATCATTATTAGAAAGAAATACATGATTGATGTCATACACACACAAGCCATTAAATCCATTTCCCAACCTTTTGTTTGATTAATGGAAATTCCGGAGAACTTTGTCCAGGTCAGACTGTTGAGGTGGGCATCCCACTGCAGGTGATGCTCGTTCACCTGTCAAGGCCATTGCTTCAAGAGCTTCAGGAGAGACGAAATTGCAATTCCTTACACTTGGCGACATGTTGTTACTGAAGGATTCCTGAATCTCCCAAATTCCACTGGCCAAGAGGGGCTCAAGAAAGGAAACATTCTCCTTTCCAGCAGCAATTTGCTCATCCTGTAGTTAGTAAGTGTCGAAGGTTTTTTGCTGTCCGTTGTTTTTTTTTTTAAGGTTTTTGCCTGAGAGTCCACAGCTTAAAGATGTATCCAATTTAAATGAAAACTGTGTCTACATCTGACATTATAGTATGATTAGGTGACAGCATTCTAAGTGGTTTCTGGTCCAGAACATTAGTCTGTCAACCACTATTTTTTGTTGTTGCTCTTTAGTTTGTTATACACGTGCGGCCCATGTGCGCGGCGCACACACACACCCACACACACCCATTGGGCAGGTAGTGAAATTTTGCAGAACTGCTGAAGAATTATAAGTAGGAAAAGTGTGTTTAAGTTAGTGTATTAGCTCGTGAATCCAAGACTTAAAATGATAAGGTTAATGATCACTATCAGCAATCTTGTCCCTGATTTTGTTTTAGCGTCATTAGAATTCTGTTGCGATATTTACCGCTCATTCTTCCGTATGAAACCGGCTTACTTCCTCTGTCTGAGGCCCTCGGTAAGTCAGAAAGCCAACGTTTGAGGTAACGTGGCAATGCATTTTAAGAAGAATCAGCTCCTTAGAAGTGGGGAGAAAATATATTATTGGACTTTGCAGAGGCAAACACGACCCAGCAGGTTGGAGTCTGCGAGGAGTGGGGTTCCGCTGGCCGCGCGGCCCCTCCTGCCCGCCCCTGGTGCGGGCACCCCTTGCACGAGGCCAGGCCCACGTCCCCACCGCTCCCCGGGGAGCAAGGCCCTCGCGCTCCCTCCAGGATGGGACAGGATATAACAGCCCGGTTTGTGCACCAGCATCCTTAATATTTCCTTCCTTTCAGAAGCAAATAGAGCGTTCCCTTATCTGAATGCTAATTTCCTAGTTAAAAACCCTCCCTTGCTGACAAGGGACTGAAAGAGTTTTAAATCACAGATGTAGAGTATCAAATGCAATAATGCTCTTGCAATAGTGCATTGAAGCCTCAATTAATTAACCCTTGGGCTAAGTAGGCAGGTACATGGCAGTGGCCGCAGGCGGTGGATGGATGAGATTTAAATGTGCATCTCATTTCCCCAGCACGGAGCATGCCGTTTGGTTCAGAAAGGAGTCATTTTGCACACTCGCCTCATTTACTCGCCGCTTTAATCCTCCTAATTCCACCTGAGATCAGGGGAGAATTGAAAAGGAAGGCGAGGAGCAAGGGCGGCGGGCCCCTTTTGTGGCGCGCAGTCCCCCGGGGCCGCGCCGCGCCGGGCCTCTACCGGGATCTGGCCTCCGGCGGGCGTCGGTGGGAAACGCGCAGGGCGAGCTCAAGGGGGATGGGCGGTTTTTACATTTTTAGCCGGTGCGGGCAGTTCCGGAAGAGGAAGCCGGGCCAAGCCCACCCTGCCTGGGTGTGGGGTCCCCAACCAGGCCTCGGCCTGCGCTGGGCGCGCCAGGGCTCAGGGGGCCGGGGAGCGAGGTCGCAGCGCCCCGACGCCCGGTGGGCGTCTGGGTGGGGTGGGCGCTCGGGTCCCGCCGCGCCTGGGAGGCCCGCCGCCCGGGTTCCAGAACAGCATCCCACCACTGCCCGGGCGCCGCGTCCCGCGCTGACTAGGTGTAACTCTCCAGCTCATTTCTCTCCACGTGATTCACCATCTGTGAACTCGTCTTTAACCTAATAAAAATCATCTAGCTTTTGACTAACAAGAAAAGGAAACAGTGCTCATTGTGGGGTTTGGGGGAAATGGCTTCACTAATGTGCAGGATGAGGACGGAGTGATTTATGGGCGGTTTTCACTGTAGGCTATGATTAGGGGGCTGGTAGTAAGTGCATTAGATGTGTAAGTGTGGCAATAGAGTAAATAGGCGTTTTATTTATCGCAGTGCCAGGGGCCTCTTAGCGGAAGAGCGCTTCTCCAAATTGAAATATAGCAGAGTTTACACTCCTGATTAGGGCTTCAAGCGCAGAGCCCAAGGCTATCAGCTAAGCAGAAACAACGCTCGCTGACACCTAATTGTCACTGGATTAATGTGCAAACAGGGACGGCGAACAGCAACAACAAATAACCTCGTGTCAGAGCCGTTGGTGGCAGTGTCCACTCTCAGTGACTTGGGGCCAAATTGGAGTTTATATGTCAAAACGGGCTCCGATCAATGCGGCGGGCTCCTCCCGCGAAGGGCAGTCGTTGTGTGCGTGTGCGGGCACATTGTGTGCGGGAGCGGAGGGGAGCGGGCAGGCGGAGGAGGTGAAATGCCTTCCCATTAATTTTTTTTCTGCTTTATGCTCCCGAATTCACAGCTATTAAGATAAATTTATGTGAATCAGGTCTTTCTCTCCAGGATCTTGTGGCTTTCACTTGTGTCTCCATATAAAATTTAATAACCCTGTTTGTGAATCAAATCATTCCCACAACAACAGATTCAATCTGGGTTGCCACCTGTCCGGCTTTGGACAGGAGAAACGGAACTGGGCAGCTGGGTTCCAGCTTTTCATGGGGGCTCGCGTTTGGTTGGCTGCCGGTGGCTCAGTTTGCCCTGGGGTTTTCCAAGCAAGAGCTGGACGTGGCTGGAGCAGAAGAGGAGAGCCTTCCATATTCCCTAGACCCCATTTTCTTTAAGTGACCAAATTGGTGGCATCTCTATTTAAAAAACACAAGAACTCATAACAGTCCAAAGCAAATGGTGGAATAGGTTACCAGCCAAGAAGTTCTTATGCTCACTCATTTTTCTTCTACAATTAGCCATTTACGGAGGGAAAAAGTCACAAATATATGAATTATGCTCCTAAATGTATTTCTAAAGTTCTTAAGTTTTATTGAGCATGAAAGTTGGTCTTTCCCTGTGTTAAGGACTGGAGAAGCTATAGAACTAGCTAGTGGCTCAATGGTGCAAAGTCTTATGATTTAAACTTGACATTTGCAATTTTTTGCCGTAAAATATTACTTTCTTTATTTCAAGACTTTAGTTGAAAACCTCGTAATTCCTTTTAAGCTCCATTTGATTGTCAATTGCACAACTCTCTCTGAAGCTTAGGGCTTATGATTTTCATACACACATGATTTATGCTTTTTGTGTCACAATATAATGTACTTTGGTACAGCTCCGACTTATTTCTCTTGCATCCTGAGAGTCTTCCTTTTTAGAGGCTGGAGTTTTTATGGTGAAGCTATGAAAGAGTTGTGACCTGGCTGTACATCTCCTTGAATTGTCCGAAATTGCTTTTTTCGCTGCCACAGCCAGCCTTCTGTGCCAACCATTTAATGTATTTTCAGAAAATGGTGATCTGGCTATCTGCATATTTGGAAAACAGAATGAAATAAATTTTCACTACTGAAAATTTCAATAGCTGGCCACAGAAAACCCATTCATTGACTCGGTTATGGGGAGAAGGATGGCAGAACATATTCTAGAAGTTGCACCCACTGAGATTTCTTTTAATCCATTTGCTCTGAGAAAATCATGAAGCTGGATCTGCAGTGGGGCAATTCCAACTCCATTTTATTGACAACACGTTGGATGAATTCAATGAATCTTTAATCCAGGTATAGAACTCTGAGCTTACAGTTTAAGTTGATGATCCTCATCAGAACAACAATACAAACATCACAAGTAGATACTGTTTTCTAAAAAAAAAAATCAATAACACATTGTTATGATAAAGATTGAAATTCTCACATAGGAAACATTTTTTCATCCTAATCATTACACTTTGTAGAACTTACTTTATAGACTCCTAGAACTGGAAGGAAATTGAGAGACCATCAAACCCTCTTTACAGCCCTATTTGCAGATGGGAAAACTGAGGCCCAGAAAGAGTAAATATCTTGCTCAAGGTCACACACGCACACAACTAAATCTTCCAGGTGTTCCTCATATACATCATTATTCCAATCAAGCCATAAACGTTGTAAGCATATGGGAAAAACATTGAATGTTTTTGTCATACCTTATTGATACTGATTATTCGGGCGTTTTAACATTAAAATTTTTCTGGCACATAAAAACTGATCTTGTTTCATTATTCATTTAAGAAACAATTGAAAACGGGGTTATTTGCTCACTTATCTGGAAATTGTGAAACAGAATGAAAATCTTGAAGCAGCTGTGGTGTTTGAAAGAGTTGCCCTGTCCGGTTATCTGAGTTTGGGGTTGTAGGACTGCTCTTCCCAGTCTCTGACCTTTCTGTTGCCCACTCTTTCAGCTTTTGGGCTTTTTACCTTGTCCTTCAGCCTCTACAGGGAGGAAACCGAGACTCAAAGAAGCTGATTTTATCATTGCGTGATAAGATATTTCACGGAGGAAACAGGACAGAACTCCAGATAGAGTGGAGGTCGATCATCGTGCTCAGCCACAGTGCTCCCTGGCCCCCAGTGTGATGAGTAGACAACGACTAACCCTGATTATAGAAGGGAGCAGAATATTTGGTAGATTTTTAAATAATTCTGCGGAAGAGTTACAGATTTATTTGTCTATGAATCACTCTTGGAGTTTCTGTGATGACCTTTGGGGTACAAACTTCAGGATGTGTCTGAATTATTAAGGCTCTACCCTATTGGTGTGGCTACGTTTTAAAAGAGTTAACGGAAATAAAATTATGTCAACCAAGAAATAATAAGTCCCCCAGAATTTTGAGTGTGGCTAAATCTAGATCAAATGTGAAACTTCTAGCAATGTGGTCAGACTCTGGGTGTTATTTAGTAGCGCTGGGAAGCATATTCACTTTAAGGAAACTGCTGAAATCTAAGGTGAGGACCATCCACAGGCTGTAAGCCTGGGTCTAAACTACAATGTACACACTTCCCCCACCCTCAACCCAAGTTCTTGAGAAGTTCAAAACCAGTCACCATCAAAATCACCAGTACGAGGTCTATAACTGGGCACTTTCATACAATAAACTGGTAACACTTGATCCTAATTTTGTAGACTGAAATGATTCTACAGAACTCTGTGAAAGGAAGGAAGAGGGAGACGTTACTCTGGAATTATCTCCATGAAGCGAACATCATTTTTTCTGGGTGAACAATTCAGGAAGCATTTTGACAGAAACCAAAATCATCTCGGAGACAAGGACCAGGTACTGACAGAAGAGAGCACGGCTGTGCGACCAGCGGGAGGCATGGTTTTCTTGTGGTCCAGGCTCTACAACCACCTGGTGAGGTGACCTTGGGCAAGTCACTGTCAAACAGCCACATGTCGTTGTTTCCTAATTGGCAACCCAGGGACTAGGCACACAATTTCTTACGGAGAGGTCAGTGAGCCCTCGAAGTCAGCATCCTACAAGCTCCCCCAGGGAGTTCTCATGCACTCTAAAGTTTAAAACACTTGGACTGAAGGACCTACACATTTTCTTGTAAATGTGAGCTTTTTAATCACTTATGCTTTAGCAATTTGAACTCCATATTACAGTTTGAGGAAAAGGCTTGAGGAGACACTGATGACTGATTTAAAATACTCCTTCAGACCACATGAGTACTTCATTAGGCAAGCTCTTCAAGGGCGTTCTCAATGCACGTGCTCCTGAGAACTTCCGTGGTCATCACTATCCGCTTTTAAGGTTCTCTCTCTACTGCGATACTTGTCTGTCGTTAACAAAAAATAGTTGGTAGATTAAAAATACTATAAGATATCCTCTCCCTAATTTTCTCACCTATTTAAATTATTATGCCATATCTTTAAGAACTTACCCTGAGCTTGTGTATATAGTAAGAATTTATTTTTTGTCATTTTCACCTTCTGAAATAAAATAAAAACCCAAAATACCCCAAAACAACCTTCTTTCAGGATGGTGCAAGGAGCCCAGTTCTTAAACATCATAAAATGTTATGCATCTACGTGTTTTCTTTGTACTTACACCTACTTAAAGGCAGACAATATTCCAAAAATGCATATTGTTCTCTGACGACAATTTTTAAAAATCACTCTTTTTCTACCCTGGTGCCAGAGAGCTGATTGTATTTTTATGCCCTAACTGGATTTTAAGATGCAGGAGGCATTTCCTGTCTGGGGCCTACAAGGCTCCTGAGACGCGGTGTGTATCAGTTTGCGTTCTGCACGGTTGAAATGAAAGTGGCAGTCTGCGGGAAGCAGAAAGCAGTTCCTGCTCGTGGTTAACGTTGCTCGTGGAGGGGCGATGTATTGTGTGCTTTCGGGACGGTCTTTGTAAGGTGGGAGTTTTTTTCTTACTTGAGGGAAGTTTTTCCAAGAGCACATCTTTTTAATGGTATTCTTTCCCCTTCTCAGTGAGGGATTATTGATTGAGTGGACACCGCTTACTGTAGCTGTGCTGAGCTGCCAGCCGCCGAGTTTCCTGTGATTGATTTTATATAGCACCTTTTATACTTGAGAAATCCCAAAGCACTTAAGAAAGCGGTGAGTGAGTTTGAGGCTGACAGTGATGGCGCAGGCGGAGCGCGATGGCGCGGACCCAGCAGCTCACACGCTGCGGATGCTGGACTCTCCAGAGGCCGGCGGGCCAGGTCGCCACCGTTCTCTCTGATCTGCTAGAATCTTCAGAGTGGAAAGGATGTCTAGCCATCTTTCGGGCCATCCCTGGGTCTCCACTCTGACCAGCCCTACACCACTCGAGACAGATGAGATAGGCCACAGATAAGTGGCTTTGGAGGAGCTACTTACTCTCCAGGCCTCTGTGTCCTCATTGGTTCACTACGGGGGATGGATTCGGTGGTCCCCTCCAGACAGAAGTTCTGGGACTTTCTAATCATGAGCATTTCTGGCACTTGGAGAGGGTGCCCAGCCTTGTATCGGGCCTCTACTCTGGGGAGTGCTGACTCTCCGGCTGCCTTTAGTGCAAAAACAAACAAGAGGACACCTCCAGAAATGCACAGTGGGTTTCCCCTCAGAAGAAGGGGACATCAGTGCTGACTTCTTTAGCTCCTAGCACAGTGCTTAGCACAAAATAACCCCTCGATAAATGTTTGTTGAATGAATACATAAAAAGGTAAAGGGTCTTTCCAGTGTCACAGAAAGGCATAGTTCAGTCTAGAATAAGGGCAGTTCACGGCCTCACATTGTCTGCCTTAGCAGTGAGCATGCAAAATGAGCCAGCCTGTCCCCACAGAAACAACAGAAGCAGGACAAAAATAATGCCTTTTGCTTTTTGACCCTGCTTCCTGATCCAAAAAGCTGAAGCTGCATGTTCTACTGGCAGGTTGGTGGGGAAAGGAGGAGAAAACTGACAAAGTGAGAAGAATGGACATGAAGCTCAGAGGGAGAATTGCGGCCTACTCCCTCCTGGAGAAGGAGCTGGAGGAGGGAGAGCGATGTGGAGGCTCTGAGGAGAGGACATCTCTCCACCTTGCGTGGGTCTGGGAGTGGCCAGGAGACTGCCGTTGAAGGAACCGGAAGAGAGCCGTGGTGGGAGTCTCAGGAATCTGGGCTCTGCTTGCCCTCATTTCCAGACTCCAGGGAGGGGGTGGACGACTAGGGTGGGGAGAGAAAAAGTCAGCTTCCTTCTCTTGTCCCACCCACCCTGCCCCTTCCCCGGGGAGCAGGAGAGGTGAAGCAGTGGCAGCAGAGGGGACTGTGGGGGCAGAGTTGGTGGGGTGTTCGCTGTGCTCCAGGTGTCTGTGTTTCACTACATATCATCACCCAGTTAACTTGCTCAAAAGAGACGGAATGTCTAAGTTAAAGTGAGTGTGTGCATTCCTCTTTACCTTTGCTTTCTTTATACGCATGGCCATAGCTCTGAAATTTGTTTTCAAGCAAATAACTCGCTTTTACCTTACACAGTGCATTGATATGTATTATCTCCTTTGCTCTTCAAATGGCTCAGGGAGGCCAATGGTATTATTATGCCCATTTTACAGATGAGAAAGTTGAGGCCCAGAAGGAGGATAAGTGACTTGCCCAAGGTCACACAGCTAGCAAACAGTCGAGCTGGAATTCAAACCCAGGTTACTAGACACCACATCTCACTCACTGTCCACTATGACTTGCTGTCTCATTCTCATACCGAAAAAGAAAAACCCTGTTTGAAAACAAGAAACTTCACTGGTATGACATGCCAGCATTTGAAGGATTAAGTTGTGAATGTTTATATTTGTTTTCTAGCTCAAACCACACAACTGGCTGCTTACCACTCTACGCTAGCAGCTAAAATATACTTCTTCTTCTTCTTCTTCTTCTTTTTTGTCATGGGCCTCTTTTTAGGAACAGGAATAAGCGCCTGTGGTTTTCAC
Source organism: Equus quagga (assembly GCF_021613505.1). Classification (NCBI taxonomy): domain Eukaryota; kingdom Metazoa; phylum Chordata; class Mammalia; order Perissodactyla; family Equidae; genus Equus; species Equus quagga. The sequence continues at coordinate 129,051,282 of NC_060273.1, forward strand.
CCACAGGTTCATGGCTGTGTGTACTGACACCACATGAGGCAGCTCTTCCCTCCAGACCTCGGGAGCTGTCTCTGGATGGGAAGGCTGACCTGGACCCGGGAGCTCCAAGGTCCTCTGCAACACCCAGAGCCTGTGATTCTGAGCTGGTGACAGTCCAGTGATCTCCAGCTACAGTGTGGGGCCCGGACTAGAATGGTGTGACTGGCAGCTGGGTTCCACTCCACACTGGCTAACTGGGAGCTGATGATGAAGGCACTGGGCTCTAAGCCGGGCACAGGGACACACACAGGACAGAGCTCCTGCCCTCTAGGACTACGGGGTCTAGTGAAGCCCCTAAAGGAGCCTGAAAATGTGCAGTCATTGCTCAAGTGTTTACCTTGTGTTGGAGAATTTTAAGATGTGTCCTTGCACCCATATGAGTAATTTAAAGGATTTCCACACCTGACTGATGCTTCCTGATATCCACTGTGGAAAAAAGTCCTGTTTGAATAGACTGACACTGGGAAAGACCAGAAAAAACCATCGCGTTGTATCCTTGGGAGGCTGCAAAGAAAAGAAATTCCGGACACTGAAACCGTTAGGGCCTGGGCCTCGGAAGCCCCACAGAAGCTGAACGACGAGCTACAGGAGCTCCTGATTGAGAGGACCAGGGCCCACCTCCGAGGGCTTCAGGCAGTGTGCTCCGCAGGGCAGTTTTGTTTGGAAGAAAAGCCAGTCAAAGCCGCAGGGAGTCCTTGCAAGGCCAAAGGAGAGCAGGTTGTTCCCTTGGAGAGAGCGGCATTTTGGAAAACTGAAAATCACTTTAGTAATACTATATATGAGAATCTTTGTAACCAGAAAAAAAATGCAATAAAACTCTCCGTTTGAAGGCTTCTTCAATATTTTACAAATCACACAATCATCTCCAGCTTTGGGCACAAAGAAAAATCCACATGCTAAACCTTACGGAACGTTAGTGATATCAAGATTCGCTGCCTCTGCCGAATACCAATGGCGTTGCCCCGGCCTGCCGCTGGTGTTCTCCGCAGTGTAAGGCGCAGGGTCCGTTTTTTTCCTGTTAAAAATGGAAATCCGTGTTTGAGTATTCCATGAAGTTCTTCAGGTTCATTAACAAGGTCAAAATCAATGTTATTTTACTGTTTGGAGTCATTTTTGGCGGAACAATGACAAGAAACCATAGTAGAAGTAGTCTTAATATAATCATTTTCTTTTCATTGTTCTTTATGGGAAAATAATTTGGCCCGAAATTTAGTGGTCCCATCAGGGAGGTGATATCTTTAAAAAGGTGGTCTGAAGGACAGGTTTTACTGTACTTTAATAGGCTTATAGATTAATATAAATCTTAATATTCATAATCTTTACCATTTCTTTTCTCAATATCTGCTCTGTCTATACATCTATTTATAATGTATGTTTCAGACACAAGATATCCTTGATTTTTATTGAATATACTGATGGTGCTACAGGGGCAGCTACTTGACCTAGTTAAAAAAAAAAAAAAAAGAGCCAAGGGGTCAAATTTATGGAAAGTCTCCTGCTGAAAACAGATTTTTGCAGATAATGCAGTGGCCTGAGAGCAGGGCTGTCCTTGCAAATCTGCCATGTGCCATTATTTGTGTAAATAATAAATATTTGTACCCCGGGTGCCTACTGCGAGCTGCAGATGAACACGATGAAACGTGGACTTACCTGGAAGCTTGATTTTTCTAACCAAAACATGGAACATTTTTTACCTATACATGCCCACAAAAGAAAATCACAATGCTAACTATGAAATTTATTTATTGGTTAGAGAAGAAAACATGTAGATATACATTGCTTGACATGAAAAGAGAAATATATGTTAATTTATTTTTATGTGGTTATTTAAGGGAAAAAAATCTAAATAACTGACTCTGGTTTTATTTTGACTCTGAGATTTCTGATTTGCCTGCCACCTTATTATGTCATAAATACTGAAGGAATTAATAAATTTTGTATGTGTGTATGTATAAAATTGACATATAAAAAGCTATATATTATAAAAGTAATACATCTTTATTCTAGAAAACTCACAAAATTTGGGGAAAAACCCCACATATTCCCACCATCCAGGGAGAACTATGTTAACATTTTCTCTCCTCTGTGTTTTACACAGTTCAGAGCATCCTGTATGTTTAAAATTGAATATGGATTTATGAAATTCCACTGTATGATGCCATAATTTACTTTACTATTTCCTATTATTGGATGTTTGCGTGCTTTCTAGTTTTTTCCTGTTATGAACATAAAGGATAAGCATCATTTTCCCTATGTCATTGTTTGCATTTCAGATGACCTCCCCAGGAACTGGTCCCAGAGATGGAATTATGAGAGTAAATGAAGTGAACATTTTTAAGCCTTTTGATACATAATACAAATTACTTTCCACAATGCTTGGGCCAATTTATAGTATAAACTTCTTTTAAAGAATTGGATGCGTTTCGCCACATTATCCAAAGCTGCCATCTCCTGCAGTTTGTGCTGGACTTGGTGTCCACAGCTGCTCTGAATGAGGTGCAGGCAAGCGCCACATAGGCCTGGCTGCCATCGGCTGGGGCTAGTTCTGGTTCATTCACAGGAGGGTTTTCTTCTTTTTAAAAATTGTGTGGTTCTCAGAAATGGTATTTAGTATTTTAAATATTAACTTTTTTAAAAAAGAGATGACAACTTGAATAATCAGCTATGCATTTTCTTCACCTTTATTATTACTTTTTTGTAATGAGAAAAAAAACCCAGACATTATTATTAGGAAAATGGGACTTTCAAAGTATTTACACTTACTTGCTCCCCCAGCTCCCAGCTTGGTTGGTTTTAGATATTTTGTCCCCAGTACCTCAGTCCTCTATAGTATTTGGTTATCTGCATAGTGTTATATTCCTGTCCCCTCTGTGGGCAAGGGTGTGGCTTTGCGTCAGCTGAGTGCCCATGTGGAGGGTGGGCTCTCGGAAAGCAGAAAGCAGTGCCTGCATTTGTAGCTCCTCCCTCGTGACCCCTGCATCTGCGCACAATGGGTTCCCAAAGTGGATTGTCTGATGGCAATGTGTTTACTATGCTTGAAACTGTTTAAATCTGTGGCATCACTTAAACTCTGCCAGTTACGCCCGACTCCACAGTTTGCGCATGCGTGTATACCCACTTCACGGAGCCGCTTTGATTTCTGGCTTTCCTATTGGCAACCAGATCGTCTTTCCGAAAAGCACAAATACATGTTGCACACAGGTATCTTTTTTGGAGTTCTTTGGTCAGGCTTAGAGTGACTTTCGCATGAGGAAGGAAAGAAGAAAAGTTCAAGTCCAGAAAGAGCTACCTTCTCAGCCCTTGGCCGAGCATTGACCAGGGCTGTGAATGGCCGGTGCTGGCTGCTTTTTTCTGAAGGGAAGCCCTCAGAAAAGTCAAGAGCCTGAGGACCGGGTGGAGGCTCTGCAGGGAACTAACCAGCCTTAAATGATGCTTGTCTTTGTCCAGAGACCGACTATATGGTACATTAGTGACCTTTATTTTATAACAGAACCTCTCACGATATTGCAAAGTGATTTACAACTCTGTATAAAATGTAACTTCTTCACTAGGAGATGGTGGAATATAAACAGGAGGAACACAAATATCAGTACTCCCCTCACCACACATGCCTTACAAAAGACACTTGCTAAGTTTTGATATATATAAAAATATATTTAGCTACCAACTTTACTGTCCTTGTGGAAAATTGCACAAACCAATATATGTAAGTGAATAATTTTACATGTAGTTAGTGTCTTTTTTGATTAAGAAAGTATTTTAAAGAACATATTAATTATGCATCTTATGTATCCTATGTGGCTAAAGTGGCTCTGTGAATAGAGACCTGCCAGTTGTTTGTTAAAATAACAGAATGCAGCTGTGATTTTTTAAAAAAAATGGATACAGCATGTCTGGAAAAGCTATTTTTGTTTTTTTTTAAAGGGGCGGGATCAAAGTTAACCTTTTATTTTGCAAGTATGAGTTATTTGAGGATTAGGCCACACAAATGTGCGGTACAAAATGGAGTGAAGGCTGTGCTTTGCTAAAATGCTTCCTGGTCAGGCCTCTCAACTCCAGTGGCGTGTATGTGTGGGGAAGTGGCCACTGAAACTGAACAGGAAGACACACCGAAAGAGAATTTTTCTTTCCCATTATAGTTGTAACTGGAACCTCTGCTGTTTCCACATTTATACTTCTTGGGTTTGTAAAAGCCCAAGCAACCCCCACCCCCAATAAGTAAAAATCTACATTTGAAGAAAATAGTTTTCCCATCAAACTAGAGTTTGTCTTTGCCTCTTGGAAAGAAAATGGAATATTATCCGTCCAAGAAGACACTCCTTGGAAGTATTTTCCTGAAGCGTGCTTGACTTTTCCGTGTCTGCAGGCAAGTGCCATCTGTGTTGGCTGCTTTGTGGCCTCACCCAGGCGGCCGCGGGGGCTGTGAATGGGCAGCTTCACAGAATCTGCATGAAAATTGGGAATTGTCCAAGTAATTTGCCGTTTACAGACTCACTGTCTATGCCTTTTGTGTTTTGATCAATAAAAAGTTCAATCCTTTACCCCGTTCCCTAACAACCTGTTCTAAAGCATTATATCCCCCCCTAATCTTTTCGAGTTCTGGTTGTACAGTTATCCATTTTCAATGATATTCATTTTAAAAGGTTAACAAACGAGAAACTAAACCAACCATACAAATAACAGCCCAAAGAACACTTTCCAAAATGTGTTGCTGTAGTGCCATTTCAAATTTAATATTCATGCGGAGGAAAGCTAAAGGCCACCAAACCAGGTGGATAAAATAGAACTGGTTTTATGACTCATTCTTAAATGAAATCTCTTAAATATTGCTAACGAAGCCAGCTCGCCCACGCAGCCTGTCCTGCGCCCTTTCTAGGCGGGTTCAGTTCCATTTCCCTGTCTAGCAATTTGCCCCGGGCCCCTATTAAATGAATTATCACGGCCCCTAAATCATCTCTGCGGGGGTTTCCACTAATCCCATCAAGCCACTTACACTCGCTTTCTTCCCTCCTGGTGACATAATGACTTATTATTTCATGGGGAGCAGTCAGGCCCCTTCGGAGGAGCAGAAAGCGCGCCGGGTGGGGATCTGGGCCGCGAGGAAGCCGGGTGGGTACGGCCGCCTCGGGCTGCTGCCAGGGGCCCGACGGGGACAAAGCCACGCGGCCACCAACTGCCCTCCCGGCCGCCCGCCCTGGGCTCGAGGTGGGGTCTCGGCGGGCGGCGGCGGAGAGCCCCCCGCCCCCGGGGAGTGACTCTGGAGCCCGGGAACGCAGGGCCCGGAGAGAATATAAATGTTTTCCTTAACTGGAGGAAACACTGCACTCACAAACCACTTGCGGAATAGATTAAGCTAATTTATTAAACACAGTTTGCCTGGCGACTGAGCTGAGCTGAGTAATGATTTACATTTTTTTTCTTTTAAAAAACATTCATAAGAAGAAGTCAGGGGCCACAGGGGCCCTGATCCCGGGGCCCTGGCTGGGGAGCGCGTCCCGAGGTTGCGCCCGGGCCCAGGAGGGACTTGGACCCGAGCGGTGGGAGGTGCCCAGCCCCGGGGGCGCCGCCCGGAGAGGGGCCCTCTGCGGAGCCACGTGGCGGGCGTTGGGGGAGGGCCTGCTACCCGAGAGGAGGCCGGCTTGTTTTTAACATCTTGGCGAGGAGCTCAGACCACTCCACACATACGAGCGCGGACCTTCCCTTGAGGGCGCAGGAAGTTCAGTGCTTTCTAGAAGATTTTGGAAACTTTATACTCCAGGACACGTCTGTGGAGCAGCGATTCTCTCAGCGCTCGGTGCCAAAAACCCTCTTTTCCTAATAAGTATTTTATAATACCTTTTTTACTATCCCGGAATGAAAATCTTGAATAATATAACCTACTCAAACCCATCATTAAAAACAAGAAAAAGAAAAGATAGGAAGGAAGGAAAGGAGGAAGGAAGGAAAAAAGGAGAGGAAGAAGGAAGGAAAGAGGGGAGGAAGGAAGGAAGGAAAAACGCAATGACTTAACCATAAAGGAAAAAATATAGCAACGACATAATAAGATATGTATTTCTGCATCATGACGACTATAGAATGAAGTAGTCAAATGCTTGCACCACCTTAAAACAAATAAATTTTGATTTAGGAGAAAATGTTTCAATTGATTGTTGTTGACCCTTTTGCTCTATAATTGACTTTTGGAAATCAGGGCTAAATAAGTACATTTGCTCACATGTGTAGAATCACCCCGACATGACAGCTTGCACGTGGGCAGATTGGTGGAGGTGTTGGGGGACCCCAAACCCAAGAGCTGCGCTGTTGTCAATAACATGATTTTCCAAAGCAGTGAACGGCTCTTCGTAAAGTTGCAGAGGAAAGACTGTGCATGGTAGTTGTCCGTGTGCAAAATTCAGTGTATCTTAAAACTACGTAAATACTTTGTGTTTATATGTAGGATGCAGTTGGAGATAGTTACCGAAGGCCTTTTCACCTGCATGAGTGTCTAATGGAACATTTGAAATCATTTGGAGGGACGTGGGAAGATTCTTTGGGTGACAATGCATTGCCTTCTGGGGGTGGGTGCCACCCCCTTTGAGGGGCAGTGGTCTAGAGCATTCGTTTCTAAATTCGTTGAATTATTATTTCATGAGGAGCAGGACATTTTGCATATGAGGCTAGAGGGCTTGCAGCTCTCTTGAAACCCACCCACAAAGCCTGTACGGAATCCGTGTATTCTGGCTTCTGAACCCCTGGTCTACGGTGGGAAGTGAGAGGTTAGGATCACAGAGCTGTCTGGACCCTCTAGGGGAATCCTCTAGCCACAGCTCATCGAAGTTTCTGAATATTCTATTCCAATCTGCTTTCATTTGTGTGCCCTGCAGGAGAGTGGTTGCGTTCCATGTTCTGAAAGTCGACCTCCAGTTACCTTAACTTTTTTTTTTTATTGAGTTATTGATAGGTTACAATCTTGTGAAATTTCAGTTGTACATTAATGTTTGTCATTCGTGTTGTAGGTGCACCACTTCACCCTTTGTGCCCACCCCCCACCCCACCTTTCCCCTGGTATCCACTAAACTGTTCTTGGTCCATAGTTTTAAATTCCTCATATTAGTGGAGTCATACACAGATTATCTTTCTCTTGCTGGCTTATTTCACTTAACATAATTCTCTCAAGGTCCATCCACGTTATTGCAAATGGAATGATTTTGTTCTGTTTTGCAGCCGAGTAGTATTCCGTTGTATATATGTACCACATCTTCTTTATCCATTCGTCTGTTGATGGGCACTTAGGTTGCTTCCACGTCTTGGCTATTTTAAACAGTGCTGCAATAAACATTGGGGTGCACAGGACCAGTTACCTTAACTTTTAAAGCAGCTCTAGCACATTGTTGATTTCTACTGGACTTGTGGGCAATAAAAGTCCTGAGTCTGGTCTCCTTGTTCTTGGAATATGTTCCACCTCTATATTCTGGCAGGTAACTTTTCGTATCTAACTGTAGGGCTTTCCATTAACACCTGTTAAATGCCTTCTTGTTGGAGCTGACCCTTTCTTTCCAGCCTGTCTAGATGTTTTTGGATACCATTCTTGTCTTTGACTCTATAAGCTTCCCTTTCTAGTTTTGTGTCATCTGCGTGTCAAAATATTAGAATTAATTATTATGAAAAGAAAAACTGAGAGAGAGGCCTCTTGCCAATGCTGCACCATCAGTAATAACACTATTTAAATGTTAGCCTTTCCCAGTGCATGTGTTAACAGCACCATTATATAACTGTGTCTGTGTACATCACTGTGTATTTAGAGCTGAAGGGATAAGGCAGTGGACCTTAAAATGTTGTGTCTTCATTTGTTTTCTTTTTTGCTAGAAAAGTTTTACATTAATTGTAAAAATCTCTTAGAAGATTAGTGTTCCCCACTTTCAATGCTGGGATTTTGTTAATTCTAAAAACAATATCATACCAAATTACAATAATGTTTTTTTGAGGAGGGGGATTAGCCCTGAGCTAACATCTGCTGCCAATCCTCCTCTTTTTCACTGAGGAAGACTGGCTCTGAGCTAACATCCGTGCCCATCTTCCTTTACTTTATATGTGGGACGCCTACCACAGCATGGCGTGCCAAGCAGTGCCATGTCTGCACCCGGGATCCGAACCGGCGAACCCTGGGCCACCAAGAAGCGGAACATGCGAACTTAACCGCTGCACCACTGGGCCGGTTCCCAAACTAAAATAATTTTTAAAAGAAAGAAATTTCCCACAACCCTATCATTCTAACATAATTCTTTTCATTTTTCCATGTCCCTTTCTATATTTTCTCATTTTTGTCCAGGTCTTTACATATTCCATGCCCAATTTTCTACATCTATTTTCTAGTTCCCTGTTAGGAATGGGTGTTAGCCTGTGTTTATTCTTAGGCAAAGTGAATTAGAATAGGCAACAGAGGGTCTTCAACACAGCTTTGCCTAAGTGGGCTGACAAGCTGAAATCCTTGTAGGCTTTAAAAAGAATTATCACTATAGTAGTGAGGTAGGACTATCATATTAATTTAGACAGCTCACTTTTTAAAAAATCTTTATGCATTTGTGTAAGTTTGAAGTGTAAGGGGGTGACAGGTCCTTGAGCTGCAGATTTTGAAAGTCCCAAAGTTGTGATTTGGAGCCCTTTGGTTTGGGGAGCCCCAGGCTGAAGCCTGAAAGCAGGGCAAGGCAGGTGAAGAGGTTGGGGAGATGCCATCCTGACTCCTCCGGTTTTGGAGGGCGTTGGGCCAAGTGTGCTGGGGCGGTTGGGAAATCACCTCCTCATCTGAAGTTCTTTACTTCTGTTCCTCTCCCCATGGTGTTACTGCCTCTGGATTAGTTAGACCTTTTTCTGGGGCCCCAGGTGGAGTGGATGTTTGTCCACAGCCCAAGGAAGCCTCACCTGAAGTTTGATTGACAATAGCTACCTACTATTCTATCCTCTAATCCTGAGTATTGTATGGAGCATCTTCACTGGGAATAATCCTTATCTTGTTGAAAATTGATGATAATGGTGGCTACCAGTTATTGGGTATCTAGTATATGCCCGGCAGTGTATACTGAGATCATTATGCTTCACAATAATCCTATGAGGTAGGAATCACTTCCATTTTAGAGATGAGAAATGCTCAGAGAGGTTAAGTTACAGGTTGGCCAAAATGCAGGTTGGCCTATTTTCACAGCCCAGGGTTATTTCACTATATAACACTTTGTGTCTATTTAAAAAAATATAAATTTGAGCAGTATAAAATGATGTCACAGGATCCCACGCTTCATCTTTCATTTAGGAAGACGCGAGAAGGTGAGCAGAGGGACCTGGGGCTTTTCCAAAGCATGGAAGAGTGTGTGACTGCTCCCAATGACTTCTCCCTGAGTGACGCACCAGGTGTCCTAGAACAAGCGAAAACTTAGCCACAGGGAATGATCCTACGACAACGAAGCCAGAGACAAGTCTGGCGTCTTTTCAGGATGCAAAATGTCGGACTCAGACTGCATTAGTTGTAGCACAAAATCTATCACCAAACTGCTGGGTGACTATAATTCAGTTACTGAAGTAAATTCCTCCAGCGTTAGGCTGAATCAATGTTTGAGGAATAAATACATTATGATTCTTTGGAGTAGCTAAGAAGTCGTTATAAGAGAGGAATAAGAAAAACCTGATCTTGTTTAGTATTTGCAGATACTTTTCAGCCTTTGACTGGAAATAGTCAAGCCACTTATGTACGTTTTCTGACCAAAGAGCGAGCCTTGTCGTGCTCGGAAATCATTGGCTTAAGGCACATTCTTGGAAATGTCAAGTAGGATATAGGGACAACCCAGTTCCACAGTTGAATAAATGGTCAGTTTTTTAACGTTCCCTGTTCCTGAAATAAAAATGATCAGCCAGGGTCTTTTTGAGGGTGGCTTCATCCGTAAACTGAGTCCCTGCCCTCGGACAGCTCTAAGCCCACGAATGCAAGACCAACACAGGCCACGCTGGTGCTGCGGCCCCTGGAACTACCAAAATCTTCCTGAAAATCCATCCCAGACTTTACAGTGCTCGTTACTGGGTCTTCTCAGTTCTAGAAAGCAGGGGCCATTCTCATTGTCCCAGGAGAAATTGGGCCCTGATTCAGCTGATCCTCAGAAACCCTATTCAAGGGAATCTGAAGATCCAAAATGTTTTCTTCTAGCAAGCTCGGTCAGCGTGCTTGGTTCTGGAATCCACATGAAAGAAAAGACCATGGGTCTGGTCACAAAACCCAGGATATTTCAATGTCCTGATGATTTATTACCAGGGCAATTAGAAATATTATAGACCACAATATCATTTATCATGTAATTACACATCTTTCTGGGAGATAACGTCCATGACCATAGAAGCAACATAGAGCTGTCCCGTCCTTTGCTCTGAGTCTCAGTTTCCTTGCCTGCAGAGGGAGAGGCTTGGGCAGGATGGCCTCCGGATCTTGAAGGTCTCTTGTAGCCCTCACCTTCTAGAGTGTGACAACATACAGGGAGGTGCAGCTCTTACGCACAAGTGGCCTTCTCGAGCCATAGTTTCGTTGCTCTCACCTCCTGTCTGTGCCACATAGCGACTTAACCTCTCCTCAGTTTCCTCCTCTGTGAAAATAGACATGATGACAGTCCAGCTTCTTAGGATTATTGCTACGATTATTAAGGTAATGTATGTAAAACTCTGACAGGAAATCGCAGAAAGCACTCAATCTGTATCAGCAATTGCAGTTGTTAATAGGACATCTCGTTATAATAGCTTTTTTTTTAACTCGCTCCCCTCCTTGTCCCCACTTCTCCTTGTTTACTTCCACATTTACCTTTACCACACAAACTATCTGAAAGAGTTAATCTTTAAAGGAACCATATGATAGATCAAATCTCAAGTCCAAGAATGAGTGATCCCAGGGCCTAATCCTAGAGCTTGCAAGAATTGTAGACAATTACTTCCCCTGTTTTCTGCCATTCAGTATATGTATGTGTATCTATTGCCCCTGTCAAGCCATGTATATTGGTGCAAACACTTGTGTTGGGGTGTTAATGTTGTGGAGATATTTAGAAACAGATATTTCTTTTGAGTACCTTCATTTTGTATGTGTTAGAGGATTTGAATGTTTCCTTAAAGGACTCCATCTGGATGAGGACTAATGTTTGGGCAATACTTGCAAGATCTTCTTTTCTCTTGGCTAGGAAGATTGGCCCTGAACTAACATCTGTTGCCAATCCTCCTCTTTTTGCTTGAAGAAGATTGTCTCTGAGCTAACATCTGTGTCAATCTTCCTCTATTTTGTATGTGGGATGCCACCACAGCATGGCTTGATGAGTGATGTGGTGGGTCCTTACCTGGAATCTGAACCTGTGAACCCACAGCCACTGAAGCAGAGCATGCAAACTTAACCACTATGCCACTGGGCCGCCCTGGGATCTTATTTTCTTTGTGATGTATTAGGAAAACATAACATGTCAAGGCCCTTTTTCACACAGAAGTGCTTTCTCCTTAGGCTACCAGTGGTTAAATAAACATTTCTGGGAACAAGCTCTTTAAAATGTTTGTATTTTCTCCTTCCCACATACCTAAGCAAATCTTAATGTCATTTGCTTCAAAATATGCCCAGTCCATTTGCAGGCAGCCAAGGCAGAGTCAGGGTTAAGTTGCCACATGTTGACAGCGTCAGGTCGACAGCACTCTCCCCAGTCCAGAGGGTGCCCTCCTTGGTCCCTGAGCATTTTATAAAGACCGCTCTCCCCACTCTCTCTACAAATCCACTTCATCCACGCCATCTCATCTTGGAACCAGGTTTCTTCAGAACAGAAAACCGGGAGAGCAGTCGCGGGTTTCTGATGTCCTCCTCTTTCGTCTTTCAGACCGAAACATCAGCTATCTGATGTAATGCGTGTATGAGCCGTATCATTGCATGTATGATAGAAAATTCCAGTTATTGGTCTCCAGATCCCTTCACAAGATGTGTTGTTAATTATTTCTGATACAAATACAAGAAATAAACTAGAGAACTAGTCCTGCAGCGTGAGAGACTCAAGAAAATTTGGAAACAAAATCTCAGATTTTTGGTCTGAGCTGCTCCTTAAGTCATTCTCTTTCCTTGCTTTACTGCTTCCGTGACAACAGTGGACCGTGTGTCACCCTTCTACTTTTAGCCTCGTTTACCGAAAATGCCTTGAATTATGGTCTTCTTGTGTTTTTCCACAGTGAATGTTGCTCCTTTCTCCTCTTTGTTTTAGAGAGGTGCTCCAGCCACTGTTTAATGAACATTGTTCTTTGTAGATGGAAGTGAAGATAATGAGACCCAGAAACTCAACGTGGTGGATGTGGGGTGCACCATCCTGAGCCCCTTTTTAAAACAGTGGCACTCATTCCTACAACTGCTGGCAGCGTTGGTCGCTGAAGGCTGTCAGTCAAATCCCTCTCCAGGAATCATCCTCTGCCAAAGGGGGCTGCCTCACCCAGAGCCACGCTCCCTTGCAGGATCAGGCTGCATCCAGCGACTGGGCAGCGCGAGGTACAAAGGGGAACAACTGTTTGGACCAATCAGCCTCAGAGCTCCCCGGGGGATCAGCTGCGGCCTTTGTGCTGACAGCACAGCAGCTCAACCTCATCCCCATTCCTGTTTCCTTCCCTCCTCGTCAGGTGTGACATCAAGAGAACCTTCTAGGTAGTAACTAGACTTATCATGGTGGTCATTTCGTAATGTATAAAAATATTGAATCACTATATTGTACACCTGAAACTAATAATATTGTATGTGAATTATAATTCAATTAAAAAAAGAGATAATAAAACAAAAAATATGTACAAACAAGAGCACACTCCAGGAAACCTGCTGCAAGAAATCTTCATCTCAGGGGCCGGCCCATGGCCGAGTGGTTAAGTTCTTGAGCTCCGCTGCTGCGGCCCAGGGTTTCGCCGGTTCAGATGCTGGGTGCAGACATGGCACCACTTGTCAGGCCACGTTGAGGTGGCGTCCCACATGCCACAACTAGAAGGACCTGCAACTAAGATATGCAACTATGTACCGGGGGGATTTGGGGAGATAAACCAGAAAAAAAAGAAAAAAAAAAGAAATCTTCATCTCAGAGTCTATTTCCTGGGGAGCCTGACCTACAACACTCAGGCTAAAAATATTAGAAAGAATATGATGCTGTTTAAAGTGAGAGTCTTAAGTCCTCTAATCTATTTTTTCCTAAGAATATGACACTCATTGGGTTAAAATAGTTCAAGAACTTTGACATATCATTGCAAGACAGGAAAAGATATTAAAGGATATGAAAATGATTGTAATAAGTGAGAAATGAATTTTACAACATTCTTTTTCTTAAAAAAACAAAAGCACCGAAGTATGACTTTAAAAATCAGACTTCTGAAAAGCAGAAAATTTTACCAAGGAGAATATTATTACTAGAAATTCTGGGACAAAGAGCAGTGTTAATGTCTTGATGTTTTCAGCGTTGTGTTTTGGAAGCGGCTTGCCTAATGCAATAAGTGCCCAGGGTAGAAGCAGCACCTTGCCCTGGGCATGGAGGCTTGGTTTGGGGGGTGGGGGGGGTGAAGGGAGAACAAATGGGTTTCCAGTAAGAAGACAAAGGTACCTATGAGGTTTACCCCTTGTGAATGCCTCATCGGGACTGTAATTTTGAAAACTTTTTCTTCGAAGGATTTGTCTTATAATAACACGCACCAGCTATTTCATTCGACACAAAATTATAACAGTAATCATCATAACTGATCTTTATTCAGGCAGGATGTGTGAGTTGTCTCCTTTAAAACAGAACTTTAATGGGATTCTTTAGAAATTGATTTATACAAATTATATCTCAAAACATTATCATTATAAATAAAAGTCAAACAATGCAGAAGAATGTAGAGTACAAAGTGAAGAGCCCCTCCTCAGAGATAACCACTGTTCTCATTTGTTCTCTGACCCTTTTCTAAGGCAATATAATTATTTCTGGATGTGTGCGCATACATAGGATGGCTTTCATGCTGTTTTTTCTAGTATTCTTATGTTACTAGGATCATATTATATAGATTGTTTTCTAACTCGCACTTTTTTACTGAACAATCTTTTATTAATACTCTTTTTAACCCATTCAATACGAACCACACTGCACAACTCTCCGCCTCTGTATTAGAGTTAAATCTGAAGCTACACTGAACCTAGGTGTGTTAGCTATTCTTGGGGATCTCACTGCTTATCTAAGTGAAATAAATTAACTATTTCAGTTTTCTGATACGAATTTTTATTTTTCTGAAAATGGAGAAACTTACATTATTTCCTTTTCTTTTCAAACTGATTCAGAGGAGTCTGATTCCAAAAATAATTCTTCAAAAAGTATCCAAGAAAAATTAAATCTAGTTTTAATTCTATTCTCAAAGTGACCTCAATATTTTCTTTGCCATAGTATCATTCTGCCTTCTCCATGGATATGTGTTTTAAAAAAAAGCCTGGGGGAAAAATACTAGCTTCAATCACTTAATTTATGTGTATATTTGTTTCAAATCCAAGCGGCCTTTTTCAGCAGCAAAGTCCTCTCTCCTGCTCCATCACTGGTCTGCAAAGTAAATTGCAAAAAGCTCCCAAAGTCTGGCTACATCCTCATAGTGACTGTTTAAACCCATTACTTTCTCTTTTAATCAAATCACTGTTGTGTCAAAATATACGATTCTCGCCATGAATCTCCCTGGCTTGTTCCAGGTCACCGGTTGCACCTTGAAAATGTTTGCTCTCCTAAGCGTCTTCTCTCCAGCCTCCAGCTAAATTGCTCCAGACCAAGCCTGATCATTTTTCTATACACATAGAGCTCTAATTAATATAAACATAATGGCAAAGAGAACCTGTACTTTACAAAGAGAGGAAGGGAAAATGCCTGGTCAGTAGGTACATGGAGCATCATTTGGATTATGGCAAAAAGGGCATGTAGACAGATACAAGCATTCAAATTATATTAAGGAAAAAAATCAAACCCTAAAAATTCCTTATCCTTGAATTACTGAGAGATTTCAGCCTTTGTTCTTTTCTACTTTAAGAAATATTTTATACAAAGCCGCCAGAGGGCCAGTACGGGAAATAGTAATTATGTTTAAACAGCCAACACTTCACTAACATAAAATATTTGTACAGGCTCTTAAACACGAAGTTAAGTGCCAGAGGCTATTTTCATTGTTTAATGTATTAAGTAAATAAAAATGTATCTAAGATGTGGACACACAATTAGTTTTGAGTTATTTATCCTGGAGTTTGTATGGTTTAGAAAAACTCCATCTTCTTGGCTGCTGCTGTCCTAATGCATTTAACTCCAGCCATCAGCTATGATTAAACACCTGCTGTTGTGGGGAAACAAAGCACGCTAATCCAATATGTATTTCTGACATCTTAAATATCACCCGGTCCCCTGACATCAGGCACAGCTTTTCAGCGGGATGGAATTCCAGAGCATATTTTTCTAATTTATGGATGGACAATAAATCAAAATTAAGCCTTGGGCAATGAAATATACATCAGTGTGGAATGAACTGACTGCAAACGAGGACCCTGCACAACGGAGGGGAAGGATGTATTAATGGAATCCTAAGCTGCAAACACTGAAGTGAACATTAAGGAAGTTTATTTCACATTTTGTCCCTCTAAAACCAAAAAGGCAAAGGCAGAAAATGAGAAGTTTTCTTTTTTTCCATGCACAGCACTGAAGGACCACATTTGGATTAAAAAAAAAAGTCATTGTTTTTAAATGCTTGTGTGTGGGTGATTAAAAACTCAATTTCCACCGCTCTTTTTGTGATTTTCAATATTTAGGAAAGGTCTGAAGTTCTCAGTCAGGTTTCAGTTTTGCTCTTCTGGAAGAGTGAATGAGGGCCATTGTTGGCAGTCTTCAGTTTCTCCTGGGAAAGGTCAGGAGGGAGAACCGTGCATCCTTCCCTCCCAGGTGGACTGTGCTGGGCTGGGAGCTGTCCAGTGCTGAATGAATCTTCCTTTTACTAACCTCCAACTATCCCAGCACCTGGAGACAGAGGCAAAGTTAGAGCTTTGTTCTCATCAGACGCCCTCAGACACACCATGTATAGGGCTACCATTTGGCTTTGCCCACATCTCTCTGATCACCCCCAACTCTGGACCAAGGTCATGTTGGAGCTGCTCACGTGGCTTGTCCTTCTAGCCTTCGCCACTACCAAACACCATACGTCTTTAACAGAGCCTGCTAAAGCAACCATGGTATTTATCAGGGGTAATGTTTGTGTCTATGGGCATGTCAGGGTTCTTAATTAACATTGTCTCTTGAATATAGCATCTCTGTTAATGGGATAAGTGGCAAGTATTATTTAAATGTTAGAGACAGAGATACAGGGTCATACGAAATTAAGAGCATTGTTTTGAGCTGCATGGCAAGTGATGGAACTGGGGAAAGGGAACTTGCCAACTGGCTTCCAGTTCTAGATCTCACCTGGACAACCAACTCCCCACCCTCAGCTGACAGAAGTTTCTTTAGATTATTCTTCCTAAGGCACTTGCATCTATAGAACAATTATTTCGGTAGATTCAAATTTTACTGCCTTCTGCTTTGTATTGTATTTATTTATGAACAATTATTTCTATAATTCATGTTACTGAGAATGTCTTAAATGGCTAAAATTAATATTAAAGGAAATCACATAATTTCAGAATTAATTTTTCATGTATTTCAGAAAGAAACCCTCATGTACCCTGGCCCCAACCTTATATTTGAAAATTCTAAATGGAATAATATTTAAGTGATGTTTTAAAATTGATATCCTTTGGGGTCAGTAATTACTGGGGCTGAGATCCTTGACTGCTACGAACCTTACAAATGAAGGGCATGTCCCCTCCACTGTTACAGTTTTCCTTTTTGTGCTGACTTCTGTTTCTTGTTCAAATCCTCAATATGATTGCTAATAGAAAATATGCGTAATCCTGGCAGGAAAGCCTTTGTGTAAAAATATAACTTAGTATTAAGCAATTTATCAATTTCTGAGGAAAATTTTTCTTCTTTGAAGAAATAGTTTAAAAAGACCTCTTTTTCATTTTATGTTTTATCCCAATACTAAATAGCAACATTGGTGATAGTGATAACAATGGCTGACATAAGCTGACAGCCCTGTTCTGGAACTTTTAGGTACATTAGCTCCAGAAGTCCTCAGAAGCAGCCTGTGGGGTTGGTACCGTTGTCACCCCTCTTGACGGCTGAGGACATGAGCCTAGAGGAATCCTTCTCTCACTAGAGGTCACACAGTTATGGATGGAACAGAGACGCAAACTCTGACAGTTCGTCTGCAGAGTCTGCCTTTCAAGTGCATCATTATTCTACAAAATGCTCTTACATAGAGGAAAGTTTTGCCTTTATGTATTTTAACTTTTAAACTCTGCAGGTTAGCTTAACCCATTGCCTCTAGACACGGTGTTCCTTCATAAATCACTGAAGGGAATGACCGGTTGCTGTTCATAGTCACTGTCACATAAATGATTACAAGTAGAATTCTAATATAAAAAAATAGCATCTTCAAGATCCAGATAGTTCTCTATCCTCAGTTTTAGCTCAAAGAGCTTATGTTTAAAAATTCTAGCTGCTGTATCAGTAAACATGGGCAAACATCTAGGGATGCTAACAAGGGATGGGGAATTTTCACTGTATGAATTAATGAGTTTAAAAACAAATTATTTTGCCCATGCTTAAGTTAAATAAAGCGTACGGTTTGGTTTATAATAGTCTTTTAAACTCTCATCAAAAGCTTGCAGGCCAGCCCAGTGCCACAGCATTAAGTCTGCATGTTCCACTTTGGCGGCCCGGGGTGCACCAGTTCAGATCCTGGGTGTAGACCTAGCACCGCTTGTCAAGCCACGCTGTGGCGGGAGTCCAACACATAAAAGAGGGGAAGGTGGACATGGATGTTAGCTCAAGGCCAGTCTTCCTCAGCAAAGAAGTGGAAGATTAGCGGCAGATGTTAGCTCAGGCTAATCTTCCTCAAAATAAACCAATTAATTTAAAAGAAAAAGCTTGCCATCACACCAGAAGAGTTCATTGAGATTTAAAAATATGTATATTGATGAATAATAATACACAACAATAGCATATTAATTATTGTAGCAGTAACATTCATAAAAAAATACCTAAAACAAAATAGAATCTTTACCAGTAATCTTTACATTAGTATAAATTATATTTTTCCAAATTCATAAATTTAAACAATTTTTATTGAGAATCTGCCATTACCAGGCATCATGCCAGGTCCTAAGGTTTCAGTGCAAAAAAGATAGATCTGGGTCTCCCTTGTGGAGTTTATCTTCTAGATGTGGAGAACCTCGTTCTTCGTCACTGGAAGAGCTGTTATGAGAAAAGTTGGAGAGCGTGAAAAATGAAGAAGAACTGTTCCTGACTTAAATAAAAGTGATCTTTTGGTATAATAATCCACATAACATTTCCTAGAAAAATAGTCTGAAGTTCTTTGATGTCTACTTTTCTAGACAACAGCTTCTTTAGTTCCTGTCTGCAGACTCCCAGCTCCTGCTCATTTTCCACACTTTCCTGCCGGGGATTCATCAGGAGGGCCACCTGTCACTCTAGATCTGTTTTCTCCTACTTTATCTCTTGGCTGAAGTATCAAAGCCAACAGTTAGGTTATATTCTTTTTCTTTTATTGAGGTGAAACTCACATAACATTAAAATTAACCATTTTAAAGTGAGCAATTCAGAGGCATTTAGTACATTCACAATGTTCTACAATGACCACCTGTATCTTTCCAAAATGTTTTAATCTCCCCATAGAAAACCAGTGTACATTAAGCAATTATTCCCCTTTTCCCATCTTCCCAGCCCCTGGCCACTACCAGTCTGCTTTCTGTCTCTATAGATTGACTTACTCTGGATATTTCATATAAAAGGAATCATAAAATATGTGACCTTTTGTGTCTGGCTTCTTCCACTTAGCATAATGTTTTTAGTTTCATCCACATTGTAGCACACATCTGTACTTCATTCTTTTTTTATAGTTGAAAAATATTCATATATATATATATATACACACACACACACCACAATTTGTTTACCTTTTCATCCTTTGATGCACACTTGGATGTGTTTTTCATTTTTTCATTTTTTATGCTTTCCAACTTTTCTCATAACATATTTTTCCAAAGATAAGGAACATGACTGTTTCCACCTTTTGGCTATTCTGAATACTGCTGTTATGAATATACACGTATTTATCTGTTTTCAATTTGGGTCATATTGCTTTTTTAAATAAACTTTTTATTTTGGGTAAATTTAGATTAAAAGAGAAGCTGCAAAGATTGTACAGAGAGTTCCTGTCATCCAGGTTCCCCTAACAGTAACATCTTACATATCCGTGGTGCATTTGTCAAAACTAAGAAACCACCATTAGTACAACATTATTTACAAACTCCAGACTTTATTTGGATTTCAATAGCTTTTCCACTTGTGTCGTTTTTGTGTTCCAGGATCCCTTCCAGGATTCCACATTGTGTTCACTCATCATGTCTTCTGTCTCCTCTGCCCTGTGACAGTTTCTTAGTGTTTCCTCATTTGTCACAACCTTGAGAATTTGAGGAGTCCTGATTAGGTGTTTCATGGACTGCCCCTCAATTCATGTTGACCTGATGTTTTTCTCATGAGTAAACTGGAATTTGGGGTCAATATTAAAGAGGAGAATTGTTCTTTCCATCACATCACGTCAGGGGCTGTGTGCTAGCACTGTGACTTCTATTGCTGGAGGCACTAACCTCCAGCACCTGGCTGAGGCTGTGGTTGCCAGCTTTTGCCACTAGAAAGTCCCTCCCCCAGCCCTTTCCACACATTATTCTTTGGAAACAAGTCACTAAGTGCAGCCCATATTCCTAGAGGGAGGAGCACCTACACAAATTACTTGGAATTCTTCAGTAAGGAAGTTTGTCTCTCCCATTTATTTATTTTTTCAATGACTTATTCATGTCAGTATGAACTGGTAGATATTTATTTTATAGTTCCTATTTGAGTTTTGCCACCAATACCTGTTAGAAAATGGCAGAAGCAGAATGAGTGCAGTTTAGAGTGCTTTGAAGGCAGGAAGACCTGGGCTTGGTGTGGAACGTAGCAGCCACGGAACAAGATGTACAATTCTCACAGCGTGGGAGGTTTGAGGGTGATGTTTACTGAGTAAAGTAGGATAGAACACATTTTGGCGTTAGATTTTATAGAAGCTACAGCTAAACTTTTCAGAGGGCTTGTTTGAGTAGGACCTGGGTTTTCTGATTCCTTCTCCTGTGCTACTTTTTATTGAAGAATTATGTTGCCATTACTGTTTTCAAGAATTAAGATGCCTAGTATAACAGCAAAGTTATTCACTTCCAAGGAATCAGTAACCACATAAGAAGAAAATTCATTTTTGGAGTTCTGCTTTCACTTACTAGAGGACATATGCAAATAGTGTCTGCACAAAGATAAACAAGTTTTTTTTCTTAAAGATTGGCACCTGAGCTACCAACTGTTGCCAATCTTCTGTTTTTTTTCTTTCTGCTTTATCTCCCCAAATCTCCCCGGTACATAGTTGTATATCTTAGTTGCAGGTCCTTCTAGTTATGGCTTGTGGGGCGCCACCTCAACATGGCCTGACAAGCGGTGCCATGTCCGCACCCAGGATCTGAACTGGTGAAACCCTGGGCTGCCCCAGTGGAGCACACGAACTTAACCATTCAGCCACAGGGCCGGCCCCAACAATTGTTTAGTTTATAGATTCAGTCTCATTATTTAACAGCTCCATTTCGCATATGAATACCTTAATGGTATAACAAAGCATTGCTCTTTACTGAAGATATTTTGAGATTAGTATAACCTTCGGTATGGGAATACACCTTTTAATATAGGAGGGTTGTTGAGTATAGTTGAGAATCTGTAGTGAAACAAATTATTTAGTTATTATAAAATGCTGCAGACAGATAACACTTAGGGTATTCTATTTCTATCAATATTGCTGGCTAGATGAACTAAAAGCCTTCCTGCCACAAACACCTGAAAACTCTGGATTAAAAAATATTTACAAAATCTTTTTGAATGAATAACAATGAGGATGGTGTCAAGATGGTGGCATAGGCAGACCCTGATCTCACAGGCACAACAACTCTACAACTGCTCATGGAAAAATTACCCCTGAGAGAAAACTGAAAACTGGATAAAAAGAACCCCCACAACAGGGGGCAGTGCTGACTGAGGTGGAAGAGGCAGAAAGTCCTTCTGGAGAGAAAAAAGCCACCTTCTAGCTGTGGTGCTTCACTGCCAGCCAGGAGCAATCCTAAGGTATGAAGCCTTCCCTGGAGGAGCGGGGGATCTGAGCAGGGGAGTGTTGCCACAATAAGCATCTTTTGGACTCAGAACAACTGAGACGAGTGTCATAATATCTGGTTTTGCTGGCTATTAACTACAACAGGGAATACCCCCCAGAAAAGCTATCGAACATAAGGGGAAAAAAGCACCAGCTCTTAAAGGGCCCATGCACAAATTCACCTGTTTTGGAAAGCAACCTAAAATCACCAGAAAGAAAGGCACACAGTCTTTTGGTGAAAAGAGACTCACTTGATAGGCTCTGGGTGCATCTCGGTGAAAGGTGAGACCTCTCCAGGCTGGGACCACCTACCAAGGGACTGAGACACTGGCAGCAGCCATTATTGTGACCTAGTACAGGTGTGCTGACACAGACACAGGAAGAAGCCATTGGAGTTCTTCCTCTTGCCTATTAGCCAAGTAGTCTGCCCCATCTATTAGAGCAGTGATTTAATCCAGCTCTGCCAGAGCAGGCAGCCCACCCTAGGGATTGGTCCTACCCAACAGCAAGCCCTTGGGCAACTTGTGGGCCCACATAGGTGGGGTGCCTGAAACCTCTGTGGCTGGGTGAGTAGGTTCCCATCAGTGGGTCAGGGCCTGCACACGAGGTAGGACGGTGTTGATGGGGTGTGTGGGCCTGTGGGTGGTGGGGCTTGTCAGCTGCAGCAGACTTCTGCTTCTCAAACAGCTGCATAGAGGATCGGCCCCACCTTCCAACACCTGAGACAACTAGGTGCTCACACAACTGTGGCTGGCCCCACCCAGGTGCAATCCTGAGAGAGCTGATAACAGCCTTGCAGCCCAGAGGCCTACAGCAATTATAAGCCTCAGAGCCTGGCAATCAGCTGTGCTGCGGGCCTACTCACTTAACAGGAAAACTGAAACAGTAATGTGCTATTAGACCTTGCAGCCAACTGTGCTGGGCTCCCCCTGCCTGATAAAATGACTGAAGGGACCACTGCAGCCACACTCAGCTGAGCATTACAACCAACTGGCCAGGGGGACAGCCTAGTCTCTCCAGGCACCTGCAGCAAGAGCAACTCTGCCACAACAGAAGGACACATGTGGCCCACACAAGGGAGACTCCTGGAACATTTGGAACTGGTGATGAGACGGAAGCACACTGCTGGGCCTCATAAAGTATCTCTTACATAAGGCCACCTCTCCACCTAATACATAGGTATAAGCACAGAGAAAGAGGCAAAATGAGGAGACAAAGGAATATGCTTCAAGTAAGGGAACAGGACAAAACCCCAGAAAAAGAACTAAATGAGACATAAATAAGTAATGTACCTGACAAAGAGTACAAACTAATAGTGATAAGGATGTTCACTGATCTTGGGAGAAGAACAGAAGAACTCAGTGAGAACTTCAACAAAGAGGTGGAAAATGTAAAAATAAACCAATCAGAAATGAAGAATACAATAATGGAAATGAAAAATTCACTAGAGGGACTCAATAGCAGAGTAGATGATACAGAAGAGTGGATCAGTGAGCTGGATGAAAGACTAGAGGAAATCACTGAAGCTGAACAGATGAAAGAAAAAAGAATTAAAAAGAACAAGAACAGACTAAGGGAACTCTGGGACAACATCATGCACACTAACATCCATATTATAGGTGGAATCCAGAAGCAGAAGAGAGAGACAAAGGGGCAAAGAATATATTCGAAGAAGTAATAGCTAAAAACTTTCCTAACCTAGGGAAGGAAACAGACATCCAGGTACAGGAAGAACAGAGAGCACCAAACAAGATAAACCCAAAGAGGCCCACACCAAGACACATTATAATTAAAATGTTCAAAATTAAAGATAGAGAATCCTAAAAGCCACAAGAGAAAGGCAACAATTTACACACAAAGGAAATCCCATAAGGCTATCAGCTGACTTCTCACCAGAAACCTTACAGGCTAGAAGGGAGTGGCACGATATACTTAAAGAAAAAAAACCTACAGCCAAGAATACTCTACCCAGCAAGGTTATCATTCAGAATGGAAGAAGAGATAAAGAGTTTCCCAGACAAGCAAAAATTAAAGGAGTTTACCAACAAAAAAACCAGTCTTACAAGAAATGCTAAAGGGACTTATTTAAGTGCAAAAGAGAAGACCACAAACAGGAAGAAGAAAATTATCAAATTATCAAAAAACTTATCAATAAAATCACTGGTAAAAGCAAATATACAGTAAAGGTGGAAGATCAACCACCTATGAAGGTAATATGAAAGTCAAAAGACACAAGTATCTATTTCCATGATAAGAGGGTAACAAAAAAAGAGGTTAGCTATGATACCAGAAACATAAAATGTGGGGGGAAGGGAGTAAAAGAGTAGAGCTTTTAGCGAGATGTCAAACTAATGAGACCATTAACTTAATATAGATTGCTATACATGTAGGTTATTATATATGAACCTGAGGTAATCACAAACTAGAAACCTATAATAAATACACAAAAAATTAAGAGAAAGGAACTAAAACATAATAGTAAAGAAAACCAAAAACCACAAGGGAAGAGAACAAGGGAAGAAGCAAGGAATAGAGAACTACTAAAACACCCAGAAAAAAAGCAACAAAATGGCAATAAGTGCATTCTTATCGAGAGCTACCTTAAATGTCAATGGACTAAATTGCTCCAATCAAAAGGCATGGGGTGGCCAATTGGATAAAAAAACAAGACCCACATATATGCTGCATACAAGAGACACACTTCAGACCTAAAGAAACTCGCAAACTGAAAGTGAAGGGATGGAAAAAGATACTCCATGCAAATGGCAATGAAAAGAAAGCTGGGGTAGCAATACTTCTATCAGACAAAATAGACTTTAGAACAAAAACTGTAACAATAGACAAAGAAGGGTGCTACATAATGATAAAGGGAACAATCCAACAAGAGGATATAACACTTGTAAATATCTATGCATCCAATGTAGGAGCACCTAAATATACAAAGCAATTATTAACAGACATAAAAGGAGAAATAGACAGCAACACAATAATAGTAGGAGACTTTAACACTCCACTTACAGCAGTGGATAGATCATCGAAACAGAAGATCAATCAGGAAACAATGACTTTAAATGACACATTAGATGAGAGGAATTTAGTAGATATATATAGAACATTCCATCCAAAAACTGCAGAATACACTTTCTTTTCAAATCCACATGGAATTTTCTCCCAGATACATCACTTATTAGGCCACAAAACAAGTCTCAATAAATTTAAGAAGATTGAAATAATACCAAGCATCTTTTCTGACCACAATGATATGAAACTAGAAATCAGCTACAGGAAGAAAATCGGAAAAGCCACAAACATGTGGAGATTAAACAAAATGCTACTGAATGATTGGGTCAATGAAGAAATCAAAGGAGAAATAAAAAAATACCTGGAGACAAATGAAAATGAAAATACAACATGCCAAAATTTATGGGATACAGCAAATGCGGTTCTAAGAGGGAAGTTTATAGCAATACAGGCCTACCTCAACAAACAAGAAAAATCTCAAATAAGCATTCTAACAGTGCACCTAAAGGAACTGAGAAAAGGAGAACAAACAAAGTCCAAAATCAGTAGAAGGAAGGAAATAGTAAAAATCCGAGCAGAAATAAGTGAAATAGAGACAAAAAAAAAAAAAATAGAAAAAAACCAATGAAACTAAAAGCTGGTTCTTTGAAGAGATAAACAAAATTGACAAACATTTAGCTACACTCACTAAGAAAAAAAGAGAGAAGACTTGAATAAATAAAATCAGAAACGAAAGAGGAGAAATTATAACATACACCTCAGAAATACAAAAGATTATAAGAGAATATTATGAAAAGTTATATGCCAAAAAATTGGATACTCTAGAAGAAATGGATAAATTCTTAGAATCAGACAACCTTCCAAAATTGAATCAAGAAGAAATAGAGAATTTGAATAGACCAATCACCAGCACGGAGATTGAAACAGTAATCAAAAATCTCCCCAAAAATAAAAGTCCCGGGCCAGATGGCTTCCCTGGTGAGTTCTACCAAACATTCAAAGAAGACTTAATATGTATCCTTCTCAAACTCTTCAAAAAAATTGAAGAGGAGGGGAAGCTTCCTAACTCATTCTATGAAGCCAACATTACCCTGATATCAAAACCAGACAAGGACAACACAAAAAAAGAAAATTACAGGCCAACATCACTGATGAACATTGGTGCAAAAATCCTCAACAAAATACTAGCAAATCAAATGCAACAATACATTAAAAAGATCATACACCATGATCAAGTGGGGTTTATTCCAGGGATCCAGGGATGGTTCAACAGCCACAAATAAATCAACATGATACACCACATAACAAAATGAAGAATAAAGATCACATGATCCTCTCAATAGATAAAGAGAAAGCATTTGATAAGTTACAGCATCCATTTATGATAAAAACTCTGAATAAACTGGGTATAGAAGGAAAATATCTCAACATAATAAAGGCCATATATGACAAATCTGCAGCTAATATCATTCTCAATGGAGAAAAACTGAAAGCTATCCCTCTAAGAACAGGAACCAGACAAGGATGCCACTTTCACCACTATTATTTAACATAATATTGAAAGTCCTAGTCAGAGCAATTGGGCAAGAAAAAGAAATAAAAGGGATCCAAATTGGAAAGGAAGGAGTGAAACTGTCACTATTTGCAGATGACATGATTTTATATATAAACCCTAAAGAATCCAACAAAAAACTTTTACACATAATAAATGAATATAGTAGAGTTGCAGGATACAAAATCAACATACAACAGTCAGTTGCATTTCATACACTAACAATGAAGTAGCAGAAAGAGAAATTAAGACTACAATCCCATTTACAATTGCAACAATAAAATATTGTTGAAAGAAATTGAAGAAGACACAAAGAAATGGAAAGATATTCCATGCTCTTGGATTGGAAGAATTAACATAGTTAAAATGTCCATACTTCCTAAAGCAATCTACAGATTCAATGCAATCCCTATCAAAGTTCCAATGACATTATTCATAGAGATAGAACAAAGAATCCTAAAATTTATATGGAACAAAAAAAGACCCTGAATAGCCAAAGGAATCCTGAGAAAAAAAGAACAAAGCTGGAGATATCACAGTCCCTGATTTCAAAATATACTACAAAGCTATGGTAATCAAAAACAGATACACAGATCAATGGAACAGAATTGAGAGTCCAGAAATAAAACTACACATCTACAGACAGCTAATCTTTGACAAAGGAGCTAAGAATACACGATGGAGAAAGGAAAGTCTCTCCAGTAAATGATGTCAGGAAAACTGGACAGCCACATGCAAAAGAATGAAAGTAGACCATTATCTTACATCATACACAAAAATTAAATCAAAATGGATTAAAGACTTGATTGTAAGACCTGAAATCATAAGACTTCTAGAAGAAAACATAGGCAGTATCCTCTTCGACAACAGTCTTAGCAGCATATTTTCAAGTACCATGTCTGACCAGGCAAAGGAAACAATAGAAAAAATAAACAAATGGGACTACATCAAACTAAAAATCTTTGTGCAGCAAAGGAAACCATCAACAAAACGAAAAGACAACCTAATAATTGGGAGAAGATATTTGCAAACCATATATCTGATAAGGGGTTGATATCCAAAATATATAAAGAACTTACACATCTCAAGAACAAAAAAACTAACAACCCAGTTAAAAAATGGGCAAAAGATATGAACAAAGAAAAAGATCTCCAAAGAAGATACACAGATAGCCAAAAAGCACATGAAAAGATGTTCAACATTACTAACTATCAGGGAAATACAAATCAAAACCAGAATGAGATATCACCTCACACCCGTCAGAATGGCTATAATTAAAAAGACAGGAAATAACAAGTGTTGGAGAGGATGTGGAGAAAAGGGAACTCTTATACAGTGCTGGTGGGGGTGCAAACTGGTGCAGCGACTGTGGAAAACAGTATGAGATTCCTCAAAAAAATCAAGAATAAACTTACCATATGATCCAGCTATTCTACTGCTGGATATTTATCCTAAGAACATGAAAATACAAACGCATAAAGGTATATGCACCTCTATGTTCACTGCAGCATTATTTCCAATAGCCAAGACTTAGAAACAACCTAGATTCCCATCAAGGGACAAATGGATAAAGAAGATGTGGTATATGTACACAATGGAATACTACTCAGCCATAAAAAGGATGAAATCTTGCCATTTGTGACAACATGGATAGAACTTGAGGGTATTATGCTAAGAGAAATAAGTCAGAGGGAGAAAGTCACATACTGTATGATCTCACTCATAAATGGAAGATAAAAACAATAATTAACAAACACAGAAAGACAAGGAGGAGAAGTCTCCTATTTGAGGCAGGAGTTAGAACTGAGATCACCATATAAATCTTGGGCTCTCTGAAAAAGAACACATTAGAAAAAAAATCTGTCCATCAACACAGGAAAACTTTTGAGTCTCAGCCCAGGCTCTAGAAGAGAAAAAAGTCTCCCCTAAGAATGAGTCTGCTCCTTATGCAGGTTTGGGGCTTAATTCACTTTGATTGCATTAATAGGGATCCCTAAGCTCAGAAATTAACGTAAAAGTGATCTGAAGTTGGTGATATTTCTGGGTGAACTGGCAAAAGCCAAAGCAAAAATCTCTTTGGAAGAACCCAGCAAAACTTCTCAGATAAAGCCTGCTGAAGATGACCATCGACACAAAAGCACAGAACACACATGTGAGTGTCAGCAAACAGAACAGCGGCAGGATTAGACACTCGGGAGTTCAGATAATATAAAGACCTGTTAAAAACTATAACATAAGTTTGTTTACAAATATTAAAGACACAAAGGTAGGCATAAAAATAAGAAAAAAAACAAGACAATATGAAAATACAAAAGACAAATTTGAAAAAGAGACAAAGGGAACTCTTAGTAACGAAAAATGCAACTTTTGAAATTAAATACTCAATGGACAGGCTATACAGCAGATTAGACACAGCTGGAAAGACATTAGTGAACTGGAAAATTATCTAGAATGCAGCACAAGAGATAAAAGAGATGGATTATATGAAAGAGAGATTTGGAGACATGGAGTTTAGAATAAGAAGGTCAAAATTATGTCTAATAGGATTCTCCTAAGGAGACAATAAAGCCTGTGGAGAAGAGACAATATCTGAAGAGATAATGGCAATAATTTTCCAGAATTAATAAAAGAAATAAATCTTTAGATTCAAGAAGTATAATAGGTCCCAAATAGGAGGCAAAAAAAAAAAAAAATCCACATCTAGACACATTGTAATAAAACTGCAAAACACTAAAGTAAAAGAGAAAATCTTTAACCTATAAAGGAACTATATTTAGACTGACATTGACTTCTTTACAGCAACAATAAAAGTCATAAGACAATGACTATTACCTTTAAATTGCTGAGAGAAAAATACAGTCAATCAAGAGCTGTGTATACAGCTAAACTGTCATACAAGAGTGAAGGAAAAATGACAATGTTTTCAGACAAAAACAGAGAATTATCTACAGATCCTCAGTGAAAGGCAAAATCAAACCCAGAAGGAAAAACTGAGATGAAGGATGGAATGACAGGCAAAGGAAATATGAGTGAATCTAAAAAACAGTGGACATAAAAACAACAACACTAATTTATTGGGGGTATAAAACATAACAATTCTAAAATATTGGAAGTAAGTACATGGAAGGCAGGGTTATTCAAAATTAAATGTTCTAAGTTCCTCGATTTGTTAAGGAGGCAGAATAGACACTGATTAACTTCATATTCCAAGCATGAATGTCAAATATTTAAGAATAAGACCCAAAGTCAGTTAAGTTTAGATTTTGTTAGGTGTTTCTGCTATTTAATTTTTTAAAAATGTAATCTGCACAGAATGATTCCTGGAGCTGGTACAACTTCCAAACCCAGGGATATGTGGGAGTGGAAGGATGAGGAAAGGAAGGTAATAAAAAAAGTTCAATCCATCCAGTAGAATTCAGGAAAGGAAGGAAAAAAGAAAAAAACAGGGTAAAAGAAAAGCACAGAATAAGGTGGTAGAAATAATTCCAAATACATCAGTAATCACAATAAATATATGTAATTTGACAAAACTTGCCAGTTCAAAGAGATTATTAGACTAAATTTGTTAAAAATCTAGCTATATGTTTCTTATGAGAGACAAAATTATTAACCTACAGTTAGGTTAAAAGGAAAAGAAAAGAAAAAGAAAGTGGAAAACGTCATTATTACTGGACAAGACAGACTTCAAGGCAAAAAAGCATTATTAGGGAAAAGACGTAGATGAACCTGGTACCTGGAACCAGACATCTGAAGAGCCGTCACATGACAAAGAAGAGAGACTATGCCCGAAACACACTTGCGTTATTTTGCACGGTTCAAAAAGGCAGAACCTATAGGCGGAAATTGTCGGGAGGCGGGTGCTGACTCAACGTGTTGGAAGGAGCTTCCTAACAGTCAGCTCTGAGATGAAATGTACCTTTCCCTGAAGGTATTTGGGCTGAGGCGGTGGGGAAGCCATGGAAGGGACGCAGGGGTGAGGTACACAGATGGTTTCCAAACCTGACTGTGCATTGGAATCACCTGGAGAGCTTTTCAGAAATACACATTCCACGGCCTCTTTTTAGATTGAATGAGCTGATTCGGTATCGTAGGAATCTGCCTTTTTGAAATGTTCCACAGATGGTTCTGGTGTAGCCAGCTCAGAACTGGTCCGTGGAAGAGCGTGGAGGAGCCACGGGCCAGACAGCCTCTAAAGTTCCCATTGACTGTGATAGTTGATAATTTAATAATGCCTTTGTGACATTTACCTGTGGACTGGGGAGATTACTAGAAAACTAGAGAGGAAGAAAGATTGTTTCCACTGTACAGAAGAACAATGTAGGCTAGAAAAATCTGCGAAATTAGGTAAAAGTCGGTGAACAGCCCAGGGGCTTTCTCCACTGTTCATCGGGCTTTTTAGAAAATGTTGATGAAGATAATGAAAATGAACTTACGTTCTACTCAGAACAAATGGCCCAAGAGGCCCAACGTAGCTTATTGTTTATATCTCCAATAACCTCATATTTCATATAAGTAGAGACTCTGTTACAAGTCTAGAGTCCCACGGAAATGTGTCTCAAACATTTCATCTGCACACCAATCACCTTGGAATCCTGGTGAAATGCAGATTCTGATTCAGTTGGACTGGGGTGTGGCCCAAGATAAAACATTTCTAAAAAAGCTCTCTATCTTCTCAACTTACCACCAGGCATTCAGGAACCTCCTCATTCTTCAGATAAGATAAAGAGAGATGCTCTTCTGGTCTTCCAAAGACCCCATTCTTTAGACCAGATTATCATTTGGTCTCAGCTTCTCTGTGAGTTAAGAAGGAGAAGAGGAGGCTGAAAATGGCATGATGTGGACTGGATCAGGCAATGGGCATGGGAGTCGGGGCAAAGCTTCAGGGCTGAGAATGAGGACATCACGAAAGCTTAAACCTTCTATTTTCAGACCCAGAACAGGGTAGTGGTAACGGCATGAAGAAGATCTCCTGGCCCATCAGAAGGCTGGAAGTCTAGTCTCAGGATGGATTTTTTGTTTCGTTTTGTTTTGCTTTGCTTGTTTTCGTTTTTTTAAGCTTTTGTCCTTTCATAAGTCACTTAGTCTTCCTGAGACTGTTTTGTTTCTGGGATGTACCAGCTAGGACTTTCACGTGCTTTATAATTTTTTTTTATTTAGGTAAAATTCATGTAACATAAAATTAACCATTTTAAAACGAGCAGTTCCATGGTTTTCAGTACATCCAACAGTGTTGTGCAATCGCCACCTCTATCTAGTTCCAAAACATTTCATCACCCCAAAAGGAAACCCACACTCATTAAACAGTCATTTCCTATTCTCACCCGCCCTCAGGCCCAGGCAATCACAAATCTGTTATTTGTCTCTATGGATTAACCTATTCTGGGTATTTGATATAAACAGAATCAGTGCAATATGTGACCCTTTCTGTCTGGCTTCTTTCACTGAGCGTAACGTTTTCTAGGTTCATCCACGATGTAGCATGTGTCAGTACTTCATTTCTTCTCATAGCTGAATAATATTCCATTGTAGGCATACATCACATTTTGTTTAACCCTTCCTTTCTTGGACATTAGGGTTGCTTCCACCTTTTGGCTATCGTGAATAGTGCTGCACAAGTATTTGTTTGAGTACCTGTTTTCATAATTTATTATTTTTAAATGTACCATCCCATTTGGTTTTCAAATCGGGTTGAAAAGAGGTAAGTATTTTACTGAGAAGAACCAAGCTCAAAGTGACTTGTTCAAGGTTCAAAGGTAGTTAGGGACCCAGAAATTCAAAATCTCTGACAGGAAGTCCCTGCTCTTTCAGGTTATACCACTGTGGGCTCAGCTGTTTTGGGCGTCGAGGAGAATGTGTGTAAAAATGATGAGGGGCTGTAAAGCACTATATGTGTAAGTTGGTGTTGGTATTTGGTATTTGATATGCCAATTGATGCTACAGGAACAGTTTCCCACCTGGGAGGTCAGCACGTGCTGTCTCTATTATGGCCAGAAGAGAGGTTTTAGAATTGCAAAAGGTATAACAGAGTGGTTGGACACCAGCAAAGGAGTTTGACAAGCCTGTCACATCTGTTCAATATTTCTACTGGAATAATCATGGGGATTGCTCTTGATGGTTACCATAGTGGTATTAAGGTTGGCAGAAGGAGATGATGTAATCTCAAGTACGCTGATGACATCCCGGCTGCTGAGTCTGTGGTTTCTGCACTAGGAAGGCTGGTGCCTTAGACTGGGGATGATTTAGATGCTGATAATGGCAGCTGGAAAGCAGAATATTTTAGCGGCAGTGAAAACTGGGAGTGAGTAAGAAAAGCAAGTGAAGGGCTGTGCCTCCAATAGTTTATGATAGGTAGTGGGGGCCACGGCCTTCTGGCCTGTAAAAGAGAGAGCAAATGGCCTCGTCAGCATTCATGAGGACGAGGACCAGAGCATAAAATGTCTGCCGGGGAGGCGGTTGGCTTCACATTATCTCACCTCGGGGCCTTTCTTAGTTCTAATTTAGTCCCGGTGTCTGATTAGTATGAAATAGCTGTGAGCTAAGCCTCAATTTGCAGACTTGTACCAAAAGAGGAGATGAAGATCAACACAGAAATGCGGTTCCTGTCAAGCTGAGTTAAACCCAGAGCGATGACGACAATATCCTAGTGAAGGAGAAGAATGACAACGGGCTGAAGGAAAGCATCGTCTGTTTCCAGAATCCTGGAACACTTCCTTCTGAAATAACTCATTCTGTGTGTCTTGATTTCCTGACAAGTAAATCTTGAAGAACAGAACTGGCATTTATCAGGGCAAATACTAGTATGTGGGTCTCTGGAAGGATTTGTGACAGGGTTTGTAAAAACTGTTTTTGAAGAATTCATTGCTATGTGAGGGTTCTTGAATCTTCTTTGAAAACCAAAATCAAAATACATCTTTAGACTACACATGTTTTTATGATCATTAAAATAACATATTCATTGTGGAAAACTTACTGAAATATGGAAAAGAGGAAAAAGTCGTACATATTTTCACAACTCAGAAATAATAAGTTAACATGTTGCCGTTTCTCCTTCCAATATTGTATCTATCTATATTTATTTTTTATATAATTTTGGCCCTACTTTATGTTCAATTAGTTTCCTGCTTTTAAAAAATTACTTATTTGTACATATATTTCTGGCTGCTTCTGTGGATCCAAGGGTCTTCCAGGGATTGGATTGCCTATAGAATGGCTAAAAATTCCCAGTTAGAGCAGAAGAAAATCAAGGCCTAGAATTATCTATCCTTTCTCGACAGGAAATGACTCAGATTTGAGCAAACCACTCTTCCTGACATAGTTCGAAGCTGCTGATTTTCTCTGAATACTTAGTATGGTGGTGAGCCTGCAGTAAATGTCAGATTTCTTCGGAAGCTTTAATCTGAAAAGCTGTATCTGCTTTGCAAATTTACACACAAAGTTGCCATGGGAAGACAACAACATGGGTATCCTTGTAGTGGGGCGGAAACCCGAGGCCCAGGGTGGGGTGGAGTGGAGTGGGGCGTGGAACAGAAAACAAACCAGCTTTAGGCTACAGTAGATCTAGAAACTACTCTGAAATGCCCTTTCTCTTTCTTTCTGCTTGTCCAGCTCCCACTCACATGCCTAAGGCCAATTTGAGTTCCATCTCCTCCTGCAAAGCCTTTTCCAGCTAATCCCCCTTCTTCTCACTTCAGATTTTATCTGTGGTTTAGACCTCACAGTCAGGCTCTTTGATCATGGACTGGCTCAAGGTGCTTCACAACCCTAAGCATTTCCCATGCACAGTTGGTAAGCCCTGTGGTAGGTTAGAGATGGCCACAAATTCTCCTCCCGTGGAGAGTTGGGGTCCATGTCCCTTCCCCTTGAATTTGGGCAGGCTATGTGACTCCACAACCAATGTGACACTGGGCTCATTTCTGAGCCCAGGCTTTAAGAGACTGGCAGCCTCTTCTTCCTGTCTCTTGAACCATTGCTCTGGAGGAAGCCAGAAACCAGGTAAGAGGTCTTACCCTCCTGAGACCACCTCGTGTAGAAATAGAGTGCTGCTTTCCAGCCCCCCACTTCCACTCATTTCAGCCCAAATGCCAATCATATGAATGAAGGCGCCATATTGGACATTGTAGTCCCAGCATATGCCACACAGAGCAGAACTAGGGCTCCAGACATAGAGATCTAGTTGAGCTGTCCCACCCATCTCCAGATGTTTGAGCCACCCCGGCTGAGGTCCCAGTCACCATGGAACAGAACAAACCTCCCAGGTGAGTCCTGACCCATAAAACCATGAAAGAGGATCCTAGCACCATTTTTGTATACCACAAGATTTTGTGGTGGTTTATTATGCAGCAATAGACAACCAGAGTGGGCTCCTTGGGGCCAGGCCTGGACCCTTTATTAGTGCTTCTCAGACTTTCCTGTGCATTCAGATCACCTAAGGGTCTTGTTAAAATGCAGGTTTGGGCTCATTAGCTCTGGGGTAAGGCCTGAGATTCTGCATTTCTCACAAGTTCCCGGATGAGGACAATGCTGCTGCTCCATGGATCATACTTTGAGCAGAGGAGGGCACTTGAGGAGCAAAGTGTACCAGTCAGGACCTGCTGGAGGTGCATTTGTTCAGCTTGTCAAAGGGCTTCCACTTCTGGATCGATTAGTTGAATGGCTTAATAAATGGAAAAGCACCTGCCGTAAGACACTCGACTTACAGCAGAAATTCTCAAAGTGTGCACTCTGGATCCACTTGCATTCATATCACCTGAATTTGTAAAAATATAACGACATCTCTGGCCTGCAGAGTCAAGATGGGAGGGGCAGGAGTCACCGTATGGAACAAGATCTCCAGGAAATTCTTCAGTGCGTTCAAATTTGAGAACCACTGGCAAAGTAGAAAGAGGACTGAATTAAGAGAAGAACTGGGTTTTCATGCTGACTAACTAATGGCAAGCAAGCCACTTCGCGTGTCTGGGTCTCAGTTTCCGTGTCTGTAACCTGGGGCACAGGTTGCTGAACTATCCAGATTTCTTCTCTGCTGTGGTGCGTGTCCTACCGTTCCCACACCGGCTGACTCTGCCTCTCCCTCTCTTGTCCTCTCTGCACACTGAACCTTGGAGAGCACTCACTCTGCCCCAAAGAGGACAGCGTCTACAGTGCCATCGTCCTCACCGTTGTCTTCCTCGGCACACAAAGAAGTAGGTATGATCATGAAGCACGTAATGCGGGAAGTGCCACTTTATTTTAAAATAGTTTTAAAGCAAATGTTAGTGTCAAGGCCAATGTCTCCTCAGAATAACACATACATGCATTTGATATTGTAATTAAACTTAAATCATTTCTGAAATTATATGTTTTAAATGGCAATTGCGCAGCCTTTAAGGTTTCCTCTTTCCTTGAGCAGCATTGGGTAAATGTGTTCATGATTGAATTAGCAGACCTTTGATTTTAAAAGGACTTTTCAGTGATCTTTTATGGTAGATTAAAAAGCAATTTACTAATTTACAGTTCATAGGAATTCCGTGTCCTCCTTGAGTTTTGTAAATCAATTCTGTGCTAATAAATGTGACTCTAGCTCCAAATGTTTCATTTGGGGACAGCTGGTGTCATACACAGCCCTAAACTCCTAATTGCATAATCAGTAAAATTGTATTTTGTGAGCTTCTTCATTGTGCCCAGCACAAGTGCCTCTCAGAAATCCCTCCATTTACAGCTGTCAACTTCCAGTCTTCGGTGAGCGGAGGGGAGGTTTAACCAGCAGGCCTGGGAAGGACCACCTTAAGTGTTTGCTCATCTTTTCTCTTTGTTATAGTGAGTAATCACAGTTGAAAGACAATTGGAAGATGGAGTCTACTTAACCCAGGCCTCTTCCTCTTGGGCATGGCTCTCTTAGCAACCAAGACCCCTGCACTCCACCCAATGTGTTCCATAGGATACAGAATATTAATAACTATAACAGTTAATACAGGTAGAGTACTTACTCTGTGCCAGCTGTTAGCTTATTTAATCCTTACAACAACTCTATGAAATTCACACCATCATTGAACTCGAGTTTTACAGTTGAAGAAACTGAGGCTAGATTAAAGAATTTTCTCAGGGTCCCAGAACTAGTCAATGGTGGGAGTGGGACTTGAACTCAAGGAGTCTGGCTCCAGACCTTGTGCTTATAACCAGTACACCAGCTG
This sequence comes from Equus quagga, assembly GCF_021613505.1. Taxonomy (NCBI): domain Eukaryota; kingdom Metazoa; phylum Chordata; class Mammalia; order Perissodactyla; family Equidae; genus Equus; species Equus quagga. The sequence goes on from NC_060273.1 coordinate 129,087,390, forward strand.
CCTTTATCCCTTGTGGCAAATAGGCTCTTTCCACATGAACCTACTCAGTTTCAGCTGGGGACTGGTTTTCCAAAAGGAGGTATCCATTATATAAGGAGTCAGCAGAAAGAGCTTTTAAAACTCCACACCCATGGAGAAAATATCCAACAACTTGTTTTTTTCTTTTTTCCTTTCAAATTCAACTGCAAACTACACCTCAGCCTTTGACAAGTCAACTCAAACCTGTCTCAAGTGGAACTGAAAGGTTGAAGCCACTGGTGGAGCGTTGAGCAATTCTCTTGTTAGGTTCCTGGGAATGAGTTTGGCTTGTTTGGAGCTGGTGAAAGACACTTTGCCCTCTGACAGCCCTTCCGCTGAAGGCAGATGACCAATGACAGGTGGCGCAGGATTTGCCTGCCTATGGATTTGTCCTTCCTAGAGCTAGGGTTCGGGCTGAAGATGAGTTTTTTCCCCTGGTTTTCATAGAGTTTTGCCAACATGGAGGGAATTTGGATCATAATAGGCAAGTAGAAGGGGTTGGCCTGTAACAGTTCAAAGAAAAGGCAGTGGAGAGTGGAGGCATGAAGCCACACAGCCCAAATGTGGACACCAGCGCTCCACGTGACAAGCAAATCCAGACACTATCCAAAGTTGTTAATCCAGAACCTTTTACAAAAATTATAATTCTTTTAAGTTGGGAAAGAATATAGAGCCAGGTGTGCTTACTTAAACATTAATGTTCCCTGTTCTAAGTCTTCTTGAACCCGGCACATTTGTTGAAAGATTAATTGTTTGTTCCAAAGGCAGCTGCTTCAGAATTGCTGAGCCAGAACTAGTAGGAGAAAATGGAAATGGGGGTTCAAATTTCACAGCCTGTTGTCATCCCTGAGTCCATTTTCCTCTCTACTTTTGCACATCTCTCTTATCTTTCTCCTACCATGGCAGGGCAGATTGGGAGATGAGTCACCCCCGCCCTTTCTGTGGTAGGGGGAGGCTGGCAGGGCACTGGGCATAGAGGCATCGACCTCAGGTGATGGGGGAGCCCCGCAGGCGGGAGGCCTTCTTCTTAAAGACGTCGGGGCCCCGTAGGGTGATGGTTCCACCAACATGCCTCCTAGACTCCCAGCACCTCCCTGACTCAACCATCCCCAGGTCCTGGCCCAGTCCCATGGGGAGGTTAGAACTTAGGGTGGGGAGCTGGAGTCTGGCCTTCTCTGAGCTGTACCTAGACTTACATTGGTTTGCAATAACGTATCACCAGAAACAGGACTGGGGGCAAGGCAGGGGATGATGCCTTATAATTGATTTGCATAGAGTTTTTAAAAAATTTCCAGATGCTAAAAAAGGAAGTCTAGACTCTGATTTGCCCCCTTCCTCAGTTTTGAGAGTAGTACTCTATTTCTCTCCCATTATTTTGTATCATGGCCAGAGAGAGAAAATCGAAATGACTCCCCTTCTTTGTGTGTATAACTTCTTTTTTCCCCTTTTTCCTTTGAAAGTTGATTCTGCTTCTACCCGAACCCTGCACTGCCCTCTCCTCCGCCCCCTCTTCCCTGCTCTCCCACTCTCTCATCCCCTTCTCTCTGGTTTCTCCTCCTCCTTTGCCTGTCTCACCCTCTCCTCCTGCTCTAGCTTGCCCCAAGGCTTCCTCTCCGTGTCCTTCCTTTTAGTTCTTATTTTCACTAGTTAACACATTGTAAACATTCAATGGCAACCACCCTAAAAAGAGAGGAGGCAGTGAGGAGAAAGGAAGGCTTCCCACCGGGTTTTACCTGATTCCTGCCACCCGCCCTGAGTCCTGTGGCATTTGCCACGGCTGTGAAATTGCAATAAACAAGGGGCCGCGCTTATATTTCTAAGCTTTCCTCTGCTGGTGCTAAAGACACGAAGTGAATGTTGAACAGCTGTACCATGCTGTCATCTTCTAAATGTGTTACATATCCGTTCGAAAGGGAATTTAGAGAGGCTCAGATTGGGGTGGGAGAGGGCAGAACTGGGAGGGGAGTCTCTAGTAAGACAGCAGGGAAATAGTAATTTCTTTTATGTAGAGAAACTTCTTACCCTAATAATCTAGTTATAAGCTGGCCTCAAAATGAGGCATTAATTTTCTAAGAATTATCCTGAAGCATATATGTATATGTATAAATAACCCTCGCAACTATGGAAGAAAATGTTTTAAAAAACATTCTCCATTTGTTTAAGAGAGATGAAGAGTTGAGAACGGTGAGAAAGAAGGGTTGTCAAATGAAGATTAAAACAGCCTATGACGTCATTGCGACCTATCCTGGCAGCTGCAAGTTCTCTGTCTCCATCTGTAGGTCAACAGCATCCAGTAAGCGGGTAGTCTCTTCAGAGTCTGCGGGTACCAGCTCTTAAAGGAGACGACTGCGTCTACTTCAAATCTGCAATAGCATCTAGCCCGTGACACACGATGAATGTAGCATGTGTGGGTTCTTGCTCTGTGCCAGGCACTGAGCTAATGTATATACACATTATCTTACTCCATCCTCAGGCCAGCCCTAGGAGGAAAGTAAAATGACACCCCACTTTAGAGATGGGGACACAGAAGCTTAGAGAGGTTAAGTAAAGTGCCAAAGTCAAAGAGATGGCCACATACCAAGCTTTTCAATAAATGCCTTTAAATTTTTTCAACCTTTTGGGTTTCTTTAAATTGTTATAAAGATATTCCATGCCCAGTCCAGCAATGAGACATCCAGAGCCATCTTCGAGGGCTGGCACATGCTTGGCTCTGCTGCTTTTCATGCATGGCTTCCATCTCCAGGTCCAAAGTAGAGGCTCATGTTGCATTTTCCAGCCATCAGGAACGGGGAAATAGAGGGTCTAAGGCAAGTGTGTTTTCTTTGAACTCTGGTCATACTTGTATCCACTCATATCTCATTTTCCCAAACTTGGGCACATGGCCCACACCTGGCTTCAAGGGAGGCTGGGAGATATAGTCTGCAGTTGAGCAGCTATGAGCCCAGCTAAAAGGGCAGTGGGTATTGTGTTGGGGGCTGCTGGGGTGTTCTCATTGCTAAAGGAAGGAGAATGTGGGGAGAGCGGAGAGAGCAGGCAGCTAGCAGGCAATTATCAGAGTGTTAGCCTGAAATTTTGCCTTTAAAATAAAAAAAGAGTTAGCTACTCAAAGAGTACAAGGAAGATCTTAGAAGTGGTCAAGCCACATATAAACATCCATGAAATATTATTTAAGCAGGTCAAAGACCTCTACTTGGGCCTGATTCTAGCACTAACTGCTGTGTCACCTCGGACATATTACTGGTAATTACTTTCTCTCAGCCTATTTTCTCATCTGTAATTTTGTCCTGATAATACCAGCTCCAACTGTTGATAAGGATAAGGATTAAATATAATATCCATGGAAGGATCCTGACACAGAGTGTTTGCTCAAAATTATAGCTTTTTATTACTGTTTAGTCAATAAGCATTCAATACTCTTTGATACACAGGAGGAGAAAGGAGGCAGAAAAAGGGTTTGACAAGTAGAGAATTTGTGTATAGATGAGAGCAAGCCAAAGTGAAATGGAGCAACAGAACAGTTGGAAGTACCAAAAGAGCAAAATGTGTTCATGTCCTGAATTAAAAGTGACTATTAATAAGTTCAAGGGGAGTCAGCAAGTTATCGTATTTTTCCTTGGTGTCCTGTTCTTTTTATCTGAGAACATCTTTATTTTGTATTCACTCTTGAAGGATATTTTTGCTGGATATAGAATTCTGGGTTGACTTGGTGTTTTCTTTCAGCACTTTAAAGATTTCTCCTGGCCCTCATCATTTCTGACAAGAAGTCAGCCTTAATTCTTATTGTTGTTTCCCTGTATGTAATGTGTTACTTTTCTCAAGTTGCTTTCAAGATTTTCTCTTTATCTTTTGTTCTCAAAAAGTTTGACTATGGAGGCTGGCCTGGTGGTGCAGCAGTTAAGTTCACATGTTCCACTTTGGCGACCTGGGGTTCGCCGGTTCTGTTCCTGGGTGCAGACCTACACACCACTTGTCAAGCTATGCTGTGGCAGGCGTTCCACATATAAAGTAGAGGAATATGGGCACAGATGTTAGCTCAGGGCCAGTCTTCCTCAGCAAAAAGAGGAGGATTGGCAGTGGATGTTAGCTCAGGGTTAATCTTCCTAAAAAAAGACAATAACAACAAAAGTTCGACTATAATGTACATAGATGTGGTTTTCTTTGTGTTTATCTGTCTTGTGGTTCACTGAGCTTCTTGAATCTGTAGATCTATGTCTTTCACCAGATTTTGGAAATTTTGGTCATTATTTCTTCAAATATTTTTCCTGCTCTATTCTCTCTCTCCCCAACTTTTGGGACTCTAATTTCACACGTGTTAAACTTTATGGTATTGTCCCACAAATCCCTGAGAATCTGTTCATGTTTATCAATTTTTTTATTTCTGTTCTTCAGAATAAATAATTTCTGTTGATTAGTCTTCAAGTTCACTGGCTCTTTTCTTTGTCACTTCTATTCTTTGACTAAGTCCAACCAGTGAATTTTTATTTCAGATATTTTATTTTTCGTTTCTAAGATTTCCACTTGATTCTTTTTTTACAGTTTCTATTTCTCTGCTGAGATTTCCTATTTGTTCATTCATTAAAAGCTTATTTTCCTTTTATGTCCTTGGGCATAGTTATAACAGCTGTTTTAAACTCCTTGTCTGCTAATTTCAATATGTGGGTCACCTTTGGGTTGATCTTCATTGATCAGTGTGTAGTTCAGTAGTCAGCTAGAGACAGACAGAGTTCATGCACAGAATTTGGGGATCTCTTTCTGGGTCTGTCTATTTTGGGGCACCTCTTCTTCACTTTTAGGCTGCTGTGGTACCTCTGAACTCTTTCCTCTTATTCTTCAAGCCAATGAAACTTCAGACCTTCTATCCTAGTGTTAGTTGCCCTGCTCAGCATGGACTAGGGTTTGCCCTTAGGTAAAAAGCCATAAAAAATGAAAAATTCATCCAATGCCATTCCTTCCTTCAATTGTTCACTCCCTTCCAGTGTCTGCTGTTGGTTGCTCTCCAATGCCTTCAGGTATTTGTTTATTTATATTTTGTTCAGTGTTTATAGCCATTATCTTTGATTCGAAGATAACAAGAGAGTTGGTCCAATAGGGGCTTCTCTTTCATTATCAGAAACTAGAGCGTCTGCTACATTGTAAGGCATAATAGGATATAATTGAGAGTGGTGGATTAAAGATGGCTTGTATTCTTCAAAACTTTGCCTATTGAGACATAGGATTCATGTTCCTTCCCCTTGAATCTGTGTGGACTCTTCTTTGACCAATAGAATATGGTAGAGGTAGAAGTGTGTCAGCTTGGGCCAACATTTGAAGAGAACTTGTATCTTCTGGTTTCTGCTCATGGGCACACTCTTTCTTAGGGCCCTCAGTTGCCATGTAAGACATACAGCTACCCTGAGGCCTCTGTTCTGTCAGCAAGACTAGCTATATGGAGAGGGTATATGGAGAAACATATTCAGTGATGTATCTTGAAGGAGAGAGGGAGGGAGAAAGAGAAAGACAGAAACCTAGAGAGCCACCAGCTTTCCAGCTCCTATTCTTTGAAGTTATCTCAGCTTGAGTCCTAGGCATCACAAAGCAGAGATGAGCTGTCCTCATTGTCCTGTCTGAATTCCTCAATGCAAAATCATAATGTCTATAATACCAAAAATAAATTATTGTTTTGAGCCACTAAGTTTTAGGGTAATTTGTTACACAGCAATAGTTAACCAGAATCTTAACAAATTCATATTATTTTAAAAATGAATAGGGCTTTTTTATGGAAAAGACCCAACTGCCTATATTATATCTGAGACAACACTGTTCACAGTCAGAGTAAATCTACATGTTGAATCTACACTACCCTAATTTTTCCCCTCTTAGCTGCTCCTGGAATTACAGGTACAGAGTCTCAGGAGAAAATAACTAGTGTTAGGGGTTATACTTTGCAAATCAACTTATTTCTGTGATGGCAAAAGCAGCAGCGCCATTATTGACAGATGAAGAAACTGAGCAGCAGTTTAACTAAGGGTAAGTGGCTGGAGTGGAGTTGCCATGGTGGTGCTGGGATTTAAATTGAGTGTTCTCAAATTCATTGCTTAGTTCAGAGAACATATTGATTGATTATTGATTGATTTTCGCCATGTTAGATCAATGAGCATAGATGAGTTCAAAATAGCTACTATTATTCAATTGTGAGTCTTAAAAGGAAAATCAAATAGGAGACTTTGGGTCTCCATTTTTGCACTGATCCCTCTTAACATCAATTAGACTGTGTGCTGCTATGATACTCTAATTTTTAGCACAAGGAGAAAATGAATTGATTTCAGGGTTGATATCTCTTAACATTTAAAAGGAAATTCTTCCATCAAAAATATGGCCACCTTAACCATAGAATAAATGGCTTGACATTTGTGAGAGCAAAATAGTCAATACAAAGAGAATTTTCATATTGAAAAATAAATCATTAACCCAGCTATTTCTAAGTTCAATTTCAAAGACTTGAATATGTCGTTAATATATTCTTCCTTCTACTTTCTCTTGATTAAGGCAGCCTCTATCAAGGAGAAGGAGTTGGCTGCTTTCCCTGTTACCCCTGACTCTTGTATAGACTAACAGTCTCAACTCTTCCCTCCTCAGTGCCTTAGTTCCCAGGTAGGAGCCTCCTCCATAATGAGCAGGAGTGATCTGGATAGCCAGATTCAGTCACGTATCTTGATGTGATGAGTAAACATCAGACCCTCACAGAACTATTTGTGAAAGGCTGTGTTCTCTCTTTTGAGTGTCTTGACAACGGAAATGAAACCAGGCTGGGAATTCATTTACAGGATCCACTCCAAAAGCATGTTACCATGCCGATTTCTTTGACGCTCCTCTCATTAACAGGTAGAATCTCATTCCTCTCCCCTTAAACATGGCCTGGCTCACTCCCTCACTTTAAATGAATAGAATGCAACAGAAATGATGCTGTGTGTCTTCTGAGGCTAGATTAGAAAGGACAACACAGCTCCTTCCTGGCACTCTCTCTTAGAACACTTGCTTTAGGAACCCAGTCACTCTGCTGTAAAGAAGCCCAGAGCACTTGGCAAGGCCACATGTAGAAATTTTCCTTGAGGTTCCAACTAGCAGCCAACATCAATTTTCGGACATATGAGTCAGGAAGCCCTAGAGATGACTCCATCCTTAGCCACTCTCTGTCTGCAGTCAGGTGAGTGACCCCAAGCAAGAGCTGCCCAGCTGAGCCTAGTCAACCACTAGAACTGTGAGAGAAAACAATAACAAAAATGATTGCTGCCTTAAGCCACTAAGTTTTGGGATGATTCATCACACAGCATGGATGACTAGAACACCATGCAAAGCAATATGGATTTTGTTTGGTTCTTCATTATACAAACAGCTTCACAGCTAGCTTTTCAAAGCTGCAATTCCAACCAGTTATCACTCTCTTTGTTTAGACTCCCCCAAAATCAGACCCGAGACAAGGACTTGGGTGCAGGTACTTGATTTGGGAGGCAATCACAGGAAGCAGAAGTGAAGTAGAGGAGAAAGCAAGGTAGTGAAGGAAGAAAGCCAATAAATGTTTGCAAATTAGTTGGCTGCAGTGGGCAGCTGGGGCTCGGTCCCACTGGAGAGCCTCTCAGGAACCATGTAGAGCGTGCCTCAGAATTGCTGTCCCAGAGGATAGGGAGACTAGAGCATCTATCCACTCGTCTAGTCCCTCACTGACTGGGCTTGCGTGTAGGGGCATTAACTCCTCTGCATTTCCAGGCTACACCTGCTTACAGATGAGCATCCTTCTGCAGCTCAAGAGAAAGCAGAGTATAGAGACCCTGCTGCACACGTTCGATGTGAGACACTGGCAATAGTGCATGCAACTGTCCACTGTAGCTGTGCGGAAGTCAGGAGGCTCTAGGGGACATGTCACAGGACATCGCACGTATTTGCCACACCCTCTGATCCATTCTCCACATGCCAGCCTGGGAGAATGTTTCAAAACACAAATCTGCTTTCAAAACACTCCCCTAATTCATACCCTTCAGTGGTTCCCCATTGCTCATAGGGAAAAATCCAAATCCTTACCATGGCCTTGCATGGCGTAGCCCTACCTATCTCTAACTCTTCTCGTACCATTCTTCTTCAATCTCTGCCCTCCAGCCAATCTGGCATTGCTTCAATTTCCCAAAAAGCCACAGGGCTTTTGCACATGTGTTCATTCTGCCTGGAATGCTCAGTCTACCCTTGCTTCCAAGCCAGTTAGATAACTCCTTCTCATTACTTGCATATTAGTTCGAGTGTCATTTCCTCAGGGAAGGCTTTCCTGATCCCCCACTGGATCTGGCTCCACTAAAAACTTATTTCTGTTTGTAATTGTATACTCCTTTAGTTGTTCGTTCCATTCATGTCTGTCTCCCACACAACACTGGAGGCTCGAGAGGGCTGAGGTCATGTTTCAGAGTGAATAGCTAGGATACAGAAGGTGAGTGTGTGTGCATGCGTGTATGTGTGCGTGTGTGCACAGATGTGCATGTTTGAGATTAGATGCAAAGCCACTTGAAGCATCTGTATTCTTTGGGGATCCTAGGGATCTTTTCAAAGATCTGAATTTATCAAGTTTTCTACTCAAGAGTGTACATCTTTGACTAGCCCTCGCTGTTTCTCCTCCGCTCCAGCCTCATCTTTAGCTGTGGACCCAGCTCTGCTCTGAAGGAGGTGCTAGGGAGGAGTAAGTGATAGGGTCTGTGCAAAAGAAAACCCAGTGTTAGTCTCCTAAAGGAGGGGTCCCCTTTTAGTCATTGCCCCCCCCCCCCGAAGAAAGAATCTGTAGCCCCAGCTCTCTGAGATGAACCTGGCTGAAGGACATGTAGACTTTCTTTATGCCCCGGAAGCACTGGAAAAAAGTGTGCATTTAGTTGCCCAAATGGTCCAGAATTCCCTACTGTCTTTGGAAACTAGGAATTTGGACAGATAGTAGAAGGAAACTCAACATTTCAAATTTTCAGAGTTTAATGGCAATAAAGGCAGTGTAAGAGTCCCCACTGGGGGATGCTTAAGAAGAGGGATTGACTACAAATGCAGGGCATTATCCAGGTTCTTTGTGAGGACCGGCAAGGCCACATTTGGAACACTATGCACAGTTCTAGTCACCTTATTATGAAAGGATATTATAGAAACGGAGAAGGGACAACAGAGGGCAAAGAGAAGCACACGGGGATTCAAGGATCTTAGCTATTCAGAGAGGTATTCTTTGGCAAAGAAGAGATTAAGTGGGAACTCATTAAAGTATAGACAATTCTGAAGGGAATAGAGAGGATAATTGTTTCAAGGCTATTTGAGTTAGTGTCAAATACAAGAAGAAGGGGTTAGTAACTTAAGCTAAGAAAGTGAATTTAGCCAGGCATTTTCTGAATCGAGTGTAAACGATATAAAACAAAAGACTGAGGATGGTAAGAATAAGAGACATAGATTTTTCAGAGGAGGAAACACGTAATATTTTCAATTTGGTTCATTTACATTAAATAATGAAGAGTGATGTTTTTCTTTTCCACTTTGAACAATTATATCTTATCAGCCATTTACAATTTAAAAAGGGTTAGAGTGGCTATTTATAATTTTAAAGAATGCAGAGGGGAAATTGCTAAGTCCAGAGAAAGAACACCCAGTTAAGAGCTTGGCTTTTCTCTGCCTCAAAACATCGTAGCTTTTTGACCTGAAACTGCCACAATCTCACATTCCTGTGCAGAATATTGCACCACTGGCCAGTCCTGGTGAAATTCTACATTTGTTCAGGCTGTGACACCCCAAAACAATGATTTCTGGTGTGATAGATACTATTTTACTCAGGTAAAAATTTGGGCAAGGGAATAATTACATAGTATGTTAAAAAATATTGACTGTAAGTAGTGATTTGTTTCATCCTAATCTTAAGAGCTGTAACGCAGTTCAGATGACATGTATGAAGTACCAGCTACGTGCTAGGCGCTGTGGAACATTCAGCAAAGATTCACATAGGTGACTGACAATTATTTGTTGAACAGACACCATCCCCTACCCTCAGGGAACTTGCAGGACATAATGACATGGGGACCCAAAGAGAGGAAATAAGGAGTGTAGTGGGGGACAGAGGAGAGACCATTTGGGCAGTAGACAACAGGGTAGTGACTAAGAGACAGGTCAGTTTGAAACCCTGCTCCACTGCTGGCCGTGTCACCTTGGGCAAGTTACTTCCCTGAGCCTCATTTCTTCATCTATAAAATGAGAGTGCTAGGACCCCCTCCCCTTGAGCGAAGATTAAAGTGAATTGATGTATGTGGACTACACATTAGAATGCAGTGGGCGCTCAAAAGTGGCAGCTGCAATTTACGAGGCTGAAGGAGCAGGATGTGCAAAGGCCGTGGAGGAGGAAGCAGCTCCATCTAATGTATTTTAGCAGGTTCATGGGTGGAGGAGGGTGTTGCTTTAATTCCCTATATTGTTTCGTCATCTGTAAAATGGGGATAATAATAGCACCCATCTCAAAGTGTTGCTGCATGCAATATAAAGTGCTTAACACAGTGATGTGTTTAGTAAGTACTCAGTAAGTATTAACTGTTATTGTTATTGTTCCAACCTGCTTCAAGGAGAAACATCAAGCAGTGTTACATTATCTTCATCCTCTTTTCCCTTTGATTTTACAAAGAGACTGGAAAAGAAACTAGCTTTTTTGTGCGCCACTCCCCCCCCCCCGCCCCCCCCCCGCCAGCCGCCCACCTTACTGCTGCTCTCCTTATATGTTACTAAATAGACAATGAAGTCTTCCTGAAAAGAGTGTCAGAGTCTCTCAATTGTGGGGGACATTAAAACAAAGTAGCACAGGTGCACGGGTCACCACAGCCCCAGGAACAATTTGTGGGAGGCAAGCTGTTTGTCTTGCTTGTTTTATTCCTGCAGATGATAATCCCAGCACAGATATGCTGGCACAAAAGCATAATACTAAAAACCTTCAAGGAGCTAGAGTTTTATTTTTTATTATGGAAAATTCCAAATATATACAAAAGTAGAGAGACTGGTATAAAAAACCACCATGTATCCACCTTGCAGCTTCAACAGTTATCAGCAGCTGACCAATCTCATTTACCTAGGCATGGCTCCCACATGCCCTCCTTGACTGGGTTGGTTTTTTTTAACTGAAATAAGATATTTTCTTCTACAAATACTTCAATATGTGCCTCTAAAAGAGAATGGGTTTTTTTAAAAAAAAAACAGAACCACAATACCATCATCACATGTAAAAAATTAACAATTCCTTAATATCATCAACTATCTAAATAAGCATTCAGATGGTCCAATTGTGTCATAACTTCTTTTCTGCAACTGATTTTTGTATTCAGAATCGAAGCAAGTTACATACTCTGCATTTTGTGGATGTGCCTCTAAGCATTTTTAAATGTCCCTTTTGTTTTCTTGCTATTTATTCATTAACAAAATCAGATTACTTTTCTTATAAAATTTACCATATTCTGGATCTTGCTAAATGCATTCCCATAGTTTAACACATTCTTCTGTTCTCTGTATGTCCTATCATAAAAACTAGAGCCTTAATCAGACATACTCTATTTTTTTGCAAGACTACTTCATTGAACATAACGACGTGTGTGCTTCATGTGGCGCTGCATCAGGAGGCACCTAATGTCTGCTTGTCTCTCTTTCTGTGATTTTACAATTGATCAGTAGGTTGAGGGGATGTTAGTCTGATCCATCATATAAAGTTTCCCGTTGGCCTTTCACCTAATGGTTTGAGCAGCCATTAGGGATGATTGTCTAGATCCATTATTTCATCAAGAGGTTGCAAAATAGTGATATAATTCTATCACTCCCGATTTGTTAGTTACAATTTTTCTATGAAGAACTTTGCCTTAACAACTATTTGGTTACCTTGAAGTATCGTTGGAACAGAAAACGCAAGATGAATGTTTGATTGTTTCCTTTTATTTCCAAACTTCCAGACTATGAGTTGGTTCCCAAGCATCATCCAAAGTTATCAGTTATTTTTTATCTTCATGCACTTACGGACTTTAATATATTTGATGTATTTCATTACATTACGCTTGCTATTCTCTTTGATGCTCAGAGTCTTTCATCTTTGGGCAGTGGGGGCCCTTTCAAGTTGGCTCCTTTGTCTTTTGAGACGAATCTGGTTGTCTTTGATAGCTGTCTTGCTTTCTGGTATTACAAACTATTCCAGGCTCACCTTGAACAGGCCTGGAATCAGTCATATCTCCAAGAAGCACTGATTCCTTTTAGTAGGAAACTGCATTTAAGAACAGAATCTGAGCACTGGTTTGCTCATTGCTACTGAGCTGGCCATTGTTTCTGGCAGACCAGGTTTTAATTCCTTACCTGTAAAAGCAAAGGCCAAGAACTAGAAGGCTCCAGTAACAAGTTACCCCAGGAAGTAATTTGATTTGCTCTCCCAGTAAAAATAGTTTCTGAATATTGTCAGAATATTTGAGGATTACTTTAATTTCCCTAAACTGGTGGTAAAATCATAAAATATTGTAATGAATTAGAAGTTGCCCAAGAGAAGAGATGAACAAACTACATTGGAGGGTATGGGGTCAGAATTGAGGTGGGTGGCAGGTGAGGGTCCTAGGAAGTAGAGGGCAGGGAAGAAGGGCCTAGATTACTGGTCAGCTGTGGATATTGTTAACCAGGCCCAGCCCTACATGCACACAGAAAATGTGGGTACATATTCTCGTATGGCCTTATTTGGCCCCAAATCTCTCTCTCTCTGCCAGCCAGGACTTCACCTGGCCTCAAATTCTACTCTTAGAGTCATACAGACCAGTTGTTCTCAGCACTGATCTTTGGTAAAATTTTGACCAATCTAAAGCACGACGAAAAAAATACAGAAAATCATATATTTGCCAACTGTGCTCTCTTCGAAAGCATCCTTCAAACTTCATCCTGAAAATATGTGCTTCCTATTTCAAGAGAGGTTTTTCGCCATTGTTGTTGAACGAACTTTCTCTTATGAAGTTGTGGTGATGATAGATGGCAATTTTTGATGTTTTTATTAAGTCGGCAAAACTTTGTTTCACGATCTGTCTTTTGAAACATGAAGGGTCTGTGAAACCCAAAATTGTGGCACCCATCGGGGTCATTATCTGAAATGGTCCTGTTGCCCAGGAAGGAAAGGGAGCACACTGGTTGGATCAGGTACAGGCGAGTTTCTCCCCTGGTTTGAGAGGAGAAAGTACGCGTTGGTGTGTGGAGGGTGAGGGTGAGCAGAAGAGTGGCCGGGTTGGCAAGGGGGTAAGTCTAGCTTGAGCAGGAGCCAGCAAAGGGTCCTAAACAGAAAAACAGGCCCAGGAGGAGGCTGGCTGAGGAAGGAAGCTCTTGGGGCAACCGACCACCTCAGGCCCCCCCCCCCCCCCGCCACAGGTCAATTCAATGAAAAGCATTTACTGGAAACCTAAGAGCAGGGGAGACCTAAGCATTAAGGTTTCGAAATGAACGTCACATAGTCCCTGCCCTTGCGGAAGTCCCCAGCCGCTGGAGAGTCTGTGGGACTGGCCGTCGGGGCCCCAGTCCTCGGCCCGGCCGGACCCCTCCCCGCCCCGCCATTGCTGGGGCCCCGTCTCCACCCTCTCCTTCGGGCCACCTCGCCGGCCCGGCCGCCCCACCCCGCAGAGACCAGAGCTCTGCTACCTGGGGCACAGAGAGAGACAAAAGCAGACCCCGGCACGGCTTCGCGGCCCTGCTCGCCGGCTCAGCGGCCGCGGCCTCGGTCGGGCGCCGGCCGCGCACGGGGGGGCACACGCGCTCGGGGCTGGCGGGGCGCGCGGGGCCGACACGCGAAGGGCGAGCGGAGGGGCGCGCCGGGCGTCCCGGGACCCGGCGGCTGTCTCGGGGGAGGCCCGCCCCCGCCCCCGCGCGTCTCCTGTCCCCCCTACCCCCTCCCCGGCCCCGCGCCCTGCACGTCCCCCGCCGCGCCCCGCCGCCCGCCGGGCCCAGGCTCCCTGCGCAGCCCTCGGAACGTCCCGGGCGCCGCTGGCCGGCAGCACGTGGGCTCCGCTCCGGCCGCTCCCAGGCCGCAGGACGATCCCGAAGCGCCCAGAGGGCCCTGAGGACTTAGCTCTGCTGGCTCCTGGTTTCAGGAGGCCCCCTTTATTGAGGCCTTCCCCTTCCCCGCTCCCCTACCAGGATGCTCCCGTATCTTCAAAGAACACCCGCAGTGACTCCTTATCTCAGGCTGTTTCCGGGGAACCCGAGCTGAGATGCCTCCCTGGGGCTCGTGTTTGTCTTGCCGAAGCCGCTGAGCTTCTCTCTGTTTCTGGCTCCAAGGGGCACTCTGCTGTCCTCGTTTGACTTGTTCTCTGGCAGAACTGGCCACTGATGACCACTTTCTCCTTCATGTAAGCGCTCTGTGACAGACACCCTGTGCTCCTGGTTTTCCCCTATCTCTGGCCATTCCTTTCCAATCTCTTCTATGGGCTGTTTTGTTTTGTTTTGTTTTGTTTTTTAAAGATCAGCTTTTATTGAGATGTAATTCAGATAGGATACAACTCACCGATTTGACTATTCAGTGGTTTTTACTATATTCATTGAGTTGTTCAACCTTCATCACAATCAATTTTGTGACCTTCTTATCACCCCAAACAGAAACCTGGTACCCGTTAACAGTCACTCCTTGTTCTCCTCTCCTCCATGCCCAAGGCAAGTGCTTTCTGTCTCTGCGACTGGTCTGTTCTAGGCATTTCATATAAATGGAATCATACACTATGTGGTCTTTTGTCACTGGCTTTTTTCACTTAGCATTATGTTTTCAAGGTTTATTCATGTTCTAGCATGTGTCAGTACTTCATTCTTTTTTATGGCCAAATAATAATCCATTGTATGGACGTACCATGTTTTATATATCTATTCATCAGTTGATGGACTTCAGGCTGTTTCTAGTTTTTGGCTATTATAAATAATGCTGCTATGAACATTCATGTACAAGTTTTTGTGTGGCCATATGTTTTCGTTTCTCTAGGGTATATATCTCAGAGTGGAATTACTGAGTCGTATGGTAACTCTATGTTTAACATTTTGAGGACCTACGAGACTGTTTTGCACGGAGGCTGCACCATTTACATTCCCACTAGCCATGTATGGGAGTCCCAATTTTTCCATATCCTCACCAACACTTGTTATTATCTGTCTTTTTTATTCTGGCCATCCTTGTGGATATCTCATTCTGGTTTTGATCTTTATTTCCCTAATGGCTAAGGATGAATATCTTTTCATGTGCTTATTGGCCATTTGTATATCTTTTTTGGAGAAACGTTCTTTGCCCATGGGCTCATTTAGTAAATGTTGATATTACTCTGGGCTCAGTGTTGACCCTTTTTTCTCTTCTCCCTATACCCATGCATATTAATTCCCACTCCTTCTTCATTCCCTATTCATTTATTCAGTCATGTTTCCGTTTAACAGACATTCATTAAGCTCCTAAACTATACTAAGCGCTGTGCTCAGTGTTGAAGCCAAACAGCCATGAATAAACAGATGCAGTCCTTGCTAACAAAAGCTTCCATTCTTATAGGGGAGGAAAATGTTAAACAAAGAAGCAAATAAGTAAGATAATGAAAGTTAATGGAAGAACTATAACATCAATGTGATAAAGTGATGGCAGGAATACGGGTGGGTGGGCAAGGAGAGTGGGCATTATGTAGACTGGGTGATTGCGGAAGGCCTCTCTCAGGAGATGATATTTGAGCTGAGACCTACATGATAAGAAAGATCAAGCCGTAAGAAGAATAGAGATGAGCATCCCAGGCAGAGGAAAGCAAGTGAGAGGAATGAGCTTTGTGTGTTCGGAGAGAGTGAGAAGGCCAGTGTGGCTGGAGCGTTGTGAGCCAAGGGGAGAGTGGCAGGAAGTGAGGTCAGTGAGGCACAGGGCCTTCCTTTCGAAGGACGGTGGAGAAAACGGTGACCAGACCTGGGATTCCTGGGGTTATCCCTGGTAGGATTTTGGAGGGAACATCAATAAACCACAAGCATACACGTGTCCTTCAAGCTGGAAACTAAAACTTCTGTGTGCCATATTCTAATTCTAACTCTTTCCACATAGAAGCAAAAAGATACTAGTACACCTGAGAACAGCTAATAAATAAAAAACTGGCATGAACCATTACTTTGTTTAAAATAGAAAAATAAAACGCAAACCAGCACTAGAGGGTGACAATTTATGGTGTTGGAAATGTCTTCAGAAGTCTTTTTAGAGTTTTGTGTTGAACGTTTATGGAAGATGTAAAATTCTTATAATGCCAGTGTTTTATGAACAGTGCAGTTGGTATCTCCTTTTAGCTTGATCCCTGCTTTCAGGAAATGTGGATTTTCCTTCATTTATTCATATTGTTTCCAGTCCATCAAAAATAGACAAGACATAACAGGACAGTCCATTTGTACCTTTCTTTTTGGAAATAATTGCCAGAAGCACTTTACGGTTGTCAAAGCCCCACCGATGTGCCTCCCGAGTGCTGCTCTGTGTTAAAAAGCACATGCTTCTCGCTCGTCTTTGTATTCCTCTCCCATTTCTACCACCAGGAGGATAATCAGGCTGGGAGGAGCAGCCCTTTAAAATTCAGTGCTACGCAGAGGGCAAGAAGAGGGGTGAAAATGATGCATACAGAACCCCCCAAAGAAAAGGGAGGCACGGACACCCTCTGTGTCAGAATGAGCTTTATGAAAGAGTTAGGAAAAGCTCGGGTTTACCAGACATGAAGAACCATATGCATGCATTAATTAAAGGAATGTGGAGGAGGAGGAGGGGATCTGAGAAAATAACAAAGCTGCAGTGTATGCGTGCAATGATTTTTCATTCTGTTTCGCTTCAGCTCTGCCCCTGCAACAGAGGATCTAATCAATCTGCCGGCTATTAAGTTTGTTAATTGATAATGCATACTAATTAGGCTGTGCGCAGTTACTTAAGAGACTTTGCTAAGGTGATTGTAGGCACAAGTCCAAATGGAGTTTAAAGTATTCTGTGTGAGGTTAAAACCCATCAACCAGAATAGATGGATTTTATATTATAACAGAAGGCACAACATACCCGTAAGTATTTAATGTATTGCACAGTTATCCATTATTACATATTTTAACTCTATAAAATAATTAAAAATGTAAAAACAGCTACTAAAAACTATAACTAAATCACATTGCTGAGGGTGTGAAGAAGTGTCAATGAGAGTGCGCTATTTTCTCATTACGGGAAATGTTTAATTTTCTCGTTTTTATTTGGGAATAGTCATGGTTAGCAAGGGAAGAGGCTTTGTGAGAAGCAAGACTTATTGAACTGTGTGGACACCAGAGGCACTGAACAGCCTCAGATGTCAGGTGGTGATGCCCATGCTTCAAAGGTCAGCACTCCAGAGGCTGCCCAGTTGACCCATAGAAACACATTATCTGGGAGCTCAAGGTTGAAACATGTTTATCAACCATAAAATTAACTGCTGGTCCTGTGGTTTGTACCCTTCCTTTGGAGTGCTGTTACTTTGGGAATGGACTGACAAGGACCTCCAGTCATCCTGCAAATGTCTCTTGAGAAAATGTTCTCAAGGAGGATGGCTCATCCCTCTCTATGTCTTGGAGAATGAATCAGTTCCACTTTAGGCCCAAGAGATATGTCTAGTTGAGTCCAAAGAGATTTCTCCAGATCAGAGTGATGTCTCACTCTGCTCTGGTAAATTTCTTGGAGGTTCAGATGGATCAAAGATCAGCTACTAGCTCAGCAATCAAATCACAGGGCTAACCTACAGGAGGTCAGAATTCCCCCATAAGGCCCTGAAATCTCCCTGCTCTTCTGGAAGATTCAGAGACTAGCTTCATGGACTTTTTATTCATTCATTCAGCAGCCATCTCTTGAGCAGATCGTATGTTCCAGACACTGTGCTCTGTACGGGGGAGAGCAGTGATGAACAAGATAGGCAGAGTCCGTTCCCTTCACATAGCCTAGATTCCAATGCATCTAACATGTGCTGCCAGAGGGAGCTTTCTAAAAATGAAAATTTATTCATGTACCTCCTCTACTTAAAATTACTGGTTCCTCCAGAATGAAGACCAAATTCCTTAGTATGGCATATGAGGTTCTCCAGCCTTAACTCATGACACTGCTTCCTTTCAATAAAATATTTTTCAAGAAACTTCTATGTTCTTGGCACTGTGCCAGGTGTTGCATATACATCAAAAAGATATAGTCCCCGCCTTAGGGAGCTCAGTATTGAGCAGACTCAAGCCATATCCAGGGCAAAGTCTGCCTACAAATTTGCTTCCAAATTAGGCTAATCCCTGGGGCTTCTGAGTAGAACTATAACATGGCAGTTGGTTGTTCCCCAAAATTGTGTTATCATCAAATTATTGACATAATGTCTTTAATTTTGAGAGCAGTGAGGAAAATAAGTAGTGGACTTGACATTCATGAACGTTCTACTAAGTTAATCTACACACTAAAGTTTAAAAAAACAGGAATGGGAGAAAAGCTTCCATGGAAGACTATTTAGCAAGAGCAGAGGGAGGTGTCTATTTTACTTTCATTTCTTAGGCAAACTGAGAGTTCCCACAAACAGAAATTTGAAGTTAGCAGGAGGCAGTGGTGTAGATAGTATGCATTTAATTAACAAATGAATTGTATTCCTAGCGTGTGACCATTGAACCTGGAGCTGATCTATACTGCTTTGTTTTAGCTATTTTGAGATGACTGAGTTCAATGACTCTGTGTAGGGAAAACTAATCTCTGAATAGTCGATTGAAAGCCTCTAAGAGAAAAAATAACTGGAGGCTCACTACGCTGATGAGTCAAACATTCTTAACTTGGTCAAATAGCATAATACAGGAGTGGGGTGAGTAAAGACTTTGAGAGAATAAGCCATTTCCAAGAACAACGTGCACAAGCTAGAGTTTATCTGAATATATTGAGCATATATTAAAAACAAGATACCCATGGCAGTATTGTATAAGTGCGATAATTAGTGTTTAATAATCACAAAAGTATTTTTTGTGAGCATGTACTAATGACACAAGCGTTTATTCTTATTGCACCAAAAGATAAGATTGGATTAAGAAAATTTGAAACAATTAAAAACTACAAGACTGGGTCTTGTATTCTGACATATTGATGCTATCATTGGATAATACTGAAAATGGGTATTTTTCTAAAAACTGAATGGTTTTTAAAATAGATTCTAGGTGAGGGAAACAGGAATGAAAGCCTTCAGTTTTGTGACATTATTCACCAAAAACAAAGTCTGATACTTAACAAGATTGTAGGACTATATGCCAAAGTCTGTTTAAGTCATTAAGGAATAGGTATTTTCTGGACTTTTACTGGAATGATCAATAAGTCTTGTATGCACTCATTTTTATTTGTATGTGTGAATTGAGAAGATAATTCTAATAGTATTCTTTGCATATACAGATCTTAAGATTTATTAGTCAGGGTAGGTTAATTGCTATAACAAACAGTCCTAAAATCTTAGCGGTGTAACACAGAATGAGTTTTATTGTTGTTGTTTTTCCTGTTCACATCAATCCAATGAGGGTTAGCAGGGAGACTCTGCTCCATGCAGTCTTTCAGGGAC
Organism: Equus quagga; assembly: GCF_021613505.1. NCBI lineage: Eukaryota > Metazoa > Chordata > Mammalia > Perissodactyla > Equidae > Equus > Equus quagga. Next base: position 129,106,982 of record NC_060273.1, read on the forward strand.
CCAGGCTCCATGCAATTAGTGGCTCTTTTGTTCTCTAAGGCCTTAAGAGGATCCTTCCTGACAGAAGGGAAATAGAAGGGATGATTGTTGTGGTCCAGGCCTAAAGGTAGTGTGCATCACTTCTGCCCACATTCTATTGGGCAGAACCTATCAGATGGCTGCACCTTCTTCAAGGGAGTCTGGAGAGTATAGTCTAGCTGGGTGTCTGGGAGGAAAAGAGAGCAGTTAGCCAGTCTCTACTACATAAGATTAATCCGAAGACTATCTCTAAGAGAAAGGTTGGTGGCCAAACAGAGATAATAAGCCTTCTCCATCCTTGGCTACATTAAGACGGCAACCAAAACTACACTGTGTACCAGATATCCCCAGAGACGCCTTGTGATATGAATTCTGACCTGCATAACAAGGGTGGCACAAAATAATGCAGTAAGAATTCCAGAGAAAGTTTCCACTATTGAACCACAGTGTGTTGAGAAAACCTAGTTTCATCCATTTTAGAGCCAAGAGAAGTGGTGTATGTAGTCATTCCATCTGTCTGCATCTCCCATAAATGCCCCGGCACACACAGATCCTGCCTGTGACCCACCACGCCAAGTTCTGTCACCAAGCCCACTGATGAGTTCCCTCATCTTTCTGAGCATCGACACCCCACAGTTTAGGGTTTGAGGGGGCAGTTAACCAGGCCCCTGGTAACTGTGAGACTGAGGGATCTAACTGGTCTATAAAGGGTATAAAATCTTTCCCAGGCTCCAGACTAAGCACTTTGATTGCTCACGAACCACAGGTTTCTCGATATACATAAGAGGTAGATTTTATAAAACAGTTAAATTAGAATGTAATTACTTTCTTTACCATAAAATCCACCAGTTGAATTCCTTGAACTGGCAAATTTCTCTGGTGTAGTCAAAATATTGATTGATATTCAAACATTTTAGATGCTACTGAGAAGTAGTATGGCCTCTCAGTAATATCTAATGCATCATATAAGACATACTAATACATGCATAGATGGATAAATAGAGAGAGAGAAATTTAATCTGTTGTATACTATCTTTTCTTGTTTATTCAGCTATGAGAGAGCTGTTTCATTTCATTTTGTCTTTGGGAGAGAGTTGATTTAATCATTAGAGTAATTGTGGTATCATTCTATTTTTTGCCATATTTTCATAATTATTTTCCAGGTAAAAAGTCTTTATACAAGTTGGTGCATTGGAAATCAATAATTTTTTAAACTTGAAAAACGGATGTTTTAAGTAGACGTGCTAAGCACATTTTACCCATCTGACACCTTATTTACTCCCAAACTGAGCTATCTTAAATGAGCCAGAAAAATTAATAAAAACTTCGGGTTGTCTGTCAATTAATATGCAGATAAAAGAAAAATTATTGAATTTCAGCTTATTTCTACTGTGTCAATTAAATTATGTTAATTTTAAGATTTTAAAAATGAAGATGAATGAATCTCTCTTTTATGAAGTATCAAACATTAACTCCAATTATTTCCATTGTCTAGTACATTGAAAAGGATAGAAAATTACTTAATAATTCGGCATATCTGATTGGAGACTTTGGAAAGGTACCTGAGTTAGTCAAGATTGCATTTGGCTGCATGTAACAGAAGCCTCATATTAAACAAAAAAAGGTTGGTTGGTTTGATTTTTTTATTATGGAACAATGACTCTGGGGCTAGGTTCAGGGCTGCTATGGAACAAGGCTTTCTCTATCTTCCTGATTCATCATTCTTAGCAAATGTTTTGCATCTTCCATGGTCAAAATATGATAACTGCTTCTAGGCATTGTGTCTGCTTCCAGGAAGGAAGAAGAGAAAAGATAGCCAAAAAGTCTGTCTTCCTTTCAAAAGCTTGCTCAGAAACCTCGCTCAGCACTTCTACTCATATTGCCTTGTTGGACATCTTGTGCTTATCTCTCTAGATCTATTCCTACCCTTCTCTATCCTGCTTTGTGCCCAGACAGCTGACCTGTATGGACTGCCTCAATGGATCCTTTGCCCTCTAGCTTCCAGAGTAAGCTACAGCACCAGTTGTGAGGCCAATGGGAGGAACAAGAAAGTGAGAGAAGAGTGAGGTTGAGCAATTTATTTCCTTAGCTCTTCCCTGCTGGTTCATTAAAGGTTGGCTGCATCCCTCTCCTAAGGCCTCCACCCCATCAGTTAGCTGAGGGTTGGTCAAGACTGGGATTGGACTGGGGCTGTCGAGATCCGGAAAAGGATTCATCCTACAGACAGCATCTCTACAGCCAGCTTGCTCTTGAATCTGAGAGGAGCTGAGGCACCTGTTGCTTTGTGAAAATAAGCATCAGACTTGCTTACCATCAACCCAGCCTCAGGCTTTCCCCTTAGGTTATAGTCAGCCAGTAGTTCTGAGGGGATCAGATGTCTGCAATTCCTGCCAAATTATACTTCACAGTACAATTAGACAGCTAGAGTTTGGGTTTCTTCCAACCCTTTAGTATATCTGGGCATTCCTCAGGCCTTCCTCTATTTCCCATTTATTTGTCTTTAAATGGAACCTCAAGCAAATGGAACTATTCTATTCTACTGGTTTATGACATGTAGTCATTGTCCGTGTGTGGCCTTATCCTTTATTTATTCTTTTAATGTAATAAACACGTCTGAAATCACCACTCAACCCCAAAACTAAAACATTGGCAATAGCTTACATCCATCTCTGCGCTCTTTCCCTGTCCTGTCCCCTTCCCCTGATAAGATAATCGTGATCCTAACGTGTGTGTTTATCTTACCTATGTGCATTATGATAAATGTTTTATTATGTATGCCAATATTTATATACACACACACATATGCGTGCCTAAACAATTTGTTTTAGTTGTTTTTGAACCTCATAAAACAAGTACTATGCTGCCGGTAACTTCTGGGACCTGATTGTTTTTTACATAGCATTGTGTTACTAAGATCCACCACGTCACTGCAGGTAGTTACATTTCATTCATTATTATTATTGTTTAGTATTCCATTAGTTATTTATTCTTGTGTGGATGGGCATTTGAGTCTTTTCTAGTTTTTTGCTATTACAGCTAGTGCTGCAATGAACTTTCTTACAATCTTTGGATGTGTGAGTATAGGAGTTTTTCTTGGCCACATTCCTAGAAATAGAGCTGATCAGTCATGGAATATATAAATGTTCACTTTCACAAAATAATGCCTCGCTATTTTTCAAAGTGGCTGTGCCTTTTTATACTCTCATAGTGATACGTAAGAACCCTTCTGATCCATATCCCTTCAACACTTACATTGTCAGACTTGTTGATTTTTGCAGATTCAGTGCATAAAAAATGGTATGTCTTTGTAGTCTTGATTTGTGTTTCTCCATTTACTGGTGAGGCTCAGCATCTCCGATGCATATAGCCTATAAATATTTTCTAGTCTGTGTAATGCCTGTTTAGGTCTTCTGCCCATTTAAAAATTGAGTTATTTTTTCTTTTCTTCCTCAGATTTTGGTAGGTTAGACAGACAGAAAATCAGTGAAGGCTTAGAAGATTTGAACAGAATTAATAGCCTTCATTTAATGGACACACATAGAATTCTCCTACTAGCATTTGGAGAACGGACATTCTTCTCAAGCACGCATGGAACATCTCCAAAAACAGATGATTTGCTCAGACATATGTTTCAACACATTTTAAAGAACAGTTACCACAACATAGTTAGAGGTCAATACAAAAAGGAAGCTAAAAAGAAATCTTAATGTATTTGGAAATCTAAAAATACTTCTAAATGATTCACGAAAAAAGTAAAATGACCTCACTCTCATCGCCAGGACTCAGAAGCTGCTTTCTCCTCTAGCCCATGAGCCCCACCCGGGAGCAGAGCAGGCCGCTAAGGGGCTGGCCTTTTTGTCTCATCCCTGCTTCCACAGAGTCTCACGTGCTGTCTCCTGCAGACTGCTCCCCTCAGGACTCATAGCCACCGCCTCCTGTAAATCTGGAAAGAGGGAAGGCTATAGTGATGTTTCTACAATTTGTGTTTCTAGACCAAATAGAAACAAACCTTTACAAACAACATCTCACCTAAAATTTCTGAGTGAGGATGGTCATGATAATGTCAGTCCCCACCCCATCTTCTGCTTTGCATGGCACAGGAAGGGAGGTCAGACATTAACTAGAAAATAATGTGCCTGTTCCCCCCGCTACCATCTCAAAATACACAGGGGTTTACACTGTATAATTGATTTGAAAGACTTTCTCAGCTATCAACAGCAGCTTTTAAGTTTGAAGAAAGCAGTACAAATTCTCCCTTTTTTCCTTATGTCCACACAGCGCACATTTTAAGACTTCATATGGGAGTGGCCCTTTAATCAAGTATCTTTTAAATGGCAGAAAATCTATTTTCTCCTGTTACGTAAACCTCATGGATTTTGCCCAAACTTGCATTTCCCTTAAGGTAGGCACAATAGTATAACAAAGAACCTACAAGGAGTGAAACAGAACGCCACAGCTCCACAAAGTCTGCTGGTGCCCACTACACGGGAGAGCTGTCTAGACAGAGGTGGGTCCCCCACAAGGCTACTGAAACCCACCTTCAGGGCCCTTCACTGACGGGGCCCCTTTAAAGGCCCCGGTTGGAAATGGAGCAATTTTGAATTTACGATTTTGTGTTCTCTTTCTTAAAGAGAGACTTCCAAAATTGTATAAGCTTAGCTTAAGGACTCAAAACCTGGATGTGCCTCTGAAACTGGACCTTATCAAAATATATCTTGAGGGGCTGGCCCGGTGACCGAGTGGTTAATTCTCGCGCTCAGCTGCAGGCGGCCCAGCGTTTCGTTGGTTCAAATCCTGGGCGCGGTCATGGCACTGCTCATCAAACCACGCTGAGGCGGCGTCCCACACGCCACAACTAGAAGGACCCACAACAAAGAATATACAACTATGTACCGGGGGGCTTTGGGGAGAAAAAGGAAAAAATAAAATCTTAAAAAAAAAAATGCATCTTGAGCTCAAATCTGTTTCATGACAGGCAAACTCCTGGTGCTGGGCTGAGCTCAGGAGGAAATCCTCGGCCGCCCTCAGGCCTGGGTTGGAAGAGGCTGGGCTGATTTGCGTTTGGAAATCAAAATAGATGATTTCAACTTGGAAAATGTCCTATTACGTTAGCCTCTTCCTCCTTCCTTTCACCCTTACCAGCCTTTGCTGAACACGCAGTTCAAAAAATACACAACTACTTTTTTTTCCTTAAAGATTGGCACCTGAGCTAACAACTGTTGCCAGTCTTCTTTTTTTTTCTTCTCCTTCTTCTCCCCAAAGCCCCCCAGTGCATAGTCGTATGTTCTAGTTGTGGGTGCCTCTGGCTGTGCTATGTGGGACGCCGCCTCAGCATGGCCACGCCCAGGATTCAAATGGGGGAAACCCTGGCCTGCCAAAGCAGAGTGCGCGAACTCCACCGCTCAGCCACAGGGCCGGCCCCTGCAATTACTTTTAATAACCATTTTTTTCTTGCAGCCTTTTCTTAGAAGGCGCTAAAATAACATTTCATGAATGCTGAATTCTAGGTTTATCTGCAAAATGGGTTAGTGATGGGCACATTTAGGCCTTCAGTTTTATCTTAGAATCAGAAGATGCTGTAGCTCCTCTTTGTTCTTCTGTTTCGATCTTTGCTCCAATTCAGGTCTGAACTCGGAGCCAAAAAGCCCAAGAAGGACCTTAATCAGATCACACATCAGCTTAGAGTAGTGATTTCGGTGATTTGGACATCTGGCCACTTGGAACTGGATAAAGGCCACCAACTGACTTGACAAAAGCTACTGAACATCTGTCAGTATGGAAATAGCTCTCCTTCTAGCTGACCCTGAATCGGATTTCAACAGCCAACCTCACAACGAAAGGACATCTCTTCTCCTTCTATTAACCAGATAAATTGGTACCATCCAGAAATATCCTACCATTATCCTACCTGTGATGCTGTTTAAAATATATTTATTTGGTGCAAATGTGAGTGGTGTTAGTCCATTGTCCCTTTCACCTGTGCTTCTGCCTTGCTGTAAGACGTGTAAAAGGGTGATATGAAAAATATTAAGCACTACATGTGGCTCAGGCGCTGAAGCAGGGTCCTGAGGAGGTTCTGTGTGGATATCTTGGGAAGAGCATCCTGGGGAAGGGACGAGGGGGACACGGAGGTGGGAGACACACACGGGGTTCAGGGAAACTACTGTTTAACAAATGGTTTGGGGGTATTTCAGTGCTTTAACAAGCAGTACAGCAATACCTCTGTGACCCAGCTCAACCAGCCTTGGACATAGATACAAAACTCCGAAAATGATGGCCACTCCCCCAAAACATACCACAGATAGAGGAGGGAAGATCTGAGCTATACAGGCTCAAATAGGGGAGAAGGAAGGGTAAAATTTCAGAGTCTATGTGGCAGTGTTATTAGTTGGTGTGAAAGCAACAGTTATTAAACTCTTTCTTTGTACATATATCACATACTGTGCTGCACTTAGGACCAGGAAAGAGGTGGCTTTGTTCTGGAACCAACACTTTAGAGGACCCTAAAATCACACACACACACCCCCACACCCTTATTAAGGAACCATATACACCTCTGTCACGTGGGATCCAGTGCTCAGTGCAGACATAGGAATGCAAACCCTTAGACGTCAGCTTACATGACTAAGACGTTTCAGGCCCCATGAAACACTTTTCCGTGTGGCTTGCCCTGTGTCCCCAAAACAAAAGTCAACTGTGTCCAAATACTGAGATTTGTGGGTCATGCCACTTCCAGCTTCAGAGACAGACACTGCTTTTGAGTGCAGGGAGATTTAAGTGGCTAAAGCGCTTAGGTAAGAGAAAAGACAAATTAACTAATGTGTCAAATCCTTCCTGTCAGCATGAATGCAATAGACTATTATACTATAAAGTATTTTTTCCCAGTAGTGCTAAGCATCTGTTTTCTTTCTTCTCTTCCATGTTCCAGTTGAGTTCCAGTTCCTGGTTCACAAGCTAGTGCAGTATTTGTAATGGTTGCATGTGGTGACTTAGGAACACTTTGCAGTGGTAAATAATTCATATTACTCATATATATACACATACATGTATACACACACACATATATACACATACATACATACATACATATATATATGTGTGTGTATATGTATTTGTCGAGACATACATGTGGAAGTATGACACTAGTTCTTTACATTGGTAACCAGATGGACATTGAATGCTATAATTGCAAATAGTTTTATCTTTATAAAGTACTTAATAAGATTTAATTAAAATTTCAAAATATTGAATTAAAAATTTCCACGTTATTTAAATAAAGGGATTTAAATTTTTAATATTTATTAATTATAATGTTCATTCTGTCTTTTAAGTTTAGTACATAATTTTGAATATTTTAGAAGTTATGATAGCTTACAACATTGTGAAATTTCAGTCGTACGTTATTATTTGCCAGTCTTATAGGTTTGCCCCTTCACCCTTTTTGCCCATCCCCCACCCCCTTCCCTCTAGTAACCACTAAACAGTTCTCTTTGTCCATGTGTTTGTTTATCTTCCACATATGAGTGAAGTCATATGGTGTTTATCTTTCTCTGTCTGTCTTATTTCGCTTAACATAATACCCTCAAGGTCCATCCATGTTGTTACCAATGGGGTGATTTTGTCTTTTTTTATGGCTGAGTAGTATTCCATTGTACATATACCATATCTTCTTTATCCAATCATCGGTTGATGGGCACTTGGGTTGCTTCCATGTCTTGGCTACTGTAAATAGTGCTGCAATGAACATAGGGGTGCATAAGTTTTTTTGAATTATTGCTTTTAAATTCTTTGCATGAGTACCCCATAGTGGGATAGCTGGGTCATACGGTATTTCTATTTTTAATTTTTTGAGAAATCTCCATAGTGGCTGCACCAGTTTGCATTCCCACTAGCAGTGTATGAGGGTTCCCTTTTCTCCACAACCTCTCCAACATTTGTTATTTTTTGTCTTGGTGATTATAGCCATTCTAATGGTGTAAGGCGCTATCTTAGTGTAGTTTGATTTGCATTTCCCTGATGATTAGTGATTTTGAACATCTTTTCATGTGCCTATTGGCCATCTGTATATCCACTGCCCATTTTTTGATTGGGTTGTTTGTTTTTTTGTTGTTGAGTTGTGTGAATTCTTTATATATTATGGAGATTAACCCCTTGTCAGATATATGATTTGCAAATATTTTCTCCCAGTTGGTGGGTTGTCTTTTCGTTTTGATCCTGGTTTCCTTTGCCTCGCAGAAGCCTTTAGTTTGATGAACTCCCACTTGTTTATTTTTCTTTTGTTTCTGTTGTCCAAGTAGACACAATACTCAAAAAGATCCTTTTAAGACTGATGTCAAAGACCGTACTACCTATATTTTCTTCTAGAAGTTTTATGGTTTCAGGTCTTACCTTCAAGTCTTTGATCCATTTTGAGTTTAATTTTGTGTATGGCATGAGATAATGGTCTACTTTCATTCTTTTGCATGTGGCTGTCCAGTTTTCCCAACACCATTTATTGAAGAAACTTTCCTTTCTCCCTTGTATGTTCTTAGCTCTGTTGTCAAAGATTAACTGTCCGTAGATGTGTGGTTTTATTTGTGGGCTTTCAATTCTGCTCCATTGATCAGTGTGCCTATTTTTGTACCAGTACCATGCTGTTTTGATTACTATAGCTTTGTAGTATATTTTGAAGACAAGGATTGTGATGCCTTCAGCTTTATTCTTTTTTCTAAGGATTGCTTTAGCTATTTGGGATCTTTTGTTGCCCCATACGAATTTTAGGATTCTTTGTTCTATTTCCGTGAAGAATGTCATTGGGGTTCTGATTGAGATTGCATTGAATCTGTAGATTGCTTTAGGTAGTGTGGACATTTTAACTATGTTTATTCTTCCAATACACATGCATGAAATGTCTTTCCATTTCTTTATGTCATCATCAATTTCTTTCAGAAATGTCTTATAGTTTTCATTGTATAGGTCTTTCACCTCCTTGGTTAAATTTATTCCAAGATATTTTATTCTTTTTGTTGCGATTGTGAATGGGATTATATTCTGGAGTTCTCTTTCTGTTAGTTCATTATTCAAGTACAGAAATGCAACTGATTTTTGTATGTTGATTTTGTAGCATGAAAAAATATTAATTTTTTATAGTTAACTTATATTTATGAAAATGTATTAGAATTTTCATCTTGAATATAATTGCATTCCATTTTTTAGTCATTTAGGTCATTACTATCCATAGAATATGAGTTATATAAAAATGTTGATTAATACAGCATCTTTTATAATTTTGTTGAAATAAAAGCAAGAAAAACAGATTTTATGGACTTAATTTTAATTTCTAATGAATTATGTATATTTTTATTTCATGACTCATCCAAATATCACCAGTCCAAAAATAGAACAATAATAATGCACAATAATAATCAGATTTAGTTGTCTTTGATAGTTTATATTCTATATGACTTTAACAATTAGATTTAGTTGTCTTTGATATTTTATATTCTATATGACTTTGTCATATAAAAACCAAGGCTTTAAACATATTTTTCCATTTTGTCATTATGACAGGATATTTGTCAAGGTAGAAAAGAATGTATTTTACTTAGTCGTTTGTTAGCTTCAATTGTACCTTTTAAATATGTAAACAAGTTGGTATGTGAGCCTTCATTTGATCTCTCTCCTCAGACCTTGCAAATGATAATCGCAGCCTCAATCAAAAGTTTTTAGGGACTGTTTTAAGATATTTTAAAAAATCACTAAAGTGTGATGAAATTTTGGGGAGTCAGTCAAGATAGAGCTTTTGGCGTCTGCTTCCTGGTATTTTCTCAGTCCTTGAGCTGGGATAAACCTTTCAACTTTTTCCTGTCTCGCTTCCCCCTCCTGCTATATCAGATGCCACCTCAACCATAGAAGAGCAAAAGGGCAAACATCAAATGTTGTGAGAGCTTCAAGCAACAGTTGCAAGGCAAGTCCTTAAGGGCAGTCAAAGTTTTGCACTTTTTATAAAAAACATTATAATTTGGAGAGTGAATTCGAAATACATCATAACCAAGCTGTTTCTAAAGATTAATTTAATATTTTATGTAATGTCACATATGTTTCTGAAATCATAGTAAGGACACCTGGAATCATAATATTCTTTTAGTGGCAAATGTCATATTACGTTTTTAGGGCATTACGTCAATTTAGTATTTCACGTATTATTAATAATGCCTCATTACATAAAATTATTACTAAACTGGCAATTAAGTGGATGTGAAGGATCCATATGCTAAACTGCTCATAACATTTCAATTACGAACTTCACATCAGATGTCGTCCAGTGTACATTCACAACGTTGACGAACAATCTCTTTGCCAGCACCACCCAAATGAACTCTGCTTTGTAGCAGGTGATGTTGGCATAAAGCCGTTTTGTACATTTTCCTGAATTTAATGAAATTACAAATGGAAGGAGCAGATGAAGCAGCTAGTCCTCTCTCCTGGTCGTAGTAAAACGTTTGTTAATGCAGTAATTAGCTCTCTCTGGAATGTGTAAAGCCTTGGGCATGCCATTGATGCATCTTATTGACTAAAGAGTTGTTTTCTTGCTCTTTGGTTTACATTTTCCCCCTAAAGGAACAAGCAAACAAACCGCAGTGATTCCGTTGTTTCTAGCTGTGTGTTCTGTGCTCACTTTTGTCCCTAGCTGACTCTGTCTTTTGGTTGGTTATAAATCCATGTGGTGTTAACAGTAGGGTCTCTCTGTCCAGGGGCTGTCCTTGAACACAAAACCCAATGATGCTTAAAGAAGGGGTTGGTACACATCACTCCAGCGAGCGACTGTATTGACCAAGAAGAGTATAGATGATTTTAAATAAAGCAGCACGAAAGGTCATTTAGATCCCAAAGACAGTCGTTCATGGATTACGTCCCTCCCTTTGTTTTCCTGTAATAGTGAATAGTAGAGGCCTCAATCACCGGCTGATTTTAGGGCGCCTTCCAAGAACTGGGGTTGGAAGACTCCGGCTACTAGCACAGTGAATGGGGATTTGCCCTCCGACTTCCTTCATGCACCCTACCAATGTTTAGTTTCATGAGGCAAATACATCTGAGGTCTCTGCCATCTTCAAACTGCACTGCATAGCAACATAACGGGTAAGGTCAGCTGGCTCTTAGGCCACTCTTCACTTGCATGTATGACGTCTCATTGGTGGCTCCATGATTCAAATGATCTCCCTGTCACAGCTCATTTGAAAATGATCAGATCCTATGCTAAATAAATGTTTTACCATGGTATCGATGTAGTAATTTACAACTAGAGTTTCACTTGGCTCGAAAACTAGACTATTTGGTCTCATCTGGTCAGAGCACACCTTACTCTGTTTCTAGGAACTAAGGAAATTTAACTAATAACCAGAAGATTGTGTTCATTTGACAAACGTTTATTGAGCCTCAATAAAATGCTAAGCACTGAAGATGCAAATCTCTGTCCTCAAAGGATTCATAGTCTAGTAAGAGTGGTGCCGGGTATCCGTACTGTGTGCTCAAGATACAATGAAGATAGAGGGGTGTGGTCAATTCTGCTCGGATGGAGGTGGAAGCTGAAAATTGGTCTACCTCCGAAGGGGTTGGTCAAGAAGATCTGAGTTGAGACCATGAAAGAAGTGGGTGTTTGCCTGGTAAAGACAGAAAGAGTGACATATGCAAAGGTGAAGAGAAAAGAAACAGCAGGACATGTTCAGGGACATGCAGATAGTTCCCAATGGCCTGAGCATAGAGAACGAAGGATAGAGCAACAGGTAATGAGGCTGGGGAGGTGGCTCAGGACACCCTCAGGGAGTACTGGAGCCCCAGTAAGAGAAGGAAATTCATCCTTAAATCTATGTCTATGAAAGATTGTGCTATTGGCCACGATTCTTCACCCCTCTCTGCATCCACGCTCTTTGCCATGTGACTTTGCAGTTCTTAGCACTAAATATAAAAAGGATATTTCTCTACTTCCTGACTTTGGGTTTGGCCTGGTGACTGGCTTTGGCCAATACGTTGAGGTGTAGGTGATGGTGCACCCGCTCCAAGCCTAGGCCTCGTGTGTTTCCATTTCCCTGCTTGCACCTCTGCCATCACTATAAAGACATACCCAGGCTGGCGAGACGAGAGCCATGTGAACCAGAGTCAACTCATCCCAGCCAAGCCCAGCCTTGACCAGCTGACCCCCCGGCTCACCTCCGCACTCATAAGCCAAATAAATGCTTACTGTCGCGTGCACCTGAGATTTTTGTGCTGTTTTGCTATTCAGTATTTTTATGGCATTTTCTCACTGATATAGACCCATTAAAGGGCCATAAGTAGAGGTACAACATGCTCCAATTTTCATTTTAGAATATTTATTTTGTCTGAATGTGATGGATAGGTTAAAGAAGGGCAAAAATGGAGGCTGGGAGATCAGCGAGAATATTGTAATAATCTACAGAGAAATACTAGGAGCTTGGCCTAAGCCTTTTGGCCATGGGCAGGGAGGGGAGGAGAGGAATTAGAATATTCTTCCTTAAAAAATTTTAAATAATGAAATATTTCAAACATACAGAAAAATTCTAGTAATAATGTAACCAACACCCACATGACCTACCCAACTGTAACAGAAATCAACATTTTCCGCTTTTTAAAAAAGAGATGTTGCCTTATCCTCAATTCCTCTTCCTTTCTTTCCTTCTTAGACGTAATCACTGTCCTGAGGTTGGATATGTTATTCCCATGCATGATTTTTAGTTTTTAGATGGATGTATGTGTCCATAAACAATATACACTATTGTTTTATATGCTTAGAGTTTTACATATCACACTATGCATCTTTTTGCAACTTGCTTTATATTATGTTCTTGAGATTTATCTGCATTGATATATGTAATTCTTATACATGGAGGAATTTAGAGATAATGAAAAAGTAAAAATTAACAACGTGAAATGCAAGAGAGAGGAAAAAATCTCAGATATCCACCAAATTTCTGGCTAGGGTGATCATGTGAATTATAGACAAGGATGAGGAATATAATAAAAAGAGCAGGTTGAAAATGAGGCAGGCTGGAAGATCTTGAGCTCACTTTGAGAGGGGGTGGTGTGCTTACTGGTTGGGGCCATACTGATGGAATATGCTCTGTGGGCAATTGAACTTGAGGAGTGCTCAGGAGCACGATCTGGTCTGGAGATAGAGTCTTATCCTTTTACCATAATGACAGCAGTGACAACTATGGGAGTTGGCTTCTCATGCAGGAAATGCACTCTGAGTGAGAAGAAAGGAAGACCAGAGGCAGAACTCTAGTCTACAGATATCAACAGTTGAGGGCACACAAAGGACCAACAAACAGGGCTCTCCTTCCATCTTTCTAGGGAATATTCTTTCACAGACTCCTATCAGGAAAACATTTTGAGCTTTCATGCCCATATTCACACTTGCTTATGTACAAATGATATCCTGGTACTACGAAATAATACATCATATACATTATAACATGTACTCCAAAAGAGACATTTTAAATGCTATAAGACATGCAATAAATAGAAATATGTGTTCTAATATTTCTAATATTTCTCTCTCACTCTCCTGTAGATTGCCCTATGTGCCCCCTGGAGTGTCTCCCTCACTTTTGAAGCCTCTGATTAAAATAGATCATCTGACTTCCTCTTTCATATGGGAAAACATACTTTGCATTATCATTATTCTGAAAGTGGCATTGGCTACTCCTTTTCAAAATATTTAGCACACGTGAAAGCACAGAGTTAGAAATATTTAAAATTTTAAATTTAAAATTACTTGTGCCATGTCAAGTGGAGATTACAAACTCTTTTTTTTTTACTAGCCTCTTTTCCCACTGACAATCCCTAACCCCTGGCAACCACTAGTCTGTTCTTAATCTCTATAATTTTGGCATTTTAAGAATGCTGTATAAATGGAATCATACAGTGTACGACCTTCTGAGACTGACTTTTTTCACTCAGCCGGAATGCCCTGGAGATCCGTCCAAGTTGTTGCATGTAGCAATGGTTGGTTCCTTTTTATTGCTGAGTGATATTCCACAGTATAGATGTACCACAGTTTGTTTAATCCTTCATCTATTGTAAGACATTTTGGTTGTTTCTAGCTTTTGGTTATTACAAACAAAGCTGATATGAACAATTGTGTACAGGTTTTTATGCGGACGTAAGTTTTCATTTCTTTGGGATAAATGCCCAGTGTACAATTACTAGGTCATATAGTAAGTATATAATTTTTTAGAAACTTCAGACTTACATTCCCTGCAGCAGTCTAAGAGATAACCAGGAGAGACTCAGTTTTAACTGGGTTACCTATCTGGAGTAAGCAGACTTACCTGCAGGAGTACACTGCCTCTCTCTTAGCTTTGTAACTTCTTATCAACAGCTTGAGCTCAGGAAAAACAAAAAATGAGTATCAATAAGTTTGAGTAAAACAACATTCTTCTCTTAAATAATGATTTTTGTGAGTGAATGATTTCCTCAGCTGCACCTTCTCTACATTGCCTGTTAATCAGTCTGATCCTTTCAAATCCAGTTACTGTGTTTTTTGCTCTCAAAGAAAACAGGCCTATGTACTTGAAGTATAGGTGGTTTTTCTTTAAACTTAACACTGATCAAAGTGCTTAATGTCTCATTAGTCCTCTTCTTAATGCTAATTAGATCCTCTGAGTCTAACCTCTTGACACTACTATATTGGTCATGAGAAAGCTGGTACTATTTTCTATTTCTTCCTCTTCTAAAAAATCTAATGTTTAGCATCTTCAAAGATAAATATAATAGGAGACATTTTTATTTCTTTTTATCAAATTTATTTTTAAGCAATTAACTGAAATTCTGGAAATTAAACTTGACACTCTTCAGGAAACAAAGCCTTCGAGTCACAGAGACTCATTGCAGTTAAAACAAGAGCCCACAGACCCTCATTCTCTTAAATTTGATTTAGAGTGAAAAGTGTCAGTGCTTTTCCTGCTTACAGAAGTGAGATGCATGCAAATTTCTTCTCAGCCCCAATTCCCACAAAAGGTCAGGGCTTACTTCTCCGTCACCTTCAGTGGGCTTGACTCATCGGCCTGAGTCACCAATGACTCAGCTGATCCAGAGCCAAAAAGGCCTGTACTTCCAAATGGAGAACTCTCAGAGCCCAGCCCCCCGTCCGAGCTGAGAGCCCTTAGGCTCATGTGTGGGAAGGGAAGGGTCTGGACACAGAGTTACTGGAAGAGAGGCCCATTAGGTTAGGCTGTAGTAACAGATAGACCCAAACATGTAATTGCTGAGCACAATGGAAGTTTATTTCTTGCTCACTCAACAGTACAGTAGAGTTAGAAAAATATGGTTGAAATAGACAAGGGGGTGATATGGCTCTGCTCCATGTAGCCATTTTTGGATCCAGGCTAATGGCGACAGTGCCATCTTTAAAACTTGGCTTCCAGGAGAATACAGGGGAGGGGATGTGTGTGTGTGTGTGTGTGTGTGTGTATGTGTGTGTGAGTGAGAGAGAGAGAATGGAAGTGAATTTCCATCTCAGTCAGCCAGAAAGGGAGAAAGAGCATGGAGGAGTATGTAGGAGGATTTTATGGGTCAAAGCAAGAAGTGGTACGCACCACTTGTGCTCCTGTTCTACTGGAGAGACCCTAGTCGTGTCATCTTACTTCCCTTCAAATACAAGGAAATCTGGGAGACAAGGGCCTACTGGTTCAGCCAAAGAAGGGGTGAAGGCTTTTGGTTGCCAGACAGTCAGCAGTCTCTGCCACAGAGCCCTTTCCACTTGGCTGGTGTCTGGGCTGGCTTCTGATAAAGTGGGAAAGGAACATGAAGCCTGAGCACAGTCAATCTGTAGCAAAGATGGGGATGTGTCTGCAGAGAGCAGACCAAGTTTCCTGCCCACAAGGAGCGAGAGAAGCAGGCAGTGCCCATTAGGCTGATTCTGTCCGTGGACAGAATGGCTGCTCTCAGGAGGCAAGTTTCCTGCCCCTGGGAAGCTAGTCAACTTTTCCTTCAGAACAGAGTATCATTTGGCAAAAATGAGTTCCAGGGGGATTGTAGAGCGTTCGTTCACTCTGTGTGACTGCAGGAGTAGTGACGGGAAGTCAATTCAGCTATACAAAGGAGAATGAAACAGAGTCATGTCTGTCTTCAAAGGAGCCTGAGCATCCGACTCTCTGAAAGTGTAGGATGTCCTTGAAGTAAGTTCTTGCTGACAGTTTGCAGAAGCCAGGTGGGGGAGGGCTCTGATTGCTACCACGTCAGGACAGGACACTTGCATAGGTGCTCTCCTTATTACAGACCTGCCCCCTGTAAAGGTAAAGAGCTGATGCGGAACCAGCATGTGCAAATTCTCTTCCTCTCCGCCCTTGGCCCAAGGGCAACTGCGCAAAATGGGATTAATTGGGATTATGGGGGCTTTGGCTGCTTGGCTGCTACTCAAGGATGAATGCTTAATTTATGTCTCAGTGATCTTGACTCCTGCCTGATTAAACCGGCTCACTCAGACCATTGTTTGCCAAGGACTTTCCTTTCAAGAGTGGCTACAGGTGGTGCTTTTATGTGACAGACTTTGAGCTTTGGTACAGCACACGGCTTTAATGGATTGCTGCAATGCCACCTTTCTCTCAGAAAGACCTCAAAGCACAAATAAATTCAATGGGTTTTCCTCACATCTTTCAGGGCTTTTCTTGTGATATCAAAATGTCAACAGGTGTGATTGTTCAAGAATATAGAAAATGGATGTGGAATTATTACTGGACAAGAGAAAAGAGCATCTGTTTGGAAAATATCCACCGGGAAGAGATGTTAAGATTCAAAACGCCTCACCTCCTCTTAGCAACCCACTCCTGTGGATCAAAAGGTGTCCCCTGGCAGGCCCCAGGCCTGATGGTGCCCCAGAGCTGGCTGAGATGAGGCCACCCTCCCTCTTAGGGTGCTGCTCCTGCCAGGACGCCTAAGGATAGGCTTCTGTGCTAGACAGGAAGCTCAGACTCCGAGGTTTGTTCCAGCCTGGAGCAAGCTCTGCTGTTATTTGAAGGGATGGGAGTGGTGGGCAACTTCTCTTCTACTGAGATTTAAATGAAGACTGTCCACAAGCCTGAATTGGTTTGATGGTTTTAGCCCATTTGACTGGTGAAGTTGGTTTACGAATATATAAAGCAGTTTTTTGACTGATGATGTTTTCTTGTTGACTTGGCCCTTAGGGTCAATCAGAAGAGCCAAATTGGTTTGGGCAATTCTGCCCTGCAGCATATTCTTGAGCTTTTTCCAGAGGCCTCGTAAACGTCTTCAGAAGCAAATACACTCTTAGACTGCATAACTGAGTGAAGCTTTTTGTGCAAAAGGGGTGTGTTAGGAGAAACTGTCATCTATGACTTCTATGTCTATGTTTTGTCTATGACTTTTATTTTTATGTTTAAAAATGATTGTGGTTTTAATATACTAAACTAATATGACAGAGACCTGTACATTAGCCATGTGATGTTTAACTAATTTAATTAATTCATTTAATTCTAGAAACTTGTTTCTCAACATCATACATTGACTACGAATTACTATAGAGACTGAGTATCCTCATTCTGTATTTGTGTGGTATTATTACTGGGTTGTACTTGGAAAAATGTCAAAATGTATCAATATTGTTTCTCCCAGCTTCATAGAAAGAAAGCAGCTACAAAAATTAATTCCTTACGGTAAGAAATCTAACATATTATATTTTGGAAAAAATCCAGTGATAAGTGTTTGGGTTCAAACTCTGCTTTTGACCAGGATTATATAAGTTTAAAGAAATTTATGGAAAACGCAATTATGAGCATATCATGATGTTAATTAAAAAATACTTTAAATTTTATAACATATTATCTCTTGAAAATACCCTGATGATAAAATTTAGGATTTAATCAACTGGGGAGTGGATGATAGTAAAATTGATTGAGTAACTCAATCTGAATATGAGAGAGAAACAGAGATCCTAGGGAAATAGATAAATGAGAGCATATGAGTTTAGAAAGAACATTAGTCAACGCCATCCAACAACTGAAAAGTTAGAGGGAGGGTAAAGATGTTATTAGGATTCAGAATTAGCAGAAGTGAGGGATGCCATCTGTCCTGAAGCTTGATGAAGCCCTTCAGAGGAGATGCACCAAGGTAAGAAAAGGTTACTCTGAGAGTTGGGAAAATACTCCAGGAGCTTCGCCTGGGAAATGTCCTCATTGCTTGCCGCCCTCGGGAGATAGTGAGGGTACAGCCTCCCCTGTTGAGTAGATCTTCTCGAAGCTGGACAGTTTGCAGATGTGTGCTACTGCTGTGCGTGGAGACACGGTCACACTTCAGGATGTTAGAGCTAGCAGAGATCCACAAAATTTTCCAGTTTAGCCCCATCTCTTACAGACAAGGAAATTGAGGCCCAGAGGGGAATGAGCTTGCCTGGAGTCACACAGCAAATTTCCCTGTTGCTCTTGATTTACAGGGAACCCACTCACCCTGTAGACACCCCTTCCAAATTTAGAAAGTAACATTATGCAGCTTTCTTGCTACCACACAGATATTGTATTTACCGTAATCTTTCTAAAGTTACACCTTACTACTCGTGTCTTTATGCATCTTCTCTTGACTAACATACTCCTCTAACCCTGACTTCCCTGACAGTCAGAACCAAACACGCTTGATCATATGTACTGCTTGAAATTGTTCTCTAGGTATGCCATGAAAGCCTTTCCGTCTACTGGACCAGCTGCCTATGGGCAGGGACCAGGTTCTCATCTTTCTTCCAATCTCTCACCCAGGAGGAACCAATGTTTATAAATAAATGTGGCATGGATGGTTCTAGGTACAGCAACACATAACCATTTGCTGCCCAGGAAGTCCCTGTACCTCTTGTGGTTGAAGGCCAGGGGATGTACCAGATGGCCTTGGAAAGTATTTTTTTAAGAGGATTTGATGGCTATCAGAAGCCCCTTCTACAAAATTTGGTTTTGAACTCACAGGAAAGCTATGAATTTGCCTTGCAGTGTCAGTAAAAGAGGTATATACTTAGAAGATAATAAAAGTTTTGGTCTAACTAATGGATATTCCATTCCAAGATACGTTGTATAGAACTAAAGTAAGAAATTAATAGATTTTTTTAGTTGTAGTGTTTTCGTTTATTTTTGGTTTTGTTTTGTTTCATGAAATTGTACTAGAAAATGGAACCAAAATTTCAGGCTTTGCATCCAGGCCTGGTTGAATTACAGTCCTTTCAGGGCTTCCCACCCAAGCAAAGTACCCCTCAGCAGTACCCTGACCTCTTGCTCCCCTGGCTGTCCCCTCACACCAACATCTAAATATTTGCTAAATGAAATAATGAAGATGCCCGTCTCTGGCCCAAACTCCCACGGCCAGGGCAGGGGGTAAGGTGCTGGGTCGTGTAAGACTGTGTCAAGGTCCTCAAGAATCACAACAGGGATATGCAAGGGGAGGGCGTGTGCATTGCTTCCAGAAGAGGGACCTAGGAGGAACAGGAGCCCTCAGGTGGCAAGAGCTGGGGAATCCACCAGCAAATCTAGTTTCCTACCTAGTCTAAATATCCACCTCTTCGGTCATTTAATTGATTCTGTAATTTCAATTTTCTCCATGTGTCACCAGCAATTTCTCAGGTTATTCTTCAACTAAAGCACAGCTCCACCATGGAGGCAGTGTAGGAATTCATCAAGATGAGCCTGGGTTCTGGAGGCAAGTTCACGCTATGACCTTGGACAGCTTGCTTACTCTCTTGGGCCTCAGTTTCCTCATCTGACCAATGGGGGTACTAATATTACTACCTCATAGGGTTATCTTGAGGACAAAACTAATATTTCAAAGCATTAAGGACAAAGCCTGGCATAGTAAGCCCTCAACAAATATCAGGAGAATAAACACCATTATTTTGACACTGAGAAGTGTTATGTGAATGGCTGGATATGTTGATTCCAGGCATTGGAAGCAAGGCGGCCTAAAAAATAAGATTTGGTTTCCCTTATGTTAGCACTTAGATATTAATTTTGCAAGCTGAAAAACAGAATGGACCTCGAACATTAACCTAATACACCAAGAAATAGAAACACTAGTCAAAATGGCAGGAACAGCATAAACCATAGATATTATCTTTGTGTAACTTTTAAAAATTGGTTACAGCAAAATTGCTTCTTTTCATTACATGTTTATGTAACTATGCTGATTTCATGTAACAATACCAACTTGAATGTCTTTTAAGTATTCGCAAAATGTATAACAATCTTCAACACGAACTGTGACTTTGAAGGTTATATCTTAATTTAGCATGAAGAAAAGGCGATTCTTTTTTTTTTTTTTTTTTTTTTTTTGACAAGACACTTGGCCCTACACAAGTAGAGAAGGTTCTGGCTGGTGATACAACTCAAAAGTCTAATGAGTTGATGGAGACAGAGGTTAAGTTTTTGCATTGTGAGGTTCTATTGACTTTTCCTCAGCCTTGCCCATTATCCTTGTTTATATTTTAGTTTGTAAGAAGCCCTCAAAAGGCAGACTACTCATTAGTGGTTCCATAGTAGATGATTATGTTCAGTTGTCATTTCGTCTAAGCCACCATTGTCTAGCGTATATTATGCAGTGTGACAAGTGCTGTATAGAGCAAATGAAAGACAAGGTTTCAGCACAAGGAAAGCTTCCATTATAAAGAGAGAGCATTTTGAAATGGCCTTATGAGAGGGCAGAAGCACTGCGCCAGGTGTGGTTGAACAAGGAAGAAAGCCGCTCTAACACAGCACAGGCCCATCTGGGAGGGAGGGAGGGAGGGAGACGAGGAGATGGGCACACTCTTCAAAGTGGTTCCTTGTCAACAATTTAAAAGATATTATATTGAATAATGGGTTTTTAGACGATGCATATTAGAAGAAGCAGTGTGAAGGTGGGCCACTGAATTTTCAAAGAAGGAAGTCAAGGGATGGCTCTTGGTTTTTTTCTAGATTACACTTCCAACCCCTACTCCCCACCCCCGGGCAACAGTTTCAGGTATTGCCTCCAAGCTCACTGCCACCTAGAAGTTAGAAAATGGTCATACCTTCGGACAACAGACTTAGAGGCTGAAAGAAGGTGGGTTCTTTCTGGTCTACTAATAAGTATGGGAGAAGTTGAGAAAGATGTGTAAGGCAATCAATGTATTAACCAGTGATAGTTGGTGGTTGTTTCTTTCTTTCTTTCTTTTTCTTTTTTAATGTTCTATTAAAAACAATGAACCAAGGATGCCAATCACAACAAAAAAGACATTTCATGTGCAGAAGACGAACTGAAGGTTTAGGTAGGAGACTGAGGAATCATTGCTAGCTGGTTGTTTTATGAAGTCAGCATGTGTTTCAGCGAACTGTAATATTTACTCCCAGAAATCATGCACTTCTTTGTTCTTATATCTTATGTTTCAAGAAGGCTTTGTGCTATAGAGGAGACGACAGCATTAAGTGGCATGAAGGCAGCCTGTGGCGTTCTCTACCTCTGGGTCAAAGAGCCTCACATTGTAGATGAATTTCAAAGGGGGGCAGGTAATTCTGTGGCAAATATTAACATTCGCCGTCACGCGTGTTAAAAGACTGGTAATCAAATCTCATGCCTCAGAGATGAACGAATCATGCCAGGGCCCAGCCTTTTTTCTTCTGCTCCTCCTCTGCATATAGGAAACGTGACGATTTCGAGGGAAGGGAAAACGCTTTTGTCTTGTCACAGCTCATTGAAATCCTATCATCCTCTGTGGCTCAAGACCTAGGTGGAGGGTTGGAGGTACAAAGAGAGGAAAGTCAAGTTTCTTGGCTCTGGGATAGTGGTTGCCACCCTAGAAGTTTCTCTGGACTGACAAGACTTTGAGATCTGCAAGGAAAGACAAGACTTGACCAGGAGCCTGAGTCAGGGTGAGTCTTACGCTTCCGCTGGGGCAGATGGCCTCCGAGGTGTCTGAGGAGCTCAGCTTTGCTGCCCGCTCGAGCGCCTGGAGAGAGCGGAAGGCTGGCCGTATCTGTTTTCTATTTTCTTCCTCTCTTCCCCCTTCTGCCCTTTGTCTTTTCCCCTCTTCCTTCCTCCACAGTGGGAAAGAGAAGGTTTCCCTCTGCTCCCAGATGAATGCCCCTTAGAAGCTCCACAGGACCCCAGTGCTGAGAGGTCACTGGAGAAATCAGCCCTTTCAGTGCCTCAGGCAGGAGACTTCGAACCTGGGGCTGAAGATAAAGTGTGGTGCCTGTGACCTTGGGACACAGCATTCTCCTCACGCCAGTGTCTGCTCTCTTGCCCTGTCTGCTTGATCCCTCCCCTCAGCATACAGATATGCTCTAACATTTCTCAACACAAAACAAAACTAATACGATTACCTCTAGTCCCTGCCTGCCCCTCCAGCTGTTCTCCCTCGGTCTCCTTCAGAGCCAAGCTTCTCGCGGATGTTCACAGAGTGCTGTTTCTTCTCTTCACATCCCATTCTCCGCTCCCGCTCCTTGCTGCTTCATCCTCCACCCTCCGCTTTTGTCAGTGTCACAAACAACTTCCATGTGTCCCAGTTGGTGAGCACTCTTCAGGCTTCATCCCACCTCACCACTCAGAGGGCAACAGACCGGTCACTCCCTCCTTCTCAACGACTCAATTTTTCTTTGTTTCTGTAACACTTCATACTTCTGGTTTTCTCCCCAATCCCTTCCCTGGTTTAGTGGTCTGGGCTCAGCCCTGAGTCTCCTCTTAGCATTTTCTTTACTCTCTCCCTAAGCCATCACACCAGCCCACTGTTTTAATACCGCCTGTGTGCCAAAGACTCCCAAATATGTATCTAAGCTCCAAACTCTTGTATCCAAAGACTTCTTCTCCTTGGATGTCTCAGAGGCATCTCAAATGCAAACTGGCCAGAGCTGAACTCTTCCTGTCCCCATTGCCTATCTGCTCCCCTCCAAACCTTAGTAAATCAATCCAGACACCCAGAAACATGAGTCATCTTTCTCTCCACCATGGTGTATATCAAATTCATCGATTCTATTCCCAAATTATTTCACAATTTCCTTCATGTTTCTCCATTTCCCTGGCACCATCCAAGTCCAGGCCACCCTCCTCCTTCACCTGGACTGCTGCACTACCTCCGGCTGCTCTCCGCACTTCTACTTCTGCCCCTTTAGATTGAATCTGTTCTTACATGGAACTCATTCTTCTGTTTAACAGTAGGGAGATCCTTAGAACGTAAGTTCAATCATGTGATATCTCTGCCTAAAATGTTTCAATTGCAACTTGCTACGGCCTACAAGAATTTGGTCCCAGCCCATCCCCCGTTTCCTCTTAGACTTCCTCTAGTTCCCCTTGCTGAGGCCCCCTGACTGCATTTCCATTCCAAGCTCCTCCCAGCCTCAGACCTCCACAGTGCTGATCCCTCTGCCTGGAATGCTCTTTCTCTCACTTTTTGCCTAACTGATTTCTACGAATTTTCCTCAAGTCTCAGTGTAATCATTGCTTCTTCATGGGGGCTTTCCTCAACCTCCTAACCTAGATTAGGCGCCCCCATTAGGCTCTTTCATAGTTTCTCATTCTTTTTTTTTTTTTTTAAGGATTTTATTTTTCCTTCTTCTCCCCAAAGCCCCCGGTACATAGTTGTATATTTTAGTTGTGGGTCCTTCTAGTTGTGGTGTGTGGGACGCCGCCTCAGCATGGTCTGATGAGCAGTGCCATGTCCGCGCCCAGGATTCAAACCGGTGAAACCCTGGGCTGCTGAAGCGGAGCGCGCGAACTTAACCACTCGACCATGGGGCTGGCCCCTCTCATTCTTTGCTTTACTTTATTTAATTTATAATTATAAATATTTTGTATGTTTACTTGTTGACAGTCTTATCTCCCCGTGAGTTCCACGAGGTAAGGGATTATGCCTGTTCAGCATTATAACCTGGACTGTGGGTCTGCGCCTGCCACCCAGTAGGTGCTCAGTCCGTATCTATTGAAGAGTGCACACTGTCAGGTTATGACTGACCGTCAGGCACCACACGAAAAGGGAGGGGGAGGTGGTTGTCTCCACCAATAAGAGCACTTAATCATCTCAGCATTTTAGGTCATTGTTCTTTTCCTATTGCACCCTAAAATGAATTATTATGCCCTTTGTAATTGTCAACCTCAGATGACAAAGTTCCTGAAACCCAAGTTTGTCTCTTAGTTATTAAATGTGCTACTGTCTCCTAGTTAGCTGGGTGGATTTGCAAGAACTTGAAAATCAGCTAGTGGACGAGCACTCATTGGGTACCCACCCCTGAGACAGATGCCACAGGAGCTCAAGGGTCTCAGGGCAGCCTAGGCAGAAAGGAAAGACAAAGTCACATAAAACAACATAAAGAGGACAACACGTCAGCCCCAAGTCTCAGGATACACACGTCCTGTACAAACATCTGCCGTGCACAGTCATTGCCTCCCCATGTAGGCTGGAGAGGTGGTTTGCTAGAGAGCTGGACGTGAGTCAGGGCTCCAATCTGTGTCTGTGAGATTTTGGGCAAAGCCACTTTATCGGTCTGAGCTTCCGCTTTCTCATCTGTAAAATGAGGGTAATGTTACTTCCCCTTCCTGCTTTGCAGAAAAGGAAGAGAAACGACTTTTATTAATCATCTTCTCCATGTTAGGTCCTGCGTTAGACATGTTACCACACAGATCTCATTACACCCTTTCAACAATCCTGAGAAGCTGGCATCACTCTTATTTCACAGAGACAGGGGCTCCAAGAGGTGAAGTAATGTGTCCAAGCTCACAGCTACTAAGAAGTGGAGCCACCATCAGAATTCTAGTCTAACAGCAAAGTTTACACTATTTCTACTCTTGTCCAAGGTAAATGTAAGGCTTTATAACTGGAAAGCACCACACAAATGTAAGGTATCATTACTATTTTATGAAAATGCAAGTCAACCACAGCTGAGCAGCTGAGTTTTATCCATCTACTCACGAATATTGTTGACTGTCTTCATACTCTGTGTACCATGCCAGAGACTCTGGGTCTTATCAAGGAACATCTTAGAGAAAAAGTACAACTAGAAATTATCTTTTCACCCTTTCTCAAAGACTTTTGTCATTGGATCCTTTGACTACTATGTTTTCCGTAAACTCAAGCAGTGATTCTATATTTTTTAAATTTGGTTAATATATTACTTTTTTTTTAGGACACATCTATGATATAAAATGAGAAACACCTGTATGTGGGGCACATTTTTGAGTAAACAGTGAGCTGCTGTCACAAGCAGTTTACACTAAAATGCCCTTGTCAAAGTGAGTTAACAAAGTATATCTTGTGACATGGAATCCTTGACACATTCATCACGCTTATGTGGACTATCTTAAAGCGCTAAGAACTGTCTGACTCTAGCCAGTTTTCCTATTGTGTGCACAAATGAATCCATTTCCACAACGCCCTACAGGATCTTCTCTGAGCCCTGTGCTCTAGTTGGAGATGACCCCACTGCCCTGCTCCCAAGCATGTGGGCTCTGAGACCTAGCAAAGGTAGTAGGTTTGTTCTGGTACAGAATCAGAGAGGTGACCATCTATCCCAAACCCTCTCTTACAAAAGAGGACGTGGAGGGCCAGTGGGTTAAGAGGTGTGGACGAGGTCATAGCTTATCAAGTGGCAGAGCCAGTACTAGGATGAAGGCCCCATGACTCTGCCCAGTGCTCCTTATGACCAAGAGTGCTATTGTAGACATGACTGGAACTCACTGAAATTTATGATTCTCTTCTTCCAGGCATGTGGGAGGATTGGCTTTGAAGTAAGGTGTGGCCATGTGACTTGCTTTGGCCAATGAAATGTGAGTAGATTTATGTCACTTCCGGGCAATAGCATTTAAGAGCCATGCTCACTTCCCTTGTTGAAGTGAATCCTGAGGCATTGTATTGAGATGTGGACTTAATAACATACTAGAGCCTCTGTCAGCCCGAGTCCCCAGGTGACTATGGGATGCAGAGCCTCCCAGCCAATCTGCTTCAGATATATAGTGTGAGCATACTGTTTCGTAGCATAGCTAGCCCATTCTGACTATTACAGGTACACGCCATGATGGGATGGACCAAGGTGCAAGATAGTATTTGTGACCGTAGCAAAGAATGGAGCTATAGCTCTCCTTTAAGAATAAGCCAGGATCTCTTTTCTGTTACCTGAGGGCAGTGGCAGAGTGGACTTGGGGTCAGAGAGATCTGGGTTCCCATCACATCATTCTCGGGGCTGGTGGCATGACTCTGGGCATATTTCTGGATGTTCCTGAGCTTGTTTCTTTATCTGTAAAGTAGGGATGACAATTCCAGCCTCATAGGATTGTTGCAAGCATCAGTTGTCTGAGGTGAATCATAGTGAAGCTCAAAAATGTTGAGAAAAAAATGTTTGTTGGTCGATTCCACATGTAGAGTCTTGTCCACAACAAAAACAAACAAATAAACAAAGAAAAACCTTAAAACTCCTGTCCAGCCTCTTATCGATCCCTCAGGCTTCTTTGAAGGAACTATGCTGTACAGAAATTCACGGGCCTGAGAACCTGTACAGTTATAGTTCTTTAAAACCCAGGATCTCTTAATAGATGCAAGAAAGAGTTAAAGTAGACTTTCTCAATTCCCGTTGGACATACACAACTGTTACAGTAAAAATAAAATGAAATGCGGGGGCCGGGGGGGGTGGGAGGGGTGACGATTAAGCAGAACCAGTCCATTAAATTTTTTTCTCTGCTTAGGAGAATGGAAGTAACTGGACAATTACCTTTGTGATCCAAGCTTTTAAAAGGTGCTTCATTTGAAGTTTCCAAAGCAAGATTTGGGGGTAGACTTGCTCTATTCAGAACATGGTTAGTAATGAAGTGAACTATGAAACTGAATTCTCTAGTAAGAATTTCCTGATCCAGAGAGGAGTCACTGCCCAGATCCTTGTTTATGGGGAACCCCTGAAATATAGTCAGTATTTATGGGAAATATTCCCATCACGTTTAGGAGAGCCTATTAACCTCATTAAAAAGGCAGAAGTAAGTTTTCCTGTGGTGTCTGGGTATTTTCTTTCTTTCAGTGAGGTTCTTATCCATATAGATTCACTTCTTACTGACTGTATCGTTATAGATATCTATATATACTGTATATATATACACATAACTATATATAGAGTATACACTATATGTTATATATGTTTATATATGTATATATACATATGTTATATGTATGTATATATACATAACTATATATGTATACATATACTATATATAACAGTATATAATAACTATATAGCTAATATGATTCATTGAAACATTTTAATTAATTTAATGGCTTTGAAATAGAATTTTTAAGGTCATCAGGAATTTGGACATCTGGAGTCTAGTTGAAGTCTTGGTGGACTGTATATATATTATATATATATACACACATATACATATACAGGCAAGGTTTTTGGGGGAAGACCAGGATTCTGAGAATGGCATTTATAGCTTCTGTTTTAAGCAGAGGAAAATGCTACAAATTCCAATCTTAATCTAATTCTATAGTTAGATGAATTATGAAAAAAGAATAGTTTAATTGTGAAAAAAATCATAGAGTGTTTTCTGAGGAAAACAGCTTCCCAAATCATTGTTTGGCTCTGTCCCACTTAAACCTTTCTTGCCTTCTATCTGTCTGTTTTCCCTCTACCTCTATACGTTAAATAACAGGTAGCTCTAGGGCAGTTTTCAAGAAAAACATCATTTCCAGAACCTCAGGATTCAAGATGGAAGTTCCTGCATTGTTAGTTTGAGTGTTTGGATCCTAAAACTCTTTGTTTCCTGTTGAGGTAAAGATTTGTCAGAATCACATGGCCAGGATTTCAGAAAGATCTAGAGAAATAGGGCTGAAGTCTCTCTCAGGAACCCTCAAAGTCTTCATTGTGGGCCTCTGACATTGGACACTTCATCAGTTACACAAGAGAGAAAATTTTAATTTGTACTCGGAACCATTTAAATGGGCTCTTAATTTGGAAAGCCAGTGGCTTTTCCACATGTTAGAACATGTCAAAGTGGAGGAGGCAGAAATCTGGCTATGAGAAATCCTGAGCCTTTTTAACCTATTTTGGACCCGATTCTTAGCAGGAGATTCCTGGCGTGTTCCCAGCACATCACACAACAACACTGCTGAACAGAACTTCCTCGCTACTCTGTGTTGCCAGGGAGAAGAGCACACACCAACACTGCAGGCGTCCCACCCAGGCAGGATGTGGGGGTGCCGAGAGACTAGGGCCAAGGGGCTTGTGGATGCAGCAGAAGGCAGCGTGCTGGTCCCACTCGCAGGCAGAGAGTAAAACGTGGATCAGAGCGTGGTGGCTTCCGAGAGCAGCTCCAAGGAAGCTGCTGTGAGACACAACTGCGCAGATCTGTGGTGTGTGGCTGTCACGTCAGGATGGGGATTAAAATGTAGTGCTTGTAAACAATTGACAATTTGATACATTCATAGGAGGACCCGATCCAAACACCCAAGCTAACCCATTATCCCGAACAATACAGACTGTGAATTTTACTCTAATAAAGCTAAGCTGCCTTATTTGCCACCACAGAAACAAACCCAGGACTGGCTGCAGTATTTCCCCCAGGCCCCTCTAAAATATCAACAAAACCGAGTTGATTGTCTTTATTTGAATGGTTTAGAAATACTTTCACTTTCAGATACTGTCCACTAAGTCCTTTTACAGAGCAGATTAAGTTGGACTTGGCTGATCAAGCAAAATTGCTGATCCACCTTTAGCACTCAATTAGCCAGGGTGATAGCTCCAAGAATACACAGACATATGGATCAGACATGGGGACTTAAGCCTGAATTGGGAGCCCGAAAGGATTTAAAGCCAACTGTATCTTTCCCCGAAATGTCTGAGGAAAGGCACGTAGCCTGAAGGAGACAGCTCCTGGAAGCATCTAGCAGTTGGCCAGGCCCTTCTCCTGAGGTTGTGACTCAGTTCTCTGGAGGAAGAGAAAAAAGACATGATGCCTACTACTAAGGAAAACCGCCAGAATCCTGGCGGGAGGCCAGCCCTTGGGTGTGCAGCTTGGCATCCTGACGTGGATCCTCCTCAATTAGGTTAGACTGTGGATCAAGCAAATTGTTGATCCTCTTCCTTCCCCCATGGCAGTAGTGATAACCCTTAGTGTTTGTGTAGGACTTGCATTATTTCACAAAGTGCTTTCTGGTAATTGTCTCTCTTGATTCCCACAAAAACCTCTGCTATGCAGGTAATAATAATCCAGGCCAAAGCGTGTGGTTTGCAGAGAGAAGGAAATGCATCCCGAGACAAGGTCACAGACAGTGTCCCAGCGGGGCTCTCAGACTTCAGAGCTAGTGCTCCCTTCCAAGTCTACTTGGCCCTCTCAGGTCTTCATCACACAGTGTCCTCATTAACCCAGAGAGTACTGTGATGAAAGCATTTCTCCATACGTTGGCATTTTTCTTTATCGACAAATACTTTCGCCAACTTTTCACCATGATTTTCTAGTGCACTTCAACACAAAGAGCTTACACAAACCTCTTCTCTAGAATAAAGTGAGTGGTGATGTTGATAGTGGTTTATTTGATTTGACTACAGCAACCCCCTCGCCAATGAAGGCACTGGGGGGTTAGAGTGTTGCTCATAACAGAAGATGTCTGGTGTTGGAAGTTGGTAGTTGGCCGACCTATGCGATAGAGAGACCCGCTTCAGTATTTAAGGTCATGCTATGGTGATTTGAGGGGTTCTCCTCTAGTTTGTAATTATTCTTATCTTTTCTATCCATCTACCACTGCGCTGGAAGGCTGGATTTGGTGCTTTCCCCTGATGGCAGTGTGCATACCTTTAGGAAGAGGAGATTAACATAGAAAGCAGTGGTGCACTCTCCCACCACACTGGTCTCTGCCACTGCGATCTCCCTGGCACTGCCCACGAGAGGCACTGAAGTCTCTCTCAGGAACCCTCAAAGTCTTCATTGTGGGCCTCTGACATTGGACACTTCATCAGTTACACAAGAGAGAAAATTTTAATTTGTACTCGGAACCATTTAAATGGGCTCTTAATTTGGAAAGCCAGTGGCTTTTCCACATGTTAGAACATGTCAAAGAGGAGAGGAGCCTGCGGCGGGCCCTACCTTTGAACTCACACGTGGTTACAGCATCCTTCTCAAAACTTGGTACTTGATGGGCAAGCACCCGTGCTCTGTGAGGCAGTCTAGGTAAATCAGCATCATTGTCGCTTTCTGGAGATGGGCTAATGCCGATCCTGGGCCCGGAGAGCCAGAACCATGTCCCTGGGTTTTTCTGTGCTTCTTTCCTTGCCACTGCCAGCAGCAGCCTGCCCCTTCCCTCTGCAGTTCGTCATCATCTTGTTACCATAAAAATCACATCTCAGTTTGGGCTGCAGGGCTCAGATAATGCACAAGCACCATGTTAAATGTTATGATGTGAAACACCATTTATTTCTTCAACAATTCATTCCAGAGCCAGGGCTGTGGCTTTGCAAAATTCTCTTTCTGCCTCCTTGGCCCTCGCTCTTTTCTTCTCCCAATCCCTTTCTCTTGCTCTCTTTCTCCTATTGACCACTTGTTAAATCTTTTTGTTTGTTTCCCCCCTTTCTCCTGGGACCCTCCGACAGGCAGGCTTGCCAGATTCATTTTCTGATCAAAGCTGTTTGATTTGGTCAATTTTGCCACATTGGAGACGTTCTCTATTACAGAGATAAATAGCTTTGGGCTAACTGTCAACGAAAACTTGTAAGCTAATAAATTATTCCAATTTCTTCCCGCGGATTTCTCTGGAGACAGCCCTAGGAAATACACTTTTTGATTAGTAAATTTCTCTGTGTGTGTGTCTGGACATTCAAATGTGTCGGCTTTGATTAGCACCATTGCTTTTCAAGTCGACGTTGGCTGAGGGGCTGTCAGTTGCAGGCAGCCCTGATGCATAATGCATCAACTGGGCCCGGAAACAGGAGCCTCTTCCAAGGCTGGAAAGGCGGGAAAATTGCCCTAACAACCCTGCTGGCTTACTGTGCACCAAAGGGAGCTCAACTTGAAAGTCTTGACAAGACTAGCTTCGGCTCCAGTGGAAGCCACCCACGCCGGGCTGAGAGGGTTTGGAGAGACCACGACCACAAGCCTGCCAAGAACCGGAGCCACTGCTCCATCTGCTCGGGCCACCACCTCCTCCTCCCACCATTTCGCCCCTGCATCCTCACCCACGCCCTCCACTCCATCATCCTGGAGGCCCTGGGCAGAGGCCAGCCCCTTCTGGGCAGGCCCAGATTTTTCTTTGCCTCCCCTCGGATTCTAGTTCGCCGTTTGTCTAGTTAAGGGCCCTTGGGTTGTTATAGAAACAATATTTTGGCTATAACAAATCAATCGGTGCGTGTGAATACAAACATACAGATCATTTATCAACTGCAAAATACCCTAAATTATGACCTTTCTAAAACCTATCAGAAGGGCGAGCAAATGCATAACGTAAATTAAAGTTTGAAGGGTCAGCGGTTTTTACTTTCACTATTCATCTTTCTTTCACCTTATAGGTTTAAGAACAAGAGGGCTGTGTAATTACATTTCAATGGGGTGCAGCGGTTCATTATGCCCGGCTATACCAATCTGCTGCAACATTTCCAATGCGGTCAGGTACATTCTAGCAGATATTAGTTGGTATAAGACCATACTTGCTCTTTGGGACTGATAACATCTTTTAATGCATAACAATGCTATCATCTCAATTTAGGAAAGGCTAAAAGGGTGAGGCTTTTTTCTCAGATCAATACAGTGGTTCATATTTTATAAAGGTGGTAAAGCCTGTCTGGTGATTCTTCCCAAATATGACTTGCCCTTTGCCTCTTGGTCGTTTCCTTGTCTGATGATGGTTTCCCTGAGTCTCCACCACCCCATGTGGTAGCAGATAACGCTGTGCGCTAGAGCCCACTGCACTGGTGGAAATGGGTGGCTTCCAACTGAAAACCCTTCTGCTGCCAGTTCTCTGGCTCTGGTGGCGCTGGGGAGTGCATGGGCTCCAAAGTTTGGGCTCAGCAGTGAGAGGTCTGGTGGTAGCAGCCATGGTGTTCTTTCTCCCTGTGGAGCATGTAGGCACCTTCAGAAACTATTGGTGCGCTCTCCTCTGGAATGCGTGGGCATACTGGGGTCAGCAGAGTCAGGCCAGGGCGACTTCTTGTATCAGAAAGAAATCCTGTAGGGTAGAACCAACCTTAAAAGTCTTCTGCAAGCAAAAAAGCCAGGCCCAGAGAAATGGGTAAAGTTGAGTCTCACTTAATGTGTACATATAGGTAAGAGTGTATGCATATATGTGTGTGTCTATGTATACAAGAATGAGTACGTACGAAAATCTATGGGTAAAGGGCTGGGAAAATGTACATCAAATGGCAAAGTAGTTACGCCTGCGGAGGGAAATGAAGGAGAATTATCACTTACTGGAAGATTCCACTTGCTGGAATCTTTTACCCACAAGATTGTATTCATATTTTACTGGTTGATAAGAAAGAAAGAAAGAAAAGATGGAAGGAAGGAAGCAAAAAAGAAAGAAAGAAAGGGAGAAAAAAGAAAGAAAAGGATTTTCTTTTTTCTTTTTATTTTTTTAATGGTGGTAAAATACACATAACACGAAATTTGCCATCTTACCTATTTTTAAGTGTACAATTCAGTAGTCTTAGATATATTCACATTATTATACAACCAATCTCCAAAACTTTTTCATCTTGCAAGACTGAAACCCTATGCTCATTAAACAATTCCCCGTTGCTTCCTCCTCCTGGCCCCTAGCATCCACCCTTCTCCTTTCTCTCTCTCTGAATGTGATGACTCTGGGTACCTCACTTAAGTGGAATCATACAGTATTTGCCTTTTTGCGACTGGCTTATTTCATTGAGCATCATGTCTTCAAGGTTCATCCATGTTATAGCATGTGTCAGAATATCCTTCTTTTTAAGGCTGAATAATATTCCGTTGTATGTATGTACCACATTCTGTTTATCCTTTCATCTGCTGATGGACACCTGGGTCGTTTCTACCTCTTAGCTATTAAGAATAATGCTACTGTGGACATAGGTGCGCACACATCCCTTTGAGTCTCTGCTTTCAATTCATTTGTATATATAGACAGAGGTGGAGTTGCTGGATCATACGATAACTCTA
Organism: Equus quagga; assembly: GCF_021613505.1. Taxonomy (NCBI): domain Eukaryota; kingdom Metazoa; phylum Chordata; class Mammalia; order Perissodactyla; family Equidae; genus Equus; species Equus quagga. The sequence goes on from NC_060273.1 coordinate 129,140,087, forward strand.
TTTTTAAGTTTTTGAGGAAAGGACTCTTTCTCAAAAAAAAAAAAAAAAACGAACTTTACTGTTGTCCTAGAGTCACATAG